>NC_135788.1:83796267-84107100 GCF_051106095.1 Pogona vitticeps
CAGTGGTGCCTTGCTTAACGAGCGCACCGTTTAACAACGAATCCACATAGCGACGCGTTTTTTGCGATCGCTAATGCGATTGCATTGCGATGTTTTAATAGGCAAAACATCACACTGCGATGATCGGTAAGCGTTTCGCTTACCAATCTTCGCATTGCAATGTTTTGGGAACAGCTGATCGGCGGTTCCAAAATGGCCACCGGGTGCAGAAAATGGCCGCCCGCAGCGTTTTCACGCCCTGCCCTCGCTTACCGGGCAGCGAAAATGGCGGCCGGATGGAGGGTTCCCCTCATAGCGGTGAGTTTTTCCCCAATAGGAACGCATTAAACAGAGTTTTATGCATTCCTATGGGTTCCCCCCCCCCCACATAGCGACAAATCCAGATAGCGACGTTAATCCTGGAATGGATTAACGTCGCTATGCGGGGCACCACTGTATATGAAAAATTATAAATAATATCAATACTAAAACACATTTTTAAAAACCCTCTCAGACCAGCAGTCAATAAGGAAAATCTTGCCTAAAGACAAAAGTCTTTGCCTGCTTGCAGAAGGACAACAAAGATGGGGCCAGCCTAGCTTCTCATGGGAGGGAATTTCAGAGTCTGGGAACAGCAACAGAGAAAGTTCTCTCCCATGTCCCCAGCAAGCGCACATTTGAAGGTGGTGGGACGAAGAGAAAGGCCTCCTCTGATGATTTTAATACCCAGGCAGGCTCACAGAGCACACTATGGTAATCCAGCCAAGATGTAACTAGGGCATGTGTGACTGTGGCCAGATCAGAACTCTCAAGAAACAGATTCAGCTAGCACACTAGGTTTAACTGTACAAAGGCATTCATGGCCACCATCGAAACCTGGCCATCCAGGCTCAGGCAGAATAGTTATCTAGATCCTCAAAGGAACCCTACAGAGAAATCTCAGCTTCTTCTAATGAAAAAGGAAAAAACCACCTTGATGCCCCTCCAATGTTTCTCATTCCCCACTACCTAAAGCATGAACACAGAGACAGGGGTGGGGAGGACCATGGAGCTAAACGCAAGCAACAACTACTGCCACAGTACCTGTAGCCCCCCTTCTACCTTGAAGGTCCAACAAAGGCCTTCTATCTAAAATGCATATTCCATGGAAAGCAGGGTGGAGGAACACTCAGGGAGAAGATTCATGTCACCAAATTGTTTAGTAAAAGCAGTTATACATATGCATATTTATAACTATCTTGACTTTTATTTTAATTCACTTGATAAACCTTATTGTCAAAGGATAGCACTATATAGAAAACCCAAACGTTGGCAATCCATTCAGTGAGATGTTTAATTAAGATTATAAGAACACACCATATAGAATGGACCCCTTACCAAAAGCTACTATATATAGCTCAGCATTCTGTTCCCATAGTGACCAATCAACCCATTTATCTGTTGGAAGCCCACCATCAGGACATGTTCTGTGCCCTGGAAAGCCATGTGGCTAAAACAGCTTCCCCACACCAGCTTACATACTCTAGATAAAATGGACAATGCTTCCCATCTCCCAATGGAATGCAGAGGGGGGGGGCTGTAATCTAATTCACCCAAAGAGGTTAGGTGTAAAATATCAAAGTTGGGTTCTGGCAAAACCAGACTGTATCTCAATCTTCTAAAGTACTGTTGTAATTAAGAGTTGTTGTAGATTTTTCTGGCTTTGTACCCTGTTTCCCCGAAAATAATACCTAACCTGAAAATGAGCCCTAGTATGATTTAGTATGCATTGTGCAGCATTGTGCATCAACCAGAAGATGACATGACTGTAAAATAAAAAAAAAAGCCCCAATGCATTTTTGGAGCAAAAATTAATATAAAACCCTGTCTTATTTTGGGGAAAACACGGTAACTATTAATATAAAAGTTCAATAGACCACCTGTCATATTCCACAACTTATTTTTAAAATGCACAAGTTCTGTGTACTAAATACGAAGGAAATATACTCACTTGCTGCCATTAAACATTTTATTTAGAGCATCTCTTGATATAATATGACCACAAACCAACTTCATAGGTGGATTATTATCTGTTGTTTGCTGACGAAGGATGGGGCAGGCAAATATTGAATGATACCAGCACTTTTTGCCAAGGTCCACTTCAATCTGTTTAAAAGCAGAACACTGTTTTAGATGAAAATTTTACACTAGTTATTCTTGGACATATTTAGTGGGAAAGTGCTGTTCTCTCTCTCTCTCCACAACAAAGACTCAGTTATTAGGGAAACATAAGAGAGCCCTCGGTGATGGTTGCACTGCAAAAGCATTAAGTATCTCTGCTTGCTGTTTGTTGATGTCACTTTCCTGGATAAGTACCATAAAAGGTTCTTGGGATAAAGCTGGAAGTACACACTGACAGTAGTGGCTGTCCTTTCAGAGATGACCACTACAGTCAATGCCAGCATCCAACATTCTTCCATGAACAGGAAGAGAAGAACTTGAACATACATGCACCATTTTCAAGAGCACTACATTAAAATTTGTCCTTGGACTTCAAAAGATTTACGGCCAGGACAGAGTCCCAGAAACAAGAGTGTGCAGCAAATCCAACATTAACAGATCGCTTACTGACTCAATGCTTGTGTAATCAGAACTGCACAGAAAATGTTTGTATCAACAGTTCCAATGGTTGCCTCATACTATTCAAGTAAATTATGTTTTTCTGTAAAATAATGATCCTCTGTTGCTCAATTAAAATATCAGATAAGCCAGGGATTTCTAGAGATTAAATCCCATACCATGATTTGAAACTCTTAACACCGAGGCAAAGCACCTGCTTATTTGCTTTCATCTTCTGTTTCTATGGCTTCTATGGGTGTAGCCCCTGAAGACAGAACAATGGCTGTAACTTTGCTATAACTCAGTAGTCAACTAAGCATAAATCTAACCGTGCTGCTTTATTTTTCACCCTTGCCACTCTTTCATTCCTTTTCTCTGTTATTTCCCTTATACAGTACTTAATTTTAGTCTGGAATCTCCTTGGGACCAGGAACATCCTTTTAATTTTTTGTACTCTAAAAGATGCCATGTGACTTGATGGTACAGTACTAATAAAACATGTTTTATTCTAAGATCTATGAAACATTTATCCATGAATTTCTGAATGTCTTCTCAAATCACCTATAAACAGATACTTAAATTAAGTAATCAAGATGGTTTCCACAATATCACACCATGAGGGGATTCCCCCCCCAAAAAAAATTATAATCTCTAATATATGACTGATATAATATTAACTCAATTCACAGCTTATAATCTCTTATGTTCTCTTCTAAAACAAGACACTGTTACTACACTGGATGGAAACAATTTATAAAACATTATAATCACTGTGAATATTTTGTCTATTAATATGTGAGTAACTTCCAAGAGATCTAAATGCTTGGTATCTGTAAATTAATAACACCACATTGCATACTGGCAATAAATAGTTGGTTATTTTGAAGTATATTTTATTATTTGAAAAGCCAGAGCACTAAAAAAAAATCATGCACGCATACTCTCTCTTCAATGTTAATTAAAAGTAGGAAATTTGTGCAAAACCGTAACTCAAGATCAGTCTGATTCTCATACACAAAAGTATATCCCTTAAAATACATTTCCCTTTAATTTGTCGCAGGACACACTACACGAAGTTATAGCATTTGTAACTGGAAACTACACTAGTGTGTCCACAATGTGTGATTCAATTCTCTGTAGTGATCTTGCTGCAAAGGAAATTATTAGTTTGAGTAGGTGTGAACTTATTAAAATAATTAGCCTTCCAGAAACAAAACTACTCACCGGTAATTCATCTTTCTGATTCCAAACACCAGTGCACTGTCTCTGTTCAATCACAGCTTTTATGTTAATTAGAGCAGGCAATGCTACACAACCTGCTGAAAAGCTGAAGAACAGAGCAATAAAGTCAAATATTGCATTAAAAACATATATTTTTAAATATTTCTGTTGTAGCAGTACAGTACATGTAGCAAAACACACAGACTCTTGCTTTACTCCAGATAATTCTGAACTTTGTCAGCATTGGCAAGTAATGCATAGCCATGAGGCTTCGTAGAATTTTTGTTCTTTTTCCTAAAATACCCAATTAAAGTGGAATTAAGGTGATCTTTCCCATGGTGACTTACTACCTTCTTTATATGATGTTCTATATAGTACAATCAAACTCCAAAGTGAAGGACATGATCTGGGTTTACTATGTCATCTATCCTACAGAGAGAAAAGAAGACAAGAACAGCTGCATAGTTCAGTGGTTTGGGTTGGGACTTCAATTCTCCACTGTGCCTTCCTGACATCAGCTGGACTAAATGAAGGTGCCTTTCAGTTCTGGAGTTCTAATATTAGACAAGAGTTGCTGGATAGCTCAGTGGTTTAGGTATCTGGCTGCGAAGCCAGAGGTTGGGAGTTTGGTTCATCACTATGCGTCTTGACAGAGGCTGAATTCATTAATCCACAGGGTTCCTTCCAGCTCTTCAGTTCTAAGGTTAATACAACATGCACCTTTGCCCTAAGTATAAGGGCTAACAATTCAGCTTTTTGTCTGACATGCACAAAGTTAAGACAGAATTAAAAACAAAGCAGCAAGGTATAATTTAGGAGAGGAAAATGCATCTCACAGCACCTTAAACTGCTACAAATACACAGCAAGCAATAAATTCTTGTCTTATATAGGTTTCTACACGGTATAATAAAAAACATGTTCAAGAGACAGGGTCAGAAGAGTACATGAAATATAGTTCTGTGACCCCTCTCCAACTATGTGAGCAATACAAAAATTCACACAATTACACAAAGAGTACTGGAGAAGTTTTGTCAAGGCAGATACTGCCACCTCAAACCAACAACACATCATGAAAGGCCTAACTAGAGGTGATAGCATTTATTGCCTTGTATGTTTATTCTGTCTTCTTCATTTATTGTTCATACTTTTATATTATATTTCAGGTACAAATAAATAATTACAGGAAAAAATATTGGAATCTCTCAAAAAGTCAGCTGATGAGAGTTCATCCCTGAAACTCTTCCGCTGAACCTCAATGCAAATTATTATAATTTTTTCAAAGCTACAAAAACACATTTTCCATTCTAGGAATAGCCTTTTTTTAAAAAATTGGTCACCACCTACCAACTAAAAGCCAACACTGGAAGTGAATATCTGGATATATCAAGGGGTGGTGTGGCCTGCAGAGCAGTCAGGGAGCACAAACTGACTTTCCAGCTGCTCTGAAAATTGCCCACCCCAGATTAGAAGCCCAGAAGAGAGCTTTCAAAACTTGTTTCTCTTTAATCTAGCAATTAAACTTCTGGATCACCGATTCTTGACTTTTTAAAACCAGATGAGAAATGAGGGAGTCAAAATATATTGCAATACAATTCTTATAATTTAATGTGGCCAATATTATAGGGTATTGTTGATTAGTGTTTTTACTGCTGTCTTATTTCTGTACAGACAAAAATTCTTAATACACTGATTTTTGTCTTTGCAGCTGGTGTCATGTATAGATAGTGCCATTCCCTTCTTCTCCCGTTTACATTTTTTTTATGATTTTGAAGGGTAACATTATTAATATCTTAACATTTTCAACCCCACAGCCTTCATATTTACCATTCCAGGAAACCTCAGAACAATCCCATACGGTAGCTCACTGTCACACCCTACTGTGTCACTCCACTAGTCCAAAGCTTTTACTGCTTGTAGAAGTCCTATTTTCATACTGTATTTCCAAAAGTCTCACACCCAATATTTGATTTCATTTTAACAAGCCATTGCACAAGATGTATGACAAACCATTAGGACTTCCATAGTATCCGTGTTGCTAAGTTGTTCTGCTGGTACTTGCACAAGAACTAGTGGCCTAATGCCACCTCTTATACTTTTTTCTGCTAAGTCTGGGTGGTCAAAGCATGGCTCAGGAAGAGCCCCTCCTGTGTCTACCTTTTTATAGCCTTTTCCATTTAACAAATGGCTAGATGTTGAGGTCAGCTCTCTGAGACCCATAGGGCAGGTGTGGCCCTTGGATTTCTGGAAGTTGCCCATCTCTGTGTAGACTAATACTAGATACAATTCTCTGCAATTCTTTCCCTCTTCTCTCACTAGACTAAAAACCATTGGCTTGCCTGAGTTCACCTAGCAAATTTATGATTTCAGCTATCTTGAAGTGGGGGTGGGGGTGAAGTGCCACATAATTCACTGCTACTTTCAGCTCATGCTGAGGTGATATGGAAGGGCGGCTGGAGGGAATGGAGAAGCTATTAATCCAGAGCATGTGAATCTAGAAGATGGTTCTAGCTATGACTCCATCAAGTCCCCAATCTCTAGAATGACTTGGTACATCTACATCAGCAGGGGGCACTGAGCTGAAACAACATCTGCCTCCTCTCACCCAAGAGAGACAAACATTTGGGGAGTTACAACTGGGCGGAAATGAAGTTTAATTGTTAGCAGTTTTACATGCTAGCCCAGGAACAAGGAGGAAGGAAGTGGCAATGGAGGTAATCTTTATAGCAAACCACGTCTTGGTATCCAGTGCTTTGCTATTGTTTGTAGACATTTCTTCCAAAGAAAGGGCAAAAAAAATTAGTTGGAGGAAGTCATTCCCAGGTATTACATTATGCTAAAGCATCTCACATAAAAGAGCCATACCTAACACTTAGAGGTGATTCTACAGAGAGGCCCAGGAGAGCACAAGCATCTCTTGTGAAGATGTCACAGATGTCTGCCCACTGATTTGCATCCAATAAATGGACATATGGAGAATTTTCAATTCCCTGCCTCAGGTATACTAGGCTTCCCATCAAAACTTGAATATCTGTGAAGGAGAAAATAATATGTTTATATTTGTTGTTAAAAGAACACACCTATTGGATATATCAGCCGGAATCATGGTAGTTACACCCATCAACATTTACTCCATCAGTATAAATGTTTGTGAACTGCCTCAGATCAAGAAGTCAGTGTAGGCATTTGCTCTTGTGCACCATTCCATGACTCACTGTCAAACAGCAAATGCCTACGCTGACTTCTTAATTTGCAGCAATTCACCACTGAAATGTATGAGTTACAGTGGAATTGCATGAGTATAAGAGGGCTCTGCCCACCTTACTGTATATTCAAAAGATAAATCCAGATGTTGATATTTTGTGCTAGAAGCAAGCAACAACTTGAATATATGGAGTTGGCAATCAATAGAAATTCAACTGAGAGAGTTAGATTATTCCCAAACATAATAATGTCACACATCTGTATGGCACTTTACACATTAAATGACTACCCAGAGATGTCACAGAGGCAGAACGGAGATCTTTCCAATGCACACATCTTACCACACAATTTGAACAGGAAGTCCTGAAGGCTAGGGCCATTCTGAATGAAAGGTCCTACTAAGCTTGTGACGAGAAAAAGATGCAACAAACCAGAAATTTGTAGCCTTCCACCTTCCCTTTCATCTTTCATTGTTATCATGAGGAGTTCAGCAGCAGTCAATTCTGTATTGTTATTATTATTAATCATAGTTTGTCTATTTGCCTAAAAACAACAAACTGTGGCTACTCATAACTGTGATTTGTCTGAAACAAACAAACTTCAAAACACAGATTATGAAGTTGGCCTGTTTCAGATAAACCAGTTAATCACAGTTTGGCAGGTTTAGGAGACAGACTGGCTAAGACTTACAGCAGATTGTGCTAATTCCAAATAAATCATGGTTACTGATGACCATCAATCACAGCAAGCTGAATACATTTTTAAAATCTGATTTTCCTAAACTCTTGCATCTGAGATAGACATCCACAGGCAGGCTAATTATCATCAGTGAAACCTTTTAAGAAGTAGCAGTCTTGTTTCAAAAGTTCCACAAAACAATCATTTATTCCTTCATTTTCTCCTATACACCTATCTTGAGGGATGTTGCTGAATTAAATCACAGTAAAACTACTGAGTCCTCATCTTAACAATTCACACACATCAGAGCTAAAACAGAATTCCTCCATCTCGGGACCTCCCCATTCAGCAGACAGCATTGACAGAATCTTCAAAATCAGTGGTTCCCGACCTTTTCCAAGTCATGACCCCCTTTTACAATAGCCGAGTAACCTGTGACCCCACCACTCCAGCACGGTTGCATAAGGCATTTTTAGTGAAGTAAAATCATCCCTTCTCAGAAAGTAGAGGCATCTGTCTCCCCACGACAAGCCTCTTTCTCAGACACACACATACACACTAACTTTACCATCTCACTCTGAAAGTTCAAGGAAGAAATTATTAAACAAGGGATACAACACATGTAACATGACCCCTCTCCCCAGAAAACACTTCACGACGCGCAGGTGGGAAAACACTGTTCTGGATATACAGAAAATGTTACAACTTTAGGATCATGCAAATCAGTTTAACACAACAGATTAGGTGATGCTTAATAAAAATATAAGCAATTTGTCCAGCTAGGTTATACTCTTAATGTACTATAAAAATTGTTGCCAAGCTTATTTTCATACTTTAAAACAAATATTTTGGTAGCAGTGTTCAAGCCTGTGCCAAAAAATGTTACAGGAATATGCAACTTGAAGCAGGAGCCCATGATTCTCCAAGATCTATGAAATGGTCACAAAACTGCACACAGCAAGGAAATGCATGTAGTGATTTCAATTGAAAGCATCACTTTTAACCTACGAATACAAACTCCTGTACAGAAATAATTTCAAGCAGCTTACCTTTCTGATGGTTAAGAGCAAAGGGTTGAAAGTTTTTAGCATACTGCAATGCTTCTCTCTGATTTGCAGTTCCGCCCATTAATAAACTAATAAAATACAGTCTGTGTAGCTTAAATTCTAAGGAGCTATTCTGTGCCATAAGCATTTCTCTATTCGATACAGCCCACCTAAGAAACGATATAACACAGAGTGAAAGAAACAGTGGTTCATCTTAAGAGGGAATGGCAGTCATCAACTTGATACTTGCCTTAAAATCTGATCAAAAATATTATGCATTCTGTCATACTTACTGGAAAAGTTTCAATATAGTTTCTGTGAAATTATTTGCAAGACTGTTAAAGAAATACATCCTATGGATTATTTTTTAATTAATGGGGAATTATCCTCATTAACATCCTCTAATTAGCCAAGCTATGCATTCATTCCACTTATATTATTCCATAAGTAAATGTCAATGCTATTCAGCCCACACTTCGGGAAGCTTCCTATATTTTGTTTACTGGAGGAGTGGTTCAGTGCGAGAGTGCCACAGGGCTGAAGTTACCTCCAGCTATTATGTTTAGTTTTGAAGTACATATGGCAACAATATCACTGCAACATATTTCTACACATATGTGCATTCAGGGCCACAATGCTAGACAGCTCTTACATAACAATACAGAACAGTGGAGGAGAGGAGAGGAGAGGAAACAGTTAACATTTGCATGCAGAGCAATTATTTCTATTCCTCTCTTTTACTTCAAGGGTAAAAACAGAATCTCTAGGCATGCGTTTTCAAAACTACCTATGTTATTATTCTTTTAATTATATACAAACAAAAGCTGCATGTCTCTGTGCATATTAGTGTGTGAAAGAGAGAGAAAGAGAAAAGAGAGAACACAAAATAGATCCGTTATTCCTGCAAATTCTCCCATAAAATGGGATTAACACCAGGACAGCACTGTCTCTGAACCAGTTCTCTTATAGGAACATGAGCATTTGAAACAAGACAATAAAGGAGACCTAAAGTTACAAAGGGCAAGTCATCATGTGCTTAGTCAAAGCTAAATCTTGAAGTCTGAACCCCATTTCTCTGTATTTTAGCAGCTTGCTTGATGCTTAGTGATCAGAGAGCAATATTTGATACAAATGTGTGTTCAAGCTGGATTTTGTTCAAGGGAAAATACACAGACTTCATGTAATTAGGTTCCAGCTGAATTCACAACAGAAGTAAACATACATCATTATTTGTTCATTTGTTCTATTCAAATATAGTACATTAATATGCAGGTTTTTTCCTGTTCCCTAAACACAAAGGATTTCCCCCTATCATATCCCCCCCCCCAAAAAAACCCATACATATAATACACTCTGAGCAACTCCTGTGAAAACTTCTAAAAGGCTGGGTAAAATTAATTCATTTCAAATTCTTGAACACTTATCATTCTACACGTCAAAAGCAGGCACAGAGATGGCAGCAATTTTCCAGTTCTAAAGTCCCCTCCACTCCGCCCCATACAAAAGCTCCCAAAGGCTTTCCCAGCACAAAAGAGAATCCTTGGGAGCCTCAAAACCTGTAGAGGGATGGGGAACAGGAAGTTTTAAATTAAATCAAAATAGAAATTAAAGGCACAGTGTGATGATTTACCAAACATTCTTTAGGCAAAATGGGTAGATAGGAATGGCACTTTATCTGGATGTAGTTACACGTTCTCTTATTATCCATTATTTTGTTCCAAAAAATTGGGGCATACACTATTTGTGTTGGGTTAATTATCAGGTACTAGTTTTAAAAGCAGCCGTTTTGGAAAAAAGGACAGATTTCCTCAAAATCATGCTATGACCAACAGCTACTTCTGTGGAAATCTCTGTCTTGTAGAAGCTTACAAAAATACAAAACTGTTTTTTTTCTAGAAATGAAAAATTTACAATGAAGCCTTGGTAGCCAAAACAAGAAGAAAATAAATAGCTGTCTGTGAGGTAAAGGCAAGTAGTCTTGAGACCCAGGACGACATGGCGACTGCAGGAGACATTTGAGCTCTCTGCCCTTCCTCCCTTCAATTTGAGTCTGCCTTGGGCACTCAGCCTAACCTTCCTCTCTAAAGTGACACAATGGATATATAACTTGGGGGAAGCACGGACATGTGATAATTTGGGAAGAACAACCGAACCAGCACAGGAAAGCTCACACAGTGAGGAGAAGGGAGCAAAACATGTTAAAAATGTGTATCGTAAGAAAATATTGGGTGAACTTCATTATGGTGCTTTGGGGATGAGAGAGGGCTACCACCGTATAATTTATTGCCCAGGGCACACCAGCAGATAGGCTGAGATGCTTAGGAGAGTGAAACTGGAACTCATCTAAGCACCTCTCTCCATTCTTGAAAGTAAAACACAGGAACTACCTATAATCTCCCATGCTCAGCATCTCATTCAGGGCTTTCCATGTTCTTGTAAACTCCCAAGTGAGACCAGAAACAAACATGGAAGCACGACTGCAATGCCCACTTTCAAAACAGGCTCTGTTTTGAGGGTTTCAGCTTGGAAAATGAGCAAGCCTGCTCCACTACCTAGGAACTCTGCCAAATTCTGACCACTGGTGGAGACATTGCTGCCTTCCCCATGTGCTGACTGAGCATATTCTCCTACTGGACACCATTACTGCAGATTAGCTTAATCTGATCTTGGAATCTCAGTCTAGCCAAAATAGGTCACACATTTTATTAACAATTTATTCACCTATAAACCTCAATGTAATTGGATTTCTTAAAAGAGAGAATTCCAATATTTCTACTTTTTTCTTCTGAAGACTTTCAAAACAGCTTAGTAACTCACTCTAATGCAGGCCTCAAAACTCTGACTTTAAGTGCTTCCAGTATTCGGTTGAGCTCCACAAACGGTTGCTTTTGACTTTGGTCTATAGAAAGTCCAGACTCCTGAAATACAAAGCCCACACAGCTGTCATTTTTACAGACAGGCAAAGTAATATTTTTCACAGCAGTATTCCATTTGAATAAAAATATATAATGGGTTTAATGTTATTCTCTGGAATCCTTTATTTTAGCAGCAATTACCTGACAAAGCTCTTCAGCCACATCCAGCATCCCTTGCCGGAAAAAGTGTTCTACCATCACCTCATTCAAAATTCGCTGGCTATCAGCCTGCCAGCATCCATCGATTCCCACGCTGCTGATGTCAGAGTCAAAATTCTGTGAAATAATAACAGAGTTCTTCTGCTTTAAACACAGGTTTCCACACATGGCACAGGTTCCAATTACCTGCCTTTTGAAATGTACCAAATGTTTTATATAAAAACAGCAACTGATCTGGGAATATCCTTCTTGTAATATTTGTACATTTTCATATTTTGTCTTTTAGCCTATATCTCCACAGAAACTAACACTGGATTCACCCATGTGCCTTACAATGTAAAGGGGAAGTATTTGGGCACTGTTAGATCATGCAATTATGATATACCGCACTATGTCAGATTTTACACCAGATTTATGAGGATATATTGCTAGACAACATGACAGCCATACATTTTGGTCACCTAAACCAGAGGAGCTTTGGCAGTATCTTACAATTTACAAAAAAAGAGGCCAGATTGTTAAATTAAACATTTTGCAAGTGCCTACAGAACTCATCTTCTCTAATCATAAACAATGGCCAAAATCCTGTTGCTTCATATAGTAAGTTGTGCTAGAGTAGGATCAATGGGGATTTTGTGAGACTCAAATGGGTCTGCATTAATTGTGACTAGTATGTCTTCTCTGCTGTCAAGTCGGAACAGACTTACAGCAACCCTAATAGTGCTTTCAAGGTAAGAGGGATATTTAAGGAGTGGTTTTACCAGTTTCATGCCCCCCAGTGAGTTTCCATCGCCAAGTGGGGATTCAAACCCTGTTCTCCAGAATCCTAATTCATCACTCGATCTATCACACCACACTGGGAACCACGTTTACAAAATTAAGCTACAGGATTTCAACCACTATAACTTATGAGAAAAACAAACTCCACCTAGTAAGTGGTAAGTCACCTTCAATTCAGATAATACGTTCAGCAGCATCAGGCCCCATATTTGGAGAATTTGCTAATATGAGTGTTGTGATGAGCATGTCTGTGCTTCTGGCCCTGTGCCTGGCCCTGCCCTGCGTCAAAAGGATTGTTGTTGATAGACAGTTTATGTTAGTGCTACCCATGGACTCCTACTTTGCACAGAGAGAGCTCTGGAATATACAGTCGTCTGTGGCAGTTGCTGGGCTCCTGCTCGCTGCGTTTGCATTTGCATTGAGGAAGGTGCTGTGGTGTTAAGGCTTTTAAGCTGCGTTTTACATGCATGCTGGGCATGGTTACATCACTGGAGGCATTCAGCTGCTACAGCACATTGTATGGTCCTTTCCATGCACAGACAGTATGGGAGTACCACTGGCATCTAATAACATGATTGCTGGGTGGTGGAGTTGCCATGGATGCTGCAGGACAGACTGCTGATGTTGTTCCATTATCTCTGGCAAAAAAGAGGATATTCTCTTGACCACATTATGCTGACATAACCAGCAGCTGCTACATTGGTTTAGTAGGAGCATAAGACTGCTCTGTTAGACACAGGCAGTAGGGTAGTGGATGGACGCACTTTAACATGTGAAATCTTTTCCCTTTGCCTGATGAGTAAGTAAGTCACAAATCATTATAACAGAAACAAACCGCATAATGGTCTGTTTCTCTTTTTTAAAAATGACAATTTTTAGATACTATTAGCTTTTAATCACCGTTTATGACTTCTTGGAGCTGGATAATCATATTGCCATTCCAAACAAACTCAGTCATGGCTACATATTGCTCAGAAAGCCCCAAAAACTGTTCTGTCCGACAAAAGGGCTGGATCTTCAACCTCTGCTTCCCTCAGATGGAAATTCCAAAGCCCAGATGACTAACTAAGAAGGTCCTCAAATGAAATGCAGAGTTGGAGAGATGCAAAGTAGAACCTCTCCAGAAGCTTTGTGAATGGGTTGGTTCATATGTGAGAAGATAATCCTGGAAGTACCTGGCTCAAATCCAAGCCACTAGAAGCTCTAAAGTACAGGTGTGGAACAGGTAGCTTCCTCAGATGTTGCTGAATTGCAATCCCCATTACCCAATGAGTGAGGGATTGTGGGATCTGCAATGCCATAACATCTGGGATGCACATATTCCTCACCCTTACTTTAAAGGAAGATGGGAGGGTATTTTTAACTTGGCTTATAAATGGTGGGTAACCATCAAAGCTGTTGCAACAAGACGATAACTAGAAATGCCTCTGCCGCTTTTCAGAATTCAAAAGTACCTTTTCTCACAAAGAATGTGCAAGTATCAAACTCCTCTAGCCTGCCAGAGATACAGAAGGATTGTCTCTACCCATATGAGTGGGCCAGTCAGCTGAGATCAACTGCTGGAACACCACTCTGGGACTCACCTTAAAATGTCCTAGATCTCTGAGTATCAGAACTAAGCATTTGTTCACCTTCTCCAACCTCCTTGTATTTTCATCATTACTAGTTAGTTACATAGACACACACACACACACACACACACAAATAGCCAAGGATAATTAATGAAGGCCTAATGAAAATGTCTTGTCAAAGTGAGTCTAAAATCTGCTGCTTCCAGATATTCCAAACATCACTGCACTATCTTTCAATATTCTTCCTTGAATGACAATTACTGGATTTTTTTTCAGCATAAACGAACAGGACTGGACAGTGGCCAAAATACTGTTGCTCAGCACACTAAATCACACTAGAGTAAGTTTACTTAAATCAGTGGAATTTACAGAAAGGTTGGCTCATCAAATTCCTACTGATTAAATCAGTCTACTACAGTGCAATTTACTACACTAAGCAGTAAGATTTTAGCCATTATCACATTTAGAATGGACCCACTGAAATTATTAAGTTTATTATTAACTAATCAGAAATATCAAACACTTTGATACAATAACAGTAATTATATCATTACCTTGTCAATAGCTTTTCCAACACGAGAAACACTGCTGTGAATGTCCTTATGATCCGAGGCCAATTTTTGAACAGTGTCCTTTATTCGTTTACAACACTGTGTCATAACAAGTGATATTGTCCCTGATAGGTCGCCATCTTGATCTAGAGAGAAGACAGGAAAACAAAGAACAAATTGTATTATGAACATGTCATGCTCATTCCTGAGATATAAAATGCCATACTGTGGAGAATGGAATACAAGGTGGGGTGAAACAGCATTTCTGTCTCAGATTTCACTAGTATTTCAAATACACATGGGAAAATATATAGTATCTGACTCACTGTAGTCCTGTTTATACTTGGTGTGTTAATACAGAATATCATCAATTGTTGCTTATCGGGAAAAGAAGCCGTACTGTATCAGGTTCCTACAAACAGAACATGTATATACGCGGTAACAAGGTTCCATATAGGATCTAACTCTTGGAAACAACAGTACTAATGAGCAGGGGTCACTTAAATTCCAGCCCCCAAGGCCAAGAGAGAAGTAAACTGAGGAACTTGGGAAATAGCAAAGGAGACGTTATTTTATCTTTGAGAAGATCTGCCCAATTACACTAATTTGGAAATACAACTGCAAAGCAAGAACACATACACACACACACACACACACACACACACAGAGAGAGAGAGAGAGAGAGAGGGGGAATTACAAATAATACTGTATTTTCATGGAAAAAAGTAGAAGTTTTCAATTTAAACAAAACTAGCAAGAAGTAGACATAGGTTAGTGTAGCATATCAGTTTTCTCAAACTACTGAAGCACAAAATAAAATATCAGTCTTTATTTTAGACTAGAAACGTTGGCTCATAATAATCAAAGAAACATGCTGGTTTATTCCAGAATATTAACATTTTCTCTACACCCAATGGTAACACAAGAGAAGAAGAAAAATTGCAATACTTCACAGTAGTAAAGAGATGGTATCTCTGAGCCATCGTTAATACTTTCTCTTCAGAGGGTCCAGGAGGACTGTAGATCCTGAAGTGGAACTCCTTGGAAAGACCAAACAGTAGCAACTGTTGCTACACCCACCCTAGTAGCCAACCCATCCTAGCTTGCAAACCTACCTAAATTTTTATGAAGGGACCACTTGAAATCAGACTTCATTCATAAAAACTACTGGTATGAAGACACAAAGAAAGACAAACAAAAAGTAAGAAAAGTTCCACACATCCAAGGGGAGCAAGAAACAGAAGTAAATTTTCAATAAATGCTGAAACCATGGAAGAACCCTTGTACTAAGCTTTTTTTAAAAAATGGACACACATGAAGGAGAAAATAAATTCGATGTGGCTCTTATCAATTCCAAATTTACTTTAAGACATAAATATTGTGGGGTTTATCCAAATTAAATATGCAATCCCACTTCTCTCAATGTTAATGGAAGAGGAGGCAGAGTTAAGATGAAACTTGCCTTTGAGTAGAACCCTCCCCAAAGACACTTCAGAGATACAGTATTCTGGTTTCCTCAGATAAGTCCAAGATGTGTCCTATCA
This sequence comes from Pogona vitticeps, assembly GCF_051106095.1. Taxonomy (NCBI): domain Eukaryota; kingdom Metazoa; phylum Chordata; class Lepidosauria; order Squamata; family Agamidae; genus Pogona; species Pogona vitticeps. Next base: position 83,812,512 of record NC_135788.1, read on the forward strand.
GATATGCCAATCCTGAAACACAACAGCTCTTTCCCCTTTACTGTTATTACAAGAACTGCAAATATGAGCTGCCATGTCAATTCCAACTTATGGCGAGCCTTTTATAAATCCAAGTGTAAAGTACTCACAAGCAGTGGATGGAATTTGCCAGTTCCTTTTCTGCTGGTACTCTGGGCCCATACATCTTACCCAAGGCTGTGCAGGTAGAAGAACACATAACCCCATCAGCCATACATGCTTCGAGTAATCTTGGCTGACCCTTCTCCCAGGAGGCACTATGGGGATTCAAGCTCTCAAGACTGGCTTCAGAGCCAGGTTCTTCACGCCAATGACCTATACGAGCACCTACCATGATTGTGACAGATTTTACTTTCTTGGGCTCCATGATCACTGCAGATACAGCATCTGCACTGAAATAAAGACGCCTGCTTCTTGATAGGAAAGCAATGACAAACCTAGGCAGCATCTTAAAAAGCAGAGACATCACCTTTCCAACAAAAGTCTGCATAGTCAAAGCTATGGTTTTTCCAGTAGCAATGTATGGAAGTGAGAGCTGGACCATAAAAAAGGCTGACCGCCAAAGAATTGATGCTTTTGAATTGTGGTGCTGGAGGAGACTCTTGAGAGTCCCCTGGACTGCAAGGAGAACAAATCTATCCATTTTGAAGGAAATCAACCCTGAGTGCTCACTGGAAAGACAGATCCTGAAGCTGAGGCACCAATACTTTGGCCATCTCATGAGAAGACTCCCTGGAAAAGACCCTGATCTTGGGAAAGTGTGAAGGCAAGATAAGAAGGGGATGACAGAGGATGAGATGGTTGGACAGTGTCCTCGAAGCTATCAACAGGAATTTGACCCAACTCCGGGAGGCAGTGGAAGACAGGAGGGCCTGGTGTGCTCTGGTCCATGGGTTCATGAAGAGTTGGACACAACTTAATGACTAAACAACAACATACCATGATTGAGTGTGAACCAACATGGTGTGAAATCCATTCATGAAATTCTCCACATCTCCACTTAAAATTCTTTTCTTTAAATTAGCTGAACTTCGTTACCACTGAAATAAATATTCGTTACCACTGAAATAAACAGATTTCAGGAAGTCGTAGGTAATTCGTTCCCTTTATTTCAATGCAATCCATATTCAAATATCTTAGCCTGGATCTAACCTCTTACATGTGACTGTACAAATACATACAGAAATACATAAACTGTGTTTCTGGTAGTTTTAACAGAAGGATGACAATCAAAGAATAATTACAAAGAGTCTCAATAAAAAAAATCAAGCAGCAAGTCATGTATCCAAAACACCCAAATATGGATGAACTGTAGCAGTAATGAAAATGGAGTGTCTCAACAGCCCCCACCTGGAAACACTGGGAAAACTGGGGCTGTCTCACAATTGCATAAAGAGGGTAGCAGTTTCTCCGGTGATCAAGTAAGGACTTTTAGAAGTGTGGCTGGGATTCCATACATATTATCTCAAAGCAGCATTTGAAACAGTCTGGTTATGAGATTTGTATTCACACACAGCACCAAATTGTTCAGGGCCCTTTTGTCAGGTTCTGTATTAATAAGCTTAATGCTCTGTTAAAATCCCATGAACAATATCTATCTAAATCCCAAAGAATACAGATTTAATTGGGACTACGTAACAGCAAAATCAATATTTCCAGATAAAATACTGAATGCTAAAACCCTCACTGGTACCTTGCACAGAATTTTACGTACAGTCTCTTCAGTCTTTTCTACAGAAGGTCTGTGTAAGTGTGTGCAGCTGAGAAAGCCAGGAAACCTGTTATTATGGACTTCCATTTAACTTTGTTGACTCTCAAAGTTGTTCAGGAACCAGTGATGAGTAATATAATTATTCTATATGGTGAAAGAGTAATTCTATGCACTGCTATGGAAACAGAATGATGTTCCCATTTTACTCATAATCATATGATTAAAAGAGGTCAAGAATGCAATGTCACAAAGGATCAAACTAAAGTACTGGGGGTTTTTTGCATCTCAAAACTAATTGCCTTCTCTTTTTTTTCATTTCAGAACAATAAGGTGTATTCTCACCCTCAAACTAAGGTCCATCAGGAAAATTAAGCCAGCTTTCAATGCACTGTACCTCTTGTATGCAATAAAAAAACAAAGGCAAAAGTTTATATATCACAGCTAGTTAAATAGGGATCTTAGGAAACCATTTCCAAAAAAACAATTATTTGGTCCACATCACCTCAAAAATGTCAAAAACAGACAATATAAAGTATCACTATCCATTTGAAACTATCCTAATAATGAGCACTGTATGTAGAATTAAATAGGACAGCTCCTAAACCAAATTGAACCCTAAGTAACAGACGGTCTGAAGATCAAATTTGGATGAAGATTGGGAAGATTGTGATAACAACATTTAATTGTTCAATTTAACAAATTAACAAAATTTCTAATTTGTAGCTTTAACCAAAGCAGCTCACAGTGTTAAAACAAATAACATAAAAACTAGAAGGGGGAACCTCTTACGTAAAAAGCCTGCCTGATGAGAACGGTCCTTGCCTGCCTGTGGACTGACAGCAAAGAGAAGGACAGTCTTGCCTTCTGCCGGAGGGGGTTCCAGAGTCTGGGAGCAGCAACAGAGAAGGCCCCCTCCCGGGTCCCCAGCAAACACACCTATGAGGGTAACAGGACAGAGAGAAAGGCCTTCCACAATAATATGGTATCTTGGGCAAACTTATACAGGGAGATCGAGTATTTCAAGTAACATAGATGCAAGTCATTTAAAGCTTTGTAAGCCAAACCCAGCAGTTTGATTTGGGCCAGGAAACAGAACAACCAGTGGGGCTATTGTAAAAGGAGAAGTATGTGATCCTCTAACTAGCTCCAGTTAACAATCTGGCAGCAACATTTTAGAGCTGCTAAAGTTTTCAAGCATTTTTCAAAGGCAGCCTCATGTAAAGTGTACTACAGTAATCCAAACAGGATGTAATTAAGGCATGTGTCACAGTGGCCAAGTCAGATATCTCCAGGAATAGGCACAGTTGACACACTCGTTTTAACTGAGTAAACGTACTCCAGGCCAACACAGAGATCTGGGCTCAAGGAAAAATCTAGGAGCACACCCAAGTTGCAAACTTGTGAAAAAGGCAGTGCATAATATGCCAGAAAATTAATGCCACATGATTTGCCATAAGTATTCCTAACAAGTATACACATCCTCCCTACTATTGCTGCAGGGGAGAAGTAGAAAGGATATAGATTTTTCCTCTTGCTACTAGGGCAAAAATGTTACAGGTAACAAGCCTTTCTCTAGCACCATCAAGACAAAGGGTGGATGAGGAAGAAAGCAAGGAAATGGAAAAAACAAAAACAAATGACAACTCTTTAAATATCTTCTGTAATACAACATACTGCTTGGAGAAAAACACAGTTTGGTAAAGAATTCTAAGGGAAACTAAAGGTTCAGAAGTTAATAGGAGCAGGAGAGAAAGAGTGTGTTTTTACTAGGAAAAAACATGGTCAAACCAAGCAAACGGAATCCTAAGACACATGTAAAAACAGCATATCCAACATTTAAAGGGGAGAAATGGGATTAATCAAAGGGATTGAGAAGAAGAGGGTCGGGTGATGCAACACTGTGCACAAAGGCACTACAGAGTGAAAACAAAGGGTAGGTATATACTATTGTATTCCCTAACTGGCCCAGCGCCTGTGTCTTTAACAGCAGTCCGACGAAATCTAGCCTAGAGATAAACGTTGTTTTTAAACCTTATATACCAGGTTATTCCAAAGGAAAGTCTAAGGAACAATGCACAAAGGCAACAAACTGGAGTCTGAAAACCGTACGGTTATAGACACGTTCACGACAAAGCAGGGATTAAAGGTCCCCGAGAAGCACAGATTCAGTGAGTGGCAGCCCCAGACCTACTGCACCGTTGGGAGTTGGCTTCACCGGCTGAATTTCTGCCTGTCAAGGCTCTCCTAATACTACAGGAGGAGACCATTCGTTTTTAAAAAAATAATTAAAAAGTCCGCCGTTACAAGGGACGACCAAGAACGGGGACACCTACTCTCGCTCTGGAGGATCTCCCGGCGCAGTCCCGCCACGTACTGGATCAGCTCCTCCAGGCTCCGCTCGCACAGCTGCCCGTAGCCCGAGAACTTCTGCAGCACCTTCTCCAGCTCGCGCTCCACCGTCACGCACTGGTCCATGGCCTCTCCCCTGGGCACCCTGACCGCCGACCAGCGAAGCCCCTGGAAAGCGACCAGATCACCCTCCGCAGACGACCTGGGAGTCCGGGAAGGAGAAGCAGGTTGCCTGGCTGGGGTTGTTGTTTTTACAGGCAGCACCCGAGACAAACGGGGTCCTTCGCGGAGAAGGGTTGGTGCTGTGTCACAGGCAAGCGCGGAAAACACCCCTACCAGGTCCTCGAGAGACGCCTGTGAGATTGGATGCGGTTTGCGCATAGACACAGGAAATAATTAGAGTAACCGACATTCTCGTCTGGGGATGTAACTTGCGGGTCCCTTGAGACTTTATTTTTCTCTCTCTCTCTGATCATCGAATGTAAGGAAGGAATTTCGGGTTTAAGTATAAATAGATATCTGAGAAGCATTCCTCAGAGGGGAAAAAAACAATGTAGCAGCAAAAATAGAAACTTGTGTTCTTGTAAACTTATTTTCTATTTCTTTAGAAAAACGTAAGTGCTGTTTAGCGAATTTTAAGCATTTTCTGTAGACAGCTCTCCTTCTTCTCGTTTCTCACCGTCACCATGTCTAGCCTGACTTTAGATCTGACAGCTCCGACAATTACGTTGTATTGTACCTAAATCGGTATCCCAGGTTTTTAAGCCATTACATTCTTTTCCTTTCTCCACTTCCCCCTCACACACACACATTTACAGTATTTTATGCTAGCTATAACATTCCGACTCTTTGTTTTTCAGTCCATGACCCAGATATCCCAACCTTCTGAATTTCATGTATACGAACTTTTTGGTCTTTATGGAAGACCTTCTGGGAACTTCCCTCAAATCTCCCGAAAATGCTACAAAAAAAAGCTTTTAAAAAAAACGCGGCGGCGAGGGGGAAAAGAGACCCGCAACGTACAATTTGCTGGGCGAAGCCCTACGAGTCTGCCCTTGAACGTCTATGATTCTAGACACTTATCAGCCCGAGGGCACCTCGAACAGGCAACAGAATAGACGCCTAAGCGTGATCTTCGCTCAAAAGCCAGTCTATTGGGAACCTTTGAGTAAACAGTCGGGATAGGGCCGTTCGAAAGGCGGGTTGCCGCAGCGCGGAGGGGCTCGGCTTAGAAAGGCGGGTTTGTTTACTTGGGTGAGTGGTAGTTAGTAAACAGAGGGCGGAAGCGGATTCTCCGGGTCTTCCCGCCATGTCTTCCACTTCCGTCGCGTGTTAACTCCTTAAAGGCCGCGTCGTGAGGGGTTGTTTTTATTTGGTTCTCTGACGTTACTTATTTCTTAGGTGTTGAAAATGCAGCCCTGGCTCCGGTTTTAACAAGCGGATTCGGAGCCCTTTTTTTTTTTTTTTGGATTATATGTTTTTCTTTACACAGCCATGCACCTAAGAAATACGCGACATTGTTTCAAAAGTCGTTTAATCTTCCTCCTTGTTAAGAATGTCCACCAATTTTAATTCCACTTTTGTCATAATTATTGTTTTGCGCCTCCTGTTCACAGTGAACAGTCAATAAATGATATCAGAAATAGGCCGTGTAGGCTCCGGAAAAAAGTCAGTGTAAATGCAGAAGCAGGCGAGACCTTTATTGGACGCTGTTCACATTGATGTCTGACGAAGTGGGCTAAGAAGGTCCACGAAAGCTTACATTAAAATATACAGTCTTTAAGGTGCCACAACGCTTTTTTTTTCTTTTGTGTGAAAAAAGCAAGTAGATTCAAGGTTTCAATGGTACTATATCCATCTTCCTCTGGAAGTTTTCAAAAGTTTCTTGGTGTGGTCGTTCTTCATGCCAGGCAAGCATTCTTGAATGATGTTATGATGTTTTACAGAAGCAGATTTCTCAACAGTGGGGCCCTCATGGAAAACTCTTCCACAGCAGATGCCCTCTCTTCACTTCTTTAAAAAGCTGTTGAGCCTTTTGGAGAAGCTTTTGGGGAGGCTCTTCCAAGTTAATTTGAACAAAGGAAGAAAGAATATTGTATAATGCTGTTATTTTGATGCCTGTCTTGTTTGTTTATCTGTAGGATAGTTTGATGCTTTATATTAATCACATATCTGTGTGTTCTTTGTTGTATACCATCCAGAGTAGCAGTTTTGCTTTATGTGTAATACATAAATTAAATAAATAAATAATGAATGAATGAAAATTAGCACACCAGCTTTTGATTTGTATGTGTATTATAGTAATAAGATACCGGTAATTTAAAAAGGCATAGTGCTTCAACTGCTGCCCTTTAATGGTTCTACAGAAAGCAACAGTCCTCTCTCAACACACAGTTTTGTTTCCAAAGCTTGAACACTTGGGCAGCTGAAAACCTTTAGGAACTATGGTAGCTGAGGTCATGTGGGTGTATCGATCACTGTCCACTTACAAATCCTTAGATCTAAATACAGTTATTTGTTTCAGCTAAACTAGGCCTCCAAATTTATGAGTTGTTTCATTGATTCGAGAGGGGCGTGGTCTGCAAGCCAATGGAGATGTTATCATGCCCCTATCGGAGGTTGGTCTTAAACAAATTCTACATGCATTTATGCAGGAACAGCATATTAACAATTACCTTCAAGAAAACCAAAATAACGATTTTCTCTAGGCATAGTAAAGTTAAAGAATGGGTTATTGAAGGCCAGCGTATAGAGCAAGTTAAAACATTTAAATACTTGGGAATTGTCTTCTCCCATACCCTCTCCTGGTCTCACCATAGACAAGTAAGTTCTTAGACGATACCACTATGTCCAGGGTAGGCAGTTCATCCCTGTTACTCTACAGATAGTGAAGTATAAATTTTTTGCACAGCTCCTGTATGGTATTGCGATTTGGATAAATGGTTTCAATCCCTCAGTTGAAAGTGTTCTATCAAACTTGCTGCGACCCCTATTGGCTATGCCAAGATGCTACCTTGCATTTGGAGGCTGGCCTTCAATCGGTGGAATGTCAAGCTTGGTTGTATGCATTCCGATTCTGGTTGAAGGTGGTATATGCTCCCACAACCAGTGGGTATTTACACTATTTACAAAAAGATGTCTTTGTCAGCTCATGGCATAAGGGCTTTACTGACAAATTACATCTTTTAGGCTTCTCTATGGACTTCTTTCTGAGTAAGCCTTATGACAGTATCAAGCCAATGCTTGTACAACGCATTAAAGATACTGTATAGATCTCCAGTATTCACTAGCATATGCAGACAAATCCTCCTCACCAATGCACTTTGGTTTAAATTTTAACTTTCCCAAGTTAGCAAATTATATCAAATCACAGTACCAAGGTATTGTTTTGTCTTCTCAGGGGCTAGGTTTAATTGCTTTCCCTCAGCCTTGTTAAAAGTGCGCTTTAATAACATTCCTTATGGAGAAAGGATATGCCCCTGTGAGGAAGAAACAGTTGAGTCGTTGGCACACACCATTCTAGAACAGTGGTTCTTAACCTTTGTTACTCTGATGTTTTTGAACTGCAACTCCCAGAAACCCCAGCCAGCACAGTTGGTGGTGAAGGCTTCTGGGAGTTGCTGTCCAAAACTCCTGAGTAACCCAAGGTTAAGAATCAGTGTTCTAGAATGTAGCTTATATAGGTTTGAACATATCTGTTATCTCTACCCAATAATGTGTAAATGTACTAGTATACCTCCCACAGACTACCTGAAGTTTCTGCTGTCTGGAGAGAACCAATTAATAACACAGTCGGTGGCTAAGTTTTTATTCTCAGTTTTAAGAATTCGTAAAATGTTATATTAAGACAACCACATGACTCAAGTTTTATACCACTGATATGTTCTAACAACTTACTCTATATCTTATATAATGTTTTTATCTTTGAATTTTTGGGTCTATGACTGTATAATAATAAAACTCAAACTCAAACCAATGAAGATGGTTGCGATCAGCTCCTCTCAAAGCATTGAGAAAATAAACAGTGCATGTTTATAAACTGAGAGTTAAAACATTCTAAGCTGCCTAGATATGGGAAAGCCAAAAAAGAAGACATTAAAAGGAGTCCCTGTTGAAGCCACAGTCTCAGATGAAGACAAAAAGCTGTCCAGCTCATTGGGATCCAAGAGCGAGAGCAAGGTAAGGCAAAGGGACAAGGGGGAGAAAAAACAAAGAAAGATAAGGATGAGATGAGACGGCTAATAAAACAATTAAGAAAGGGTGTACAAAGTGATATGAAGAGATCAATTGCACCTCTAGAACAACTTTAATGGAGGTGAAGTCAAACATTAGTAAAATACAACAAACAGCAGACGCAGCATTCGAGTTGCCACAGAATTTACAAACAAAAGTGAAGAATTGGAAGCCCGATGCAACAATTAAGGGACAAACTCATTGAGCAGGAAAATCATGGGAGACACTATAATATTCATCTGTAACATTTTAAGGAATCTTAGACAGGAGGGGAGGACTTAAAACAACTAATCTTAAAATGAATACAAGAACTTTGGCCAGACCTCAAAATCACTCCCAAAGATAGTTCATTGAGTTGGGAGAAGATAAAAGAACTGGAGCAGAGATATACTGGTGTCTCATTTACAATAAAGACAGATGTTTACCATGCTTTGAATAAATTACAGGAGTTAACATACGAAGGGGAAAATGTGGAACTTTTCCAAGATCTCGCTGCAGAGACCATATTTAAATGTAAATAGAGGAGGAGATATACACAAGTTCTTCGGGAGAGGAAAATAATCTACAAATTGGCTTTATCCCTTTGGACTATCAGTTATGAGGGGGGAAAGCTGAGAGCGGCGACTATAGAGGAATTATAACACCTCTTTAAAGGTTTAAACATTCCCTTTCCAAGAGAACAGGCTATGGAGGAGCAGAAAAACCAGGTGGCGCACACAGAGAGAATGCAGCTGTGGTGGAAGAGAAAGGAGAAATGAGATAAACAGCTGTACCCTCAAGGTCAAATGGGAGTTTATCTGTTACTGAAGATAATAGGTTGTTCCCAGTACTTAGTAAAAGCTGGAAGGACTCTTATATATATAAAGTTTTAGCTATTAATTAAACCTTAAAAACTCTTTAAATAACATAGAATAAGTTAGTATATTGTATTGTTACAGTTCATGCTTATACGATGATAAAATAATATAATATATGATAGAATCTTAGACAAAGCACATGTATTTAAAAATATTTAGAATATACATTTAGAACAGCTTAGTGTAATGATAAGCAAGAAATATAATATTTGTAAACAAACATAATTTGCAATTTGTTATATTAGTACAGGTATAGATTAAAGAGGGTTGAAGTGGGCATGAGGATAGAACTGATCTTTGTTTCAGGGACTTTTAAACTCCCTGGCTCCCTATAATTCCACAGGGCACAGCTCAAATATGAGCTGGGGACTTGTTCTCACTGACCATTGCTGGAACAGGGCAAGGGTGAGGGAGGGGGGAAAGGATGGGAGGGAACTGGGAATGGTAAATTGGGGGACACTGACAAGAAAAATAGAAGTAATTAGACAATTTTGCTTAGTAAAATATTATTGTAGACTGTACACCACAATATATATAAAATCTGTTAGACAAATACTGAGAAAGAATATATTTGGAAAGACAGCTTACACAATGTATGACTGCAATGTTAGATAATCTCCAAATCCTTTCTTATACAGTGGTGCCTCGCTAGACGATGATAATCTGTTCCATTGAAATTGCTGTTTAGCAAAATCATCGTCTAGTGAAAAGCATTTCCCCACTGGAATGCATTGAAACCTGTTTAATGCATTCCAATGGGGAAGAATCGTTGTTGTCTAGTGAAGATCGGCCATAGGAAAGCCACTTTGGGGACCGCCGATCAGCTGTTTAAATTGCTGTCTTGCGAAGCTTAGGTCCCAAAAACACCTGTTTTGCGAGTACGGAGGGAGCTGTCAAAATCGTTGTCTAGCGAAAATTGGTTTGTGAAGCAGGGACCAAACATTGTTCAGCAAAATTCCCCCATAGGAATCACTGTTTTGCGAATCGCTATAGCAATTGCAAAAAGTCAATGTTTAGCAAAAAAAAACCTGTCATGCAGGGTAACTGTCTAGCGAGGCACCACTATAATGTGAATGAGCTGGGGTCTCCAGTGAAAAGATATAGAGTCATTAAGACTATTCAAAAATTGGGAGTAAATGTGTCATTGTTACAGGAGACTTATCAAAATAAGAACAAGAAAGAAATTATTAAATACCCAATGTTAGATGAACAATATATCACAAATGGAACAAATAAGGCTAGAGGGGTAGAAATAATCTTCATGAAGAATTCAGAATTTGAAGTGATTGATCATATGGAAGACTCTGAGGGTAGATATATTACAGTAAAAGGAAAACTGGAGGACAGACTATTAACTATTGGTTCTTATTATGCCCTCAATATGTCAAGTAAATTGTATGCAGAACTTTTTTTTAAAAAAGTTGTTTCATTGATTCCATGGTTCTACTCTTGTGAGGACTAACAATTGGATTTAGTGCTTTGTTACTGTTGCTTCTATTTCAGCTGCTCCTTGCTGAATGTGCTGCAATGGCTACAGAGTAAATCAAGCTAAATCAAGCTCTGTTTCAGTTTCTTCTGGAGAATATGGTTAAAGATTGTTTGATTCAGTTTATGTATTGCAGCCACGGGAAGACCCTCTCTTTCTGTCTTCCAATCAATTCAATTTATTCAAAAGTGAGTAAGTGGGTTGTGTAGATAAAGAGACAAGGGTTAAATTTATCCCACAGTCTATTCCCCTTCTTTCATTTTCCAGTGTCACATTAGATATTGCATATTGAGGGAGTTGTCACTTTGACAGCATTGCAAGCATACAATATATGCATTTAAATTATTGGTGCTAGAATTAATTTCCTGCTTACCTCCCACTCTTACAGACCAGTCAGTGATTGGCAGATGTGATGCAGTCTGTTTGTGATTTAGGAGTGTTAAGGTGTTTGGTAAATACATCAAAATCTCACTTCAGATTTTTATCTCTTGTATTAGAAGCCTTTCTTGGGAAAGATACTTAATTGCTGCTCTTTTTAGAAAATGCTCTGTAATAAGATAACCCTGTACTCAGAAGAAAGTAAATGATCAGCAATTTTCTCAGAATCCAAGTCACATTTAAGGGATTCATTTCTAGATTGTATATATAGTTGTGGGAACAATTCCTAGAGAACTCTCCTGGCAGTAGACTACAGTACTGTACTGGGTTTCTGAATTTAGGGTATGTTGCTAACTGCTGGTGCCACTGGTTGTTTTAAGAAAGATTGTGATTATCGCACATGACATCCCACTAGGTTGGGCAAATGTCAGATGATTTTATAGACATTACTGAATTATGGGATTACACGTTTTATTTCAGGCTGTGTGCGCGCGCGCTTTTTGGTTTGTTTGGGGTTTTGTTTTGTTTTTGTTCACTTTACAGTCCAAAATTGTATGTCGATGAAAGGGGTGTGCTTTCAACTTTGTAAATAGATTTCTACGGGATGGCAAAAGAGCTGATGGGCTCCGGTTACTCTTTCTTCTTTTTGGCAAATATTATTTCATCGTTATCCTTAGGACAATATCACAGATAAATCTCGTTGCGATCGCCTCACACATGTTCTCCTGGCGCTTTTTTTTTTTTTAAACCACACTACAACTCAGCAACCAATTTCAGCGGGACTGGACGACTTCGAAGTGGAACGAGTGTCGAGCCAGGGGGGCAGCCGAGTGGCGAGCGGAGGGAGCGCCGGCTGATGATCCCTTCCCCACTTCCCTTCGCGTTCAGTCAGGAGACGCGAAGGTGGGCGGAACGCAAGCGGGCTGTTTCCCGCCTCCTCACCCTTGCAGGAAACCGACTGAAAGCCAGCCAGCCAGCCAGCTGGAGGGGGCCGGTGCGGACCGCGACCCCCGAGGAGTCCTTCCAGACGGATGGGCCGGCGGGCTTCGAAGGCCAACTCCTTTGGGAAGAAGCGGCCGCCGGGCTGAAAGGTACGCGGCCGAGGAGGCCTCCCCCCCGCCGCCGCCGCCTCCTTCCTCTTCCTCCTCCTCCCTTCGCTGCTGTCCACGGCTGTCGACGTCACATGTTATGTCTCCTCCGGGCCGGGCTCTGCTCCGCCGCGGGGAGGCGACGGCAGCGACGACGACCGAGGGCGAGGGGGCTCTCCGAAGCCCAGCCACCGCTTCCCCGTTGGCGGATCCCGCCGGAGTAGGGCCGCCGCCGCCGCCGCAAGCCCGAGAGGGGGTAAAAAAAAGGAGGGGCACCTCAGCTTGCCAAGCCGGGCCGTCCTTTTCCTGGGCATCCTTCTCTCCTTCTCCCCCCCCCCTTTAAGCAGCAACGCCTCCAGTCCCAGTGCCAGGTCCCCCCCTCTCCCCTTCTTTAAATGCGACCCCCCCATTCCATAATATAATTTCCCGATTGGGGTCTGCCGCCGTATACAATTGCGCCCTCCTCCCGGGAGCACCACCTCCGCCTACCCCCGGGACCAGAGTTCTTCCAGTTGGTGTTCATCCCTCCCTTGATCCGCTCCAACCCGTCTCTTTTTGGAGGCCGAGCATCAGACATCGCTCGAGGATCTGCTTTCCCTCCCCCAATATGCCTCCCCCCCCACCCCATTTTGTTTCTGCCACATCATCAGTTGGTTCCCTCCAGTGTGAGTCTTTGGACGGGGTGTTCTTCCTATCCTTGGTGGTGTTTGCTACCTAGAACTCTTTCTCTCTCAGAGAGATCCTGATTAAAACAAAATTGGGTGTTCTTATGACACGTTTTATCAATGCCTGGCTTCCTTGATCTCCTCCATCGGGACATTTCTCTCTATCTCTTTTGTAGGATTGATTGACTCTCTGCAGAGAGTCATCAGCACACAACAGAGGAAAGATGTGGCTGAAGCTGTTTTTCTTGCTTCTTTATTTTTTGGTCCTGTTCATCCTGGCCAGGTTTTTTGAGGCCATTGTTTGGTATGAAACTGGCTTCTTTGCTACCCAGTTGGTGGATCCTGTGGCACTGAGCTTCAAGAAGCTGAAGACCATTTTGGAGTGCAGGGGCCTTGGATACTCAGGGCTTTTGGAGAAGAAGGATGTCAGGGAGCTGGTTGAAAAATCAGGTAAGAACAGGCATTTATAGGCATTGTTTCTCTCTCCCCCCAGTTTCCCTTTATTAAAGGGCCACGGTAGTGCCACAAGAGTGGTATTTTGCCACAAGAGTGGTATTTTGCCACAAGAGTGGTATTTTGCCACAAGAGTGGTATTTTGGAATTGAAGGTGAGGCCCCTGCTCAGAAGAATCAGCAAGAAGGCCTCCAAATGTAGCATAGCACCTTTTGAATTAAGTTTAGTAATGTGCATTACCATTTAAAGGAGGCATTTATAAAGCCATTAATTCCAGATTTTTAACTGAATCTGTGAGTATCTGCTATATGATACGATATCAAGAACATAACAAACACTTGGGGAATAATGCTAAATACAGTAGAGGTTCTCAATAATAGGCATGACCTCAAGGTTGAAACACAACCACAGTTTCTGAAACGTAGCCACCTCAAGAAGGGCAGCAGGAGATTGGCAAGGAAGACATACTGCACAGGAGCATGAAAGAAAGAGAGAAATTGGTACATGTTCAAATGAAAATAATTGAAGAACATGACTTCACATTGTGGTTTTATTTTAAATGCACAAAGAAGAATTATAAATTGAAAAACGGCACGTACTGTTTGGGTTGCATTGCCTGTGACTGTGGCAAAGTTTTACTGCTTCCTATTTTGGTTTGTGTTTTGCTCGGTAACGGCAACCAACATGTTAAACCTCAGTAATGAGGTTACTAGAACTCTAACAACTTATGCGTGTTTATCCAAATAAGAATCAAGCAAGTACGCATAGGGTTGCTGCTTTCCAGGGCAATCCAAAGCCTGCTTTCTCAGAAGTCTCCTTGAACTCAGTGAGATTGATAATACATAATACAGCATACAGTTGTCATTAGGCTATTTCTTGTTTCATCAGGAAACAAGATCTTTTTATGTATTTAGGGAATTGACTTTAGGAGAAAAAGAGAGAGTTTGTTTGGTAGCTTTTGTTTGCTAAGTAAGGTGTGTTGAAGATTACCTGTTTCAGAACAAACACCTTTGTAAAATCTCTTCCCCTAAACATGCTTCCAGGCTGATGGTTAACACTGTAAGATAGCCAAGTGTTTCTCATTATACTAAATAATAGTTTAGTTGCATAAATGTATGTTTTCATCAATAGTAATAAGTACAGGCAGACAAGAAAAAGGAGCAAAACTGACAAATTGCTTTTTGTTCTTGGATGCATAATTCTTTTGAACAGCATTACCTATAGAGATACTGTGCCATTGTACATGATTGTTCCCATGAAACGTGAATTGTTTGATTGGCAGTTATGGCTTTCAGAGTTTATTCTTTGGTGTAGAAACCATGAGAAACTACCTTACACCAATCAGATCATTGGTCTGTCTGGCTCAGGATTGCCTATGGTAAGCCAGCAAGTCCTCCCAAAGCTTCAGATGGGAGTTCTGCCAAGCCCTACCTGAGATACCAGCAGTTGAACCTTGGACCTTTTGTGTGCAAATCATGCGTTTTACCAGAGGGCTGTGGCTTCTGGTGAATGACTTGTAGTACTAGTTTCATTTACATGCCCTTTTGTGATAGACTCATCCTTTTCTCAGGGTCTCAGATACGCACAAGTCTGCAACCAGCATTCTGTATCAACAAATAAATAATCTCACTGTGAATGTCAGAGGAATACAAGCATATCAGACAAAATTGAAAAAAACAAAATGAAACAAAAATGAAAACAAAGACAAAAGCATGTGGCACCTTAAAGACTAACTATTATATTTTAATGTAAACTTCTAAATGTAAGTTAAACATGATTATGTAATTGTAGGTTGGAGGCTTATACCCTGCTTTTTAGTCAGGATTGCCTCCTGCTTCAGTTGCACAGATAGAAGAAGGATATGTTCAGAAGTTAATCTGCCCATATGGGCTTCCCCTAAAACTTTGGGGTAAGCAACCCTCAATCAATTTACAAGCCATTACTGGCCTCATTCTCAAAATGAGTGTGAGGTGACATCCAGTGTTGCATTCACAGTGGAAGTTTGTTCTCCTCCCGTTCAAATCTCTGTGCTGTCCCAAAGCCTTGACTGCAGAGCTAGTTTTGAGGGCACAGATTAGGGAGTGTGCTGAGGATGGGGATCACACCCTGCCCCCATTCTAGTGAGTTTCATCATCTCTTGATCAATCAATGAGGCTGAATTAAGTTTTGATGTACTATTCAGTAATTGATTAAGAGGGTCCACTCTGATTTCAGCATCATCCAGTTCATTAAGAAATCCAGGAGTAAGTTCAAGGGATGTACCTTCAAAATTTGACAACTGTCTGTATAGGATCACAGTGGACTATTTTGTTGGGCTTGGGCTGCAGCTGCCCTAATAAGCCAGTTGGACGCATCTTTGATAGCATAATGTTACATTATTTACCCACCCAGGTCTCTATGGAACATACGAATACGTTGGAATGCTTGTGTAGGATTAAATCATATGTGGTATTATACAGCGGTGCCTCGACTTACAAATGACCTGACTTACAACTAATTTGAGTTACGACCAGCTCCGGCCACAAAATTTTGCTCTGACTTGTGACCAGAGCTTCGAGTTACGATCGGAAAAAAGGCAGGGAAAAAGGCAGGGAATTCAAACTGCTAACCATTGGTAGTGAAGAGGCTGCTTCTTTGTAGCTCTTTCGCCCCAGCAGTTAGAGAGCGTGCGTTTGGAGGAGGCTTCGGACTGCCTGTTAAGGTGCTGCTTTCTGCTTTTTAAAAATAGCCTGTTGTGGGTGGGTTTTGCAGCATGGTATTAGGCTGGCGGTTATGTTTCTGTGCTGTGATAGGTCTTGCAGTCTTTCATTGGGGGGGTGTTTTCCACATTTCCGATGGGTCTTGCAGGGTTTGTTTGCTTTTTTGTTTTTCCCCCATTTCCTATGGGTCTTGGAGGGTTTGTTTGCTTTTTTAGTTTTTTCCCCCATTTCCGATGGGTCTTGCAGA
The DNA here is from genome assembly GCF_051106095.1 of Pogona vitticeps. Classification (NCBI taxonomy): domain Eukaryota; kingdom Metazoa; phylum Chordata; class Lepidosauria; order Squamata; family Agamidae; genus Pogona; species Pogona vitticeps. The sequence continues at coordinate 83,828,696 of NC_135788.1, forward strand.
GTTGGTTTGCTTTTGGGTTTTTTTCCCATTTCCAATGGGTCTTGCAGGGTTTGTTTGCTTTTTGGGGTTTTTTCCTCCATTTCCGATGGGTCTTGCAAAGTTTGTTTGCTTTTTGGTTTTCTTATTTTGCATTTCCAATGGTCTTGCAGAGTTTTTTTAGTTTAGTTTTTTTTGTGATTTTTTTCCTGCCAGAACAGATTAATCACATTTCAATGTATTCCTCTGGGAAATTGTGCTTCGACTTACGACCATTTCAAGTTATGACAATCTTCTGGAAAGGATTACGTTCGTAAATTGAGGCACCATTGTACATACTTTTTGCCAGCTTGGAATGCAGAAGAGAAACTTCAAGGTGCAAAATACTAGTTTTCTCTTTGACTGAGAAGAGGGCCTGGTGGGAGAAAAGACCAAAGATGTCTAAACTGACTCCCTTTTCATGTTTGTCCTGCTTCCACAACCATACTTTCCCCTACCCATAACTATGAATGTGATAACATTCTGCTTGTCTTCATTCTAACTGCAGCTTTTCAAACATGAAATGTAGCTTTCCCTGCCTGATTATTCACCTGGGCAGGAAACCTGCCATCAAAGCAGAAGTCATACCACTGCAGATGCAGCCATTCCTAAAACTGGCAGCCAAATTACACTATTATCCTTTTCTCACTTACCAAGTTTCATTGGCTTGGTGGGGTTTATTTAAAGTTAACAGTAACTTAGAGATCTGTTCAATAGCCTTGAAAGTGAGGGTATGTGTTGTTATGTGCTGGGGTATGTGCTGGGGTATCGGAGGTCCAAGTTTCGCTTCCACTGAGCCATGAAACACACAATGTGATCTTGGGCCAGGATTATTGGAGGGAAAAGAAGAGTCTTCTTGAGCTCATTGGATAAATTAATGTACAAGAATATATTATTGTGTTTCAGTCCATGCTTTGCTATAGCCTCAAGTTTGTTTGGGACCTTTGTGTAGAATGATAGGAGCTTTGGGTAGAGTGGGCGGCATATAAGTTAAATAAATAAAATAAATAAATAAACCAATGCTGAATCTTGGGACTGAGGACAGCCTTTCTACAGATGCTTGAATGGTGTGGATAGATGCAAGTGCTTCAAAGGAATAATTGGATAGGTCATGTACACCCAAGGGATACATGTTCAAATACAGTATATGGTATATTTAAAGTTCTACTTTTGTAGTGGTGCAAGGTGCACATAGTAGAACTATGGTGACAGCCTTCTTAATGACTCAGAACCTGTTACACACTTTCTTATAGTGTCTTGTTTAAAAACTCAAATAGATGTTCTACATACAAATATTTAGTGCATTTCATGTACATGCTCTCTCTAATAATTACTAATTATCCAGTATGGTGTAGTGGATAGAGTGACAGACTAGGGCTCAGTTTGCCTGAGTTTGAATTCCCACACAACCATGGAACTAATACTGTAACACAGTTGCTTAAAAGTATCACCTTTAAAGCCTTGATAGGGTCACTATAAGTCAGTTCCATCTTGCAGTCACATAACACAGTGGCTAAATCCTGTTATTTAGTATAGTAAATCAAACTAAAGTGTCACTGACTCTAGTGAATCAATGGGGTTTGGTGGGTCAGCTCCTTTATAAGGGGGCCTACTCTAACTATAACTTACTATGCTAAAGTAAGTCACAGAGTAGGCCCATTTGAATCTATGGGACATATGAAGGAGGTGACTCACCAAATGTCCATTGATTCAATGGGCCTAACTCTGGTGTAATGTACTGTGCTATACAACAGAATTTTGCCCAATGAGCCCCTAAGGGGTTTTTGTTATCCCCATATTATGGGGTGGGGTAGAAGTTAAGGTTGACAGCTTGGTGGCTGGAGACCATTTGTTGTGTTAATGGCTGAGGTAATACTTGGACTTGGGACTTGCATGCTTAGCTACTAGGCAATGCCTGCTCTCAAGCGTTTGAATCATTTCTGATTCAAAGTGTCAATAATAAAATAAATTGATAAATGTATTGCTTTATCTCATACCATATTTAGTCTTTTATAGGTAGAATTATCTGTATAAGAGTGATGTTGTCTAGATGCCACTTAAAGATTTGGGTTATGTTTTAGAAAATTGCAATAATATGAACAAATCTATTATTAAGCCAGTTAGAAAAAACCTTTTGGAATAGACATCCCAAGTAATTATCTTTTGGTTGACCTTTGCTTCTGCTATGGCATTAAACAGTGTATTTGGATTAAACTTAAAATGTATTACCCTAATTTAATTTGGGGCTTTTTTTACCAGCAGACAACATGTAGATGTACAGTTTTTGCTCAGTGACTCAAAAAATAATTTACAGTTTGTGCCAACCCCTCGTCCACATCGGTATCTGCATTCTTGTCACCAATGTGACCTTTAGAGTGCAAGATAATTATTGTTTCATTGTTTTACTACACAGGAGATCTTATGGAAGGTGAACTTTACTCTGCTCTCAAAGAAGAGGAAGCTTCTGAGTCGGTTTCCAGTACAAACTTCAGTGGTGAAATGCACTTTTATGAGCTGGTAGAAGACACAAAGGATGGCATCTGGCTGGTACAGGTATTCAATATGTTTCTTTTTAACGTGACATTCACCTCAGAAAGAAATCAATTCAAATGTCAAGCTACAAGCCCAGCTTGAAGGGCAGAATGTGAAGAGCTTTAAGCGAGTCATTTACATAGACCTACATTCTGATCTGTGCATGTTTATTTAGTAGTATTTGGTAGTTGTGGAATTCTGCTGAGTTCCATAGGCATTACTCCTAAATAATCTATGTATTTATTCACACTGGCAATTCATTTCAACCATGAATTGTGTTCTGCATCAGTTTGAGAAATGACAAGAGCAGTGCTGGACAAGGCAAAACTGCATTTAGTACAAAATTCTATTCTCAAAAAAGAGTCATTAGCTTGTGGCAAGTCTAAAAGTACGGTGTGATAAAACTGCACCTTCTGCGTTCAGCAGCTGATATACAAAAGCTTATTATGCCTGGTACTGGCAGAAGGAATGCAGCCGTCCTGACTAATAGGGCCATTGGTGGCCCTAAGTTGCATGCATTTATCAAAGACCTTTAAAAATATCCACGTTGGCAGCCTACAGGATCTTGCAGTAGTAAATCCACAGGTTAACTATATATTGTGTGAACAATGTATTTTAACTGTCCTGGATATCTCACACTGCTTGTGCTGTTTGTTATGAGTTTTTGTTTGGATTGCATTTTCTCAATCTGTTTCTAAGTGGTAGTTGTATCCATTGCACTTCACATTGTTATGAATGTCTGCTGTTTCCTCATCATCATGATAGGCAATGATTACTGTACATCTGAGATCTTTTGGCCCCAAGCTCGCTAATAAAGAGTGTGAATGAGGATGAGGAATGTTGTCATCTTTGCACAGGGGAATCTATATATGGCATTTAGGTGCTGAATTCCATTTAGGTTTTCAAAAGGGGCCCATTGAACACAAAAAGGAGCATCTATATGACACTCAGGCTGCTTCCAGACTAAGCTTTTGCTGTGCAATTGTGCAGCGTCATTTGTGGAAACTGAAGAGATGTCTTAGTGATGACCGTCAGTGTATGAAAAGTGCCATAAAAGGCATCAAGTTTTCTGGAATAAAATGGATACATGTAGAAAGAAATAAGGTGAGCATGGATTGAAATGATGCAAATACATATTGTGTGGGCAGGGCTGAAGTCTGATGTGCATTTGACACCATCATCCCATAGCTTTCCACCTATATTGAACCTTCATCTTTCTGCAGTTCAGATGTGTTTATAAACAAACAAGCACCATCTGTCCCCAGCAGAAACTGTGTTGCTGCAGCATTCTGCTGCATCATGTCATTCCTTCTATTAAAGAAATGGCTTCTGGCTCTTTGCCTTTTTGCCAGGTATGAAGGTTATAACAGCAGGAGATGAAGATCTACTTTCAGTTCTCAAAATGGCATGTGGGGCTATTGTATCTTTAGCCTTTTTTGCCTTATCTTTGAAGATAAATTAAGGCTTGTTATATGTAGAAAGCTAGAGTTTTCATTTTCAAAAAGCACTTCAATGGTCATAGTACTGATGAGACATTTTATTAAGTTTTTTTACCCCCATATTTTACTTGACATTGCCCTGTTTTCATGAGAATTCTTGTTCATTGTTTTGCAAGCCGATTTTCCTGTGGCATGCCCTTTCGTGCATTGTTAGAGATAGATCAGAAGCAACGCATTGCTAAGTATGAAAAAAACAGAATGTAGCATAGAATATAGCATATATTTTCCTTGATACACACATGTTGCTTTCTATTAAAATACCTGCTTTTCCAACCTGTCTCTAAACCGATATATTCTTTACCTATATTAATTCTAGATTTTGTACTGGAAATAGATTCTTAGATTGTGCGTTAGGAATGCTGAATAGTACTGGTATGTATCCAGTAATGATGTGTGTACAAGTGCTCTATAAATGGAAGCTCTAATTTTCTAACTTTAGCTTCTGAATACAATGCAAGTGATTGTTCATTATCAAGCTGTTATCTTACCAGCTCCTGCTAAGGCTACACACACTGCATCACAGCCTTGTGCTGTAATTCATCTTGAGTAAGCAGTCTGAAGGGGGTTATATGTAAACAGGAGCAGACATATGTCTATGCATCTCTCAGAGGAGGGAGTTCATATGGGAGCGATGCCCCTTTTTCTTATTTATCTCTCAGCTATCTGAGCTCACTGGAAATATGCTGCTTTCTGTAGCTTCACACATGCTGCTTTGGATGGTGCTCTAAAATCAGGACCTCTGTACAAGTGAAAAAGACTGTATAGTTCTTAAGTTCACATTGGTGAGCAGCAGTTGCTTCAGCTTTATTTTATTTCTGTCCTGCCTTTTTCCAACATCGGGATGAAAATGATTAAAAACAAGGCGCAGCTAAAAAAACACTCAGGGTTAGACTTTGACTCTAACCCCCATATTATTTTTGGCTATTCCCACCTCATTCCTGATACACACATAATTGTTCAGTACTTCTTGTTTTGTCATGAGAATAAGACTTCATTTTTCCAAAAATTGTACATAGAGTAATATCTAAAGATAACATCAGCATAGCAGTGATTTCTTTAAAAACTGAATCATAACAAATATCAGACCCCAAATCCAGCTGCTGCAGAGCCAGTAGCAAGATAATTAAAATAGAAGAATGTAAAATTAACTTGGGTCCAAATGAATATTTATTTAAATGTAGAGACTATTACATTTTTCCCTGAGTTGGCAGTGCTGACTGGCAAAGCAATCTAGCTCACTGAACTGTTAACTACCCACGAAATACTGAGCAGATTTGGCTGCAGTATCTTTAAAATTATATTGAAGAACAGGAGGAATTGCAGAGATGGAAGCAAAAATGAGAGAGCTGGAGGGAAGAGTACAGCATCTGGGTTTTTTTAAGGTTAAAAACATTAGTAAAATGGGAGGATAGTATATCAGCCCATAAAGTTGTACATATAGGGAGGGTTGTTTGCTAGAAATTTGTGCGACATCCAATGATATGGAATGGCAGGAGATTAGGGACAAGAAGACAAGAGTACTTTTTTCAACAGTTAAGCTGTGGAACTGACCACCAGAGGGAATGATGATGATGATCATTGGCTTTAATTGCTTTAAAGGAGAATTAGGCAAAATCATGGAAGTGAAAGCTGTCAATGGCTGTGGATTATAATGGCTGTACTCTTTCCAGAAGCAGAGGCAGTGTGCCCCAGACCACCAGCAACTCAGGACCAACAGCAGGAGCAGGGTATTGCATGAATTGTTAGGATGTCAGAGGAAAACATGTGTGGATGTCAGTTGAAAAGAAGCATGGAGGAAACAAAGAATTGACTGTCTGAAGCCCCTGATCATTTATTAGGTTCTTGAAACAAATAATACAAGAATTATTCAGTAATTCCTCTTTCCGCACTGTAGAGGATTAATTCATTTTCTAGAACTGCATCTCTTTCCATTCCCCGTAATTTGAAGAGAGTCTGTGGTCTGGGGCTTGCAGCTTTCTGATTAAATATATGTAATACCGGGGAGTGGGGGAGCTCTTTTATCCATTTATTGCTCCAGAAATCCTCACTCCTCATCTGTGGATAAAAAATTCCTGCTCCAGACTGACCAAAGCCCTGGTCACAAGTCTCATTTGGTGTTCTTTAATAATGGTATCATCATAGCTATGTCAGGTAAATTTGTGGAAATGCATCTGGACATCTCCTTGATGTCAAGGTTTTACTATATTTCAATTTGTAGCTCTTTTTGCCATCAGTACTGTTTAAAAATTAAATAGTTGCTAGCATCCTAGTTCTAAACTTACAAGTAACAATGTTTTACAGCAGTGGGACTTAATTCCAAATGAGTGGGATGAACGTGTGCAAGGGAAATAAATCAGAAAAGTCACGTGCAAGAGCATTTTGCAGTGAATTAAAATAATTTTGATAGTATAAGGATATATAAATAACTGTAACAAAGTTATTGCTCATTGATAAATAATGCATTTATATTGGAAAAGTGCATTCAATGCAAATTGTCAAAATGCACGAGTATTTAGTTCACACAGTGATAGCTGGTCATGTTGTTCACTGATAGATATTCTTAGAAAGACACAGAAAAAGTAAGTAGAATTTGTTTATTTCTCTCCATATACTGTTAAAACAGATTGTTACATTTCCTTTCCAATAGCCAAGTGTCATTTGGTTTGATTTTGTTGTTCCAGAGAGATATGTGTTTGTGGTTTACCTACCTGTTTTAGTTTCTGGTCATCTGGTTGGTTCCTTCCTGTTGTAGTACAGTTTTTAATTTCTATTTGGCTATCTTCATAAAGGAAAGGTGAACATTCAACCCATGGAAATTTCTCTTTCCAAGATTCAAAAACCAAATCTCATTTTAGAGTGATTATCTTTATTAGTCCAAACCAAAAGGGGGTGGGAGAGACCCAAAATTGTGTCCTAGCTCTGAGGGTCACATGACGCCTCCATCAGGCATGGCATTACAAAAGATGGGGGAGGGAAGTGATAGACGGGTCTGAAAGCTGGCACACAATTGTGATGCTCCCTACCCTCCTTGTTTTTTTTTTTTTTTTTGATCTTATAACAATATCACCCTGATGATACGCAGTATGTATTTTAGACTGTTTATTGGTTAACAAAGCTGTCTTTACTGCCTTTGCAAGTCTAAGGCTGGCTTTACTGTGCATCCACTTGGAGGACTGAAATACAGGGTTAAAATAATTAGTCAGCCACTTGTAGTCACATGAGACATTCCTAAAATAATCAGGGTATGTAAAAACTGCAGGGCATAATGAGTCATGCATGATCAATCATGGCATTTAAAATTGCCTGTCAGGCAAAGCAAACTTCTGCCTATCATCCTCCTCCTTCTCCATACACTTGCTTCTACAAGTCTTCATCCCCAAGTAGCTCATAGTCCTCAAAAACCCTAATGTTATGCTCAGTTGGGGCCGAAAGTATGTAGAGCATTAAGCTTGCATTCTGCCTTCCCTTGCCTTCAGGGTCCTACTACGGAAGTGACCATCTCTGATTTTAAGCCAGGAGTGGAAAAGCTTTTTCCCACCGAGATTCCCTTTGAGATAATGTTTTTAGGGGAAGTGGGAGCAACACTCACATAATTGGTGACAAGTGGTGCTTGTGGCCAGAGTCACCACATATACTCCTTGTTCTTTCAAACCACTGCCCCCAGCCTTGCCAATACAGAGACAGCATGGTAGGGATTATCTTAAGAGAGGAAGTGATGTTGAGATCATCACAGTTTCTCTCTCTATCTCTCTTTCCCTCACTCACACCCCCACACCGCACTCTTTCACTCATATACATCTTACAGTTAGTATGACTCATGCAACTGTGTTTTAACATTATATCCCAACCAACGTTTGTTTGTTCTACAGTAAATTATTTCATCAGAACTGTGTTTCTGGTCCTATTTTAGCTTGGTCCTATTTTAATTGTGATTCCAGGATACCATGGGAGGGATTCCAGCTGATCTGACTGGCGCTCCTGTCGAGGCTCTGGTTGATGTCTGGCTTGCTGCCACCACTAGGGCTGTAGACACGATCGCTCCTAAATGCCCTTTCCAGCGCAGAGTTCGGCCAGCGTCCTGGTTTAACCAGGAGCTGCGAGCTATGAAGTGAAATAGGAGACGGCTAGAGTGCAATTGTAGATGGGATCCAACGGATTATAATAAGAAAACTGTTAAGATCGCGACTAACTGTTACCTGGTTAAGGTGAGAGCTGCTAGTCGATCACACTTCACTGACCGGATAAGCGAAGCTTCAAATCAGCAGGCGGAACTTTTCCGTATAGTTCGTGATCTATCCAGAATTGGTCTAAGTGATGGGCCTCCTACTAATATCTCACCTGACCAATTTGCAGTATTTTTTAAATCTAAAGTGGAGGCCATCCGCCAGGACCTCTCTCCTTTTTCTAATACAGTGGATCGAGCAGAGATGTCCAGTACTCCACCTTGCCCAGAGAGACTCGAATATTTACAGCCTGTGATGCCAGATACGGTAGACAAAGTCCTTGATCACTGTCGGGCCACCACCTCCTCTCTTGACCCTTGCCCGGCCTGGTTAATCAAAGCAGCCAGGCCTATAACAATAGAATGGGCCACATCAATAATTAATAGGTCTCTTCAGGAGGGCAAGGTCCCCTTTGCCCTCAAGGAGACACTGATTGGTTCCATTAGGAAGAAACCAAATTTGGTGGACAATATTGACAATTATAGGCCCGTCGTCAGTGTTTCCTTCCTTAGTAAAGTGGTGGAGAAGGTGGTGGCTCATCAGCTTCAGGCTCTTTTGGATGAAACCAATGCCCTGGATCCGTTCCAGTCGGGCCTCAGGTCGCACCATGGCACAGAAACGGCACTGGTCGCACTGTTGGATGACCTGCTGAGGGAGACTGATGGGCAAAATGTCCTTGTTGGTCCTCCCCGATATCTCGGCCGCCTTCGATACCATCAACCACGGTATCCTCCTGGGGAGGCTCTCTGAGCTGGGAATCGGTGGTCTGGCACTTGCCTGGCTGCGATCCTTCTTGGAGGACCATCTTCAGAGAGTACAGCTTGGGGAGAGTGTTTTGGCCCAGTGGAGTCTCAACTGTAGGGTTCCGCAGGGCTTGATTATCTCCCCAATGCTGTTTAATATCTATATGAGGCCACTGGGTGGGGTCATCAGGGGGTGTGGGGCTTCGTGCCATCAGTATGTTGATGACACCCAGCTCTACATCTCGTTTTCACCTATTTCAGTCGATACCGTTCTGTATCTTCAGCGCTGTACTGCAATGGATGCAGGAGAATGGGGTGAGGCTGAACCTGGACAAGATGGAGGTCCTGAGGGTGGTTGGCCCCTCCATTGGTGGTTTGGGAAACTCCCTCTCTTTTGGGGGGGTGTGACACCGCGAAGAGTGAGGTTCACAGCTTGGGGATACATCTGGACCCGGCGCTTACCATTGAAACCCAGGTGGCGTGGCGTCTGTGGTCTGCTCCACCTATTTCCATTTGTGGTGGATTGCCCAGCTGCGTCCCTATCTTGATGGCGGAGCCCTCACCACTCTGGTCCATGTGCTCGTAATCTCGAGATTAGACCACTGTAATGCACTCTACGTGGGGCTACCTTTGAGATTGATGCAGAAGCTTCAAATGGTGCAGAATGTGGCAGCCAGACTCCTTAGTGGGATGAGAAAACTTCAGCATATCTCTCTCACTCTGGCTGCCTTGCATTGGCTGCCCATTCGTTTCCGCATTGATTTCAAAGTGTTAATGATGACATACAAAGCCCTAAAGGGTTTAGGACCTCGATACCTGGCAGATCGCCTTCTCCCACCTAGATCTATTTGGATCACTCGCTATAGCCAGGAAAGACGGCTGAGGAGCCTAACGCCGAGGGAGGCATGGAAAAAAAGAACAAGAAACCAGGCCTTCTCAGCAGTAGCCCCTCGACTCTGGAACAGCCTTCCGTCAGAGATTTGCTCCCTCGCTGGGTGTTTTTAAGAGCCAGTTAAAAACTTGGCTCTTCAGGCAGGCCTTCCCTCCTGTCAATACTTGATTTTACTTTTTATTTTAACTTTCTGTTTATACTTTTCCATCTTGAATAATACTAATATTATTGATTTAAATTGTTGTTTTAATTGTTATTATGATATCTTACTGTAAGCCGCCCAGAGTAGATGTTGTCTAAATGTGGGGGGGGGGGGAATAAAAATCGAATGAATGAATGAGTGAATGAGTGAATGAATGAATGAATGAATGAATGAATGAATGAATGAATAAATAAATAAATAAATAAATAAATAAATAAATAAATAAATAAATAAAATTGTATTCCTGTATTGCTGATAAGAAATTATGAAATATTGTTGACTCTCTTTAAAACATAAAAAAAACTCTTCTGTGTTTTAAACTTCTATTTTCTGTCCTAGTTTTCCATGCAAACTGTGCCCTGGGCATTAATTTTCCCAGTATTTTAGATATTTGAGATAGTTCCTCTAATTTTGCCACTGTCTCTTGGCAGTCTTGAAAACAGAATTCTAATGCCCTAACTAATGCAGTTCATGCAATAGTTGCTTTCATGCCTGAAACAATAGGCAATTCAAAGAAGTGATACATCTGGGATATTTGTGCTCTCTAATAATTCAGCAGTTTGACTCCTGAAAAGCATACCAAAGCATTTAGTTCATACTTCTGTGCCATCTCTGCAGTGTGGTCATAAAGGATCCTGTGAGCTCTGTGGACAAGTGAAATTTAAATCACTGATGCAGAGGAGCCTGTTTGCCCAGAATGTTCACATACTTCTAAGTAGAAGAGTTGCTCCAGGAGTCACTGTATGGCTTCAAGACTAGGACAAACTGAGTGAAATGTGCCTATCAAGTTATTACTCTTGACAAGGATCCCAGTATTCTCCTGTGTCTGGTATAATGAAGCAACTGCTTGGAAGCATGTATGCCCGTGGCTATTTGGAGCACAATGCAGTGTACAAACGATGGCTATGATCCTTTGCTCCATAGGAATTGCAGTTCTTTCTAAATAAAAAAGTTTCACCACCCCCCACAGTTAAATGTGTGTTTTTACATTTTTTTAAATTAAACTAAGGGGATAAGTGAGGATAAATGGGTGGGTGGGGGAATATTTTTCATTGTGAGCTTAATTAACTGTTTAAAAATACACAAACTAATTTACTAGAATGCATTTAAAGTTTTTAACTATGTAGTTCTTTTTATATAGTCTTAACATATATTTTATGTATGCAATAGGTTATAGCAAATGATAGAAGCCCCTTGATGGGAAAGGTCCATTGGGAGAAAATGGTGAAGAAAGTATCAAGGTTTGGCATACGGACAGGAACATTTAATTGTTCCAGCGACCCAAGGTATGTTCCTGAAAATGTTGTAGGACATTTTAAATAAATGTTTCCAACACTGCCTTTATAGTATGGCACCATCTGTCTTGATGACTACTTTGTGAATTTTTCTGTTGAAATATAATATACAAATGATGGCCAGAGCCCTATCGGTGTTTGTGTAAGGTTTGTGTAACTTGCTGCAGCTGATTGACAAGATACTGGACCATGTGCCTGACTGCATAATTAAGATATGCCCCAGCACATCATCAGTTAGCTGCAATTAGCCACAGCAAATTAAACAAAACCTTACACAGATACCAGTATGATTCTGGCCATTGTAAGTGAACAAATGAATAATTACCATAATGAAAGATTTCTGCAGTTTGGCGTTCACTGAGACCTGTTTTGTGCATTAGCCAGAAATAGCAACAGAGGATACAAGAACAATGTTTTTTCCATGCTTTCAAGCAATCCTGTTAATGCAGGAGTTGTAGTTCTTTCTTTATATTTGAATTTATTACCACTGGTGAATACTACAAGCAGAGTGGTGGCACCACACATTGTTGTGTGGGATAAGCCTCCTCTCCCTGTTCAAATCACAGGCCCTTGTGGAATTTATATACTGTACTGGCATTCGTAGTACAGCTTATATTATACTTTGATAGGCCTTTTAATGAGCCATCGTTTTATAGCTCCCTTTAGTATTTTATTTTACATTTAAGGGACAAATGGTACCATACTATAGACACCGACACTTCAGACCCAAATTTCAAATGATGGTTTGGCCTGCTTATGTTGAAAGTAGGGTAGGTGGTTGGCAGATTTTATAATCACACAAGCCCCTGCCCACAGCTTTCCACCCTACAGTCTGTCCCCTAAAATCACATTTCCCTCAGATTTATTTTGATGCTGGAAGTGAGGTCACTGAAGAGGTCTTCTGAAGCATTGCCACCTTTTCACTTCTCTGCTCTCTGCCTACTCCCTTGTCTGTTTTCAACATTTGGCTCCTAGGAAAACTTTCTTGCTTCCAAATCCTAGCAGACTCCACCAATTCAGATATTTATACTGCTGAGGACAAAACTATTAGCTGATTTCCTCTATAATACATTTACTTTCTCTTTTTTCTTTTGTTATTTCTCAGATGAGACAAAAATTAAAAGACATATTTTCACATTCGTTTTTTGATAGCTCAGTGCTTTAGGTATTTGGCTGCAGAGCCAGAGGCTGGGAGTTTGATTCCCTACTGCGCCTTCTCCGAGTAAAGAGCCAACCTGTGTAGCCTTGGGCAAGCTGCACAGTCCCAAGACATCCCCAGGAGAAAGGAGTGGTAAACCATTTCTGAGTACTCTCTACCTAGAAAACATAGAAAAGGGCCACCATAGGTCAAAATTTACTTGGCAGCATGGAATTAATTAATTAAAATCCACAAGCTCACATGAAAATAAATTTGTTAGCCTTAAAGGTACAAGACTCTCTTTCCTTTCTTTTTATTATGTGGAAACAAAGGAACATGACTCTCTGAAAACTGACTGAAGTACACATACTGCTTCCTTACTCTACACCAGAAACTTCCAGTGCCTCTCTCTCATTTTTTTTGCCCTTCTCTCCCAGCTACCTTGTCCTACTAATGAATTTGCTCCATTTTAAATACGAACATTTAAGTCATCTGCTTTTCTATTTTTGCTTCTGTGTTTCACTCTTTTTCTTTTCTCCAACAATTCCTCATTCCAGACTTGCATTGTTCTTCCCATTCATCTACCTTAAATCTTATGAGGAGCTAGCTGCTATGTAGCTGTCTGCTCCCTCCAATGTCCCTATCATCCTATTATATCCTGATCGCTCCCTGCCATCCTCCCCGTCATTCACCCTCTTCTCCACCACATAATCAGTGCCACCTCTGGCTCTATCCTGCATCAAAATATTCCAAAAGGCATATATATTGGAGTAATATATTATTTAATAGATATATTAAAATTCTGCATTTTGGCTTTGGCCTTCTTCAGCTGCCCTGAATCAAAATCTCCTGCAGACAAAGTGGAAGAGAGTATAGAGAAGAGACTATTCCAAAGAGGGGAAAGTATGACATTAGTTATAGGGTTGAGGCCATATGTTGTTACAGTTTTGTGACTCAGGGGAATATGGGAATTACTAACAGAAGTATGGAATGCTTGTGTTTCAGATTCCACTGTCATTGAAGACTTAGTTCTTTAGGTTAGTCTTACAAGATTATAACTCATATTTTAATATATATTTAGAAGTATTGGACACACAAATGATCTCTAAAACTACTGAATGGATTGTATTGGAAGAGGAGGCTTGATGCTTTCCTGGTAACAGTGGGGAGCAGTGGAAGATTTTTGTTCTTTCTGTAAATGCCACAGACAAAATGTTTTTGACTTTGCATTCAAGGCACGTGGATTCTTAAACACTTAATGTTAAGATAAATGATATATGAGGTCTTTTAATTTAATGTTTCCTTTGTAGATACTGCAGGAGAAGAGGTTGGGTAAGGTCCACATTAATTATGTCAGTTCCACAAACTAGTACATCCAAAGGGAAAGTGATGCTTAAAGAATACAGTGGGCGAAAAATTGAGACGGAGCATATTTTCAAATGGATAACAGCCCATGCAGCTTCTCGCATCAAAACAATCTTCAAGTCGGAACATTTGAAAGAAGAATGGAATAAAAGCTATCAGTATAGGGTGAAAATATATCTCTTTGCTAAATTAGACCAGCCTCCAGCTTTCTTCTCTGCACTAAGTGTAAAGTTTACTGGCAGAGTTGAGTTTATATTCGTAAATGTTGAAAACTGGGACAACAAGAGTTACATAGCAGAGCTGGGCATCTATAAGACACCATCTTACATCCTTAGAACTCCAGAAGGAATTTACAAGTATGGGAATAACACTGGTGAATTTATATCCCTACGTGCCATGGACTCCTTCTTACGTTCCTTACAACCTGAAGTTAACGATTTATTTGTTTTAAGTTTAGTCTTAGTCAACTTAATGGCTTGGATGGACCTTTTTATTACTCAGGGTGCTACTATAAAGCGCTTTGTTGTTCTTATAAGCACTTTAGGAACCTATAATTCTCTCTTAATTATTTCCTGGCTACCAGTCTTGGGGTTTTTGCAGTTACCTTATCTAGACAGCTTTTATGAATACAGCTTAAAACTATTCCGGTATTCTAATACAACAACCCTAGCTTCATGGGTAAGAGCTGACTGGATGTTCTACTCTTCACACCCTGCCTTGTTCCTCAGCACATATCTGGGTCATGGTTTGCTAATAGATTATTTTGAGAAGAAAAGGCGGCACAATAACAACAGCGATGAAATTAATGCCAATAATCTAGAGTGGCTCTCAAGCCTTTGGGACTGGTATACTAGCTATCTGTTCCACCCAATCACTTCATTTCAGCATTTCCCCTTTGAATCTGATTGGGATGAAGACCCCGATCTCTTTCTAGAGCGCTTAGCTTTCCCTGATTTGTGGCTTCACCCTCTGATACCAACTGATTACATTAAGAACTTACCTATGTGGCGATTTAAATGTCTTGGAGGGCATTTGGAAGAGGAAACAGTGGAAATCTCTCAGAGTGAAAGTGACTCAGATAGTGAATGCAGAGATGTCCTAAGTCATGGCAAAGAGGATGAGCAAATTTCCTGTGAAGGAGAACCCTTATGCAATGCAGAGTCCTGTTCATGTGCCAAAGCTAGATCATACGGATCATCTAATGCTGCAGAAGATACGGAGCCTGACTGGTCAGCTTGGCCTGTTGGTATGTTACACTGTACAGAATGTGTTGTGTGTCTGGAGAATTTCAAGAATGGTTGCTTATTAATGGGCTTACCATGTGGCCATGTCTTTCACCAGAATTGCATTGTGATGTGGCTAGTTGGGGGGCGACATTGCTGCCCGGTTTGTCGATGGGCCTCTTACAAGAAGAAGAAGCCATACACACATCATCAGCTGTTATCGAACCACAGCTCATCTTAGCTAGGCACTGATAATGTCCTTTGTAATCTTCCTACATATTTACTGCTTGCCATTTAAATGTTAATCACAAAACAGACCGTGTGGTTTGAAGTTTTAGTTTAAATGTTAGTGCAGTGAAGTAAAATAAACATGATGCTAACGTTGATGACAGAATCATTTGGTTGCCTTGTATGTTGAAATAATGAATACATATTGTACAATTACATCTTTTGTTTACAACATTGGGAAGTTCAAAAGTTAACATAAGTTTCTTTAGTTTGCTTATTTTTGCAAGCACAAAATCAGACATTTGTCAACAAAAGTATATTTCCGCAAATGTTTAACAGAATAGGATTTGGGTAAAGATTGAGATTTTTAACAAGGAATAATTGTATTCTCGAAGGAATAATTGTTTTATTTAAATGTTTCTTCCTTTAGCTTTGTTCAGCACACCTTTGTTGAATAATGTATGGTTTGTGAAAATACATTAAAAATAAATCCATGGAAATAAATTATTTTAAAAGAAGGTTAACATTTTGTCACATTAATCATTCTAGTAACAGTTGTGTGCCTATGCTTTCTCTCTTCTATGCAAACAATATTTCACTCACTGTATTTTTATGCAGTCCTTGTTCTGAGAAATAAAAACTTCAGTGTTTCTTAGTAAGATCCCATCCATTACCTAGTCATTCCCAGACTTGTCTGTTTTGCTTATGACCACCCTAGTTATTCTTTAAAGTGTAAAATGCATTGATGATGCTTTTAATACCAAATAAATATGAAACTTCACCAATCACTTTTATTTATTTAAAATGTTACATCTTGCCCAACTATCTCTATTGCCTTTTTTTAAGTATTAAGGTATGCTTTTTAAAAACTGATGTTCCAGAACAATGCAATATAAAATGTTCTGCCTTTAAAGTTCTCAGAGAATGAGAAGGCCTTCATTATCTGCTTGGTTGTTAATAGTCAAGCAAGAAGACATCTTGAGGGAAGGACTTTTAGAGATCAGATGTTGCCAAAAAGGCCCTACATTCAACCAATGTTGGAAGGATAGCTAAGAGAGAGAAACAGCTCTACAGACATTCAATCAGTGCTAGAAAGATCACTAAGAGTGAGAAAAATCTCTACAGCGCAGCCTGCAATCTTCTAGCTTTGCAGAAAGCTGTATGAATATGTTTAAATAAACAATCCAGAAGTAACAATAGGGTAATGTGTTAGTTATTATAACTGTATGTTTTCTTCTAGCCAAGTAACATATAGTGGTGCCTCGCTTAACGAGCGCACCATTTAACAACAAATCCGCATAGCGATCTGTTTTTTCAGATTGCTAATGCGATCGCATTGCGATGTTTTCAATGGCAAAACATCGCATTGCGATGATCGGTAAGCGTTTCGCTTACCAATCTTCACATTGCAATGTTTTTAAAACAGCTGATCGGCGGTTCCCAAATGGCCGCTGGACACCCAAAATGGCCACCGCAACCATTTTGCGCCCTGCCCTCGCTTAGCGAGGGCGCGAAAATGGCGGCGTTATGGAGGAACTTCACTGACGGTGAGTTTGGGGCCCCATAGGAACACATTAAACAAAGTTTAATGCATTCCTATGGGGTTTTTTGATCCGTTTGGTGATGTTTTTGCATAGCGACGATTAATCCGGAACAGATTAATGTCGCTATGCAGGGCACCACTGTACACTGAAAAGTTTCACAACGTAAAACTTGGTTATACTGCATGTCCAAACAAAGCACGCCTCATTTAATACAAAAATATGTTCTTGATCAGAGGAAAGCTTATATAAATCATGTTGTACTGGGGGGGGGGGTTGGGGTTTTTATTGTTTTTTGTTTTTTTGGCTCTGTCTTTTTTAGGCACACGGGCAATAAAACTAGTTCTAATAAAATGACTATTCTGTGTATTGCTGCTTTTCAAGGGAAGGGGTTTACATTGCTATAATGAACACTCAGAAATTTATCACTTCAGCACTGCTGATACACCTTGATTATTTGTACAGTACATGGCTGCTTTGGAGAGCGAGTAGAAGGTTGACTTAAACCTTCCACCAGCAGAAAAGAATCTTTGGGCTACTAAAATAGGCTGTACACTGGTCAGAAAAGTCTGGTTGGTGAGTGGTTTAAGAGCAAAAAAAATATGTTATTCTCTTTCATTGTGTAAATAATATTAACTTTAAGGGAAAAAAATAACTGCATTTTATAACATGCAGGCAGCCTGATAAAGAAATCTGGTGGGCTCAAATGTTTGCAGATTTTTGTGCCTTTTGATGGGCATAATTAAAATGTTGACACAATAACAGTTTTAGAATTTTGTCTTGTTGGCACAATGGCTACCCTTGCTTTCTGTGTTCCTTTTGAAGCAGGCCTTGCTTAGAAGGGAAATCTAAAAGAGGGACAGAGAAATCAGTCTGTCCTCTAAGTCCCAAGACAGAGGCATTCTTATATGGACTGATTTCTCCACCATCTGATGCATGCTGTTAGTTAAATTTGCTGCAAATTGTAATGCTTAAACTGTATCAATAACAATCAAATATACTTTGTTTTATTGCACTAGGGTTGATGGCTGAAATCCTATTACTTAGCACAGTAAGTTGCACTAGAGTAGGCCCACTGAATCAGTGGAGACTGGGTGAGTCAAGTCCTCTTTAAGTTCCATTATGGGCCTGATCTAGTTGCAACTTACTGTGCAAAAGTAAATCACAACTAAAGTAGACCTGTTAGAATCAATGCAACCTATGCCTTGATAGCAAAATTAGTAGGTTTTTAAATTACATCAGAAGTATATTGCAATGCTAAGAGTCCTTGACTTTGTGTATGGCATCTTTATTGTCTTGATTGCTGGCATAATGTTTCCAAAAGCCACTGATGAGATAAATGGGATGAGTTTGTCTTTTCATGCAGTTCTCAGGAGACCTCAATGATAAGGACAATCTCAGTTATTTTTATTTGTGTTTCAAATACTTGGATCTAAATCACTTTTGGAACATGTATTATACCTCATATATGTATCACATAAAAATCTGTATAAGTAACTCTGGCATTCGCCCCTTGTGCCCCCTTGCTTGACCATCAAGATTCAGAACACTCGAAGGCAAAGAATCCCCTCTTTTACACTGTGCCACCAGGTGATCACTAAATCACCATTACTTCAGGAAGATGAAGGTTCAGAACCACACTTCAAAGTCTGACATAATAAAGTGGAATGCTACAGACCTCCCCCCTTAAATATATTTGCTTGGGAGGGGAAATGCATTTTTCCTCCCAAACAAACAGGCACACTTGCATTTAACTTTACTTACCCTATAACACATTTAACATAACAATTTCTATACCTTATACTCTAAACATTTCACTACTATTCAGCAATATACTTTGCCTTATTATTTACATTTAACATTTTCAACCATACAGAAATCACAATCATGAAACTTTTACATAAGTAATTTAAACTGTGAATTATAGTCCATTTCAGTTTATAATAAAAGTCCTTGAATCATTCTTCACATTTTGGTCTGTCAATTCAATTTTTCATCACATTTACAAACAGAACATTTATAATACAATATCAGCTTGGATTATCCACCCCCATCAGTCATTGGGCTTTCAAGGCATGATCTGAGCCTCTGTTGCAAAGGTAAAATTGGCAAAGTCCAAGTCTCTCACTTTACCGTAGTAGTCTGGCGCACCATGGACTGGTCCAGATGTTGTCATCTCCTTCAGATGGACACATCTCTGCTGGCACTCAGGAGTCCCTCTGTCGACCACTGGCTCCTTCCTCCACAACCTTTCCCGTCAACTGGCCACTCGGTTGACCCCTGGATGTCTGCTGGTCATTTTCTAGTGACATCAGCTTTAAGTCTGGCTCGGGGCTTCACTTGCTCAGCTAGGGAAAGGGTAGGCAGTTCCCTCTGCTCCTCCCGAACATCTTCAGATCCATCCCTCTTTAAGGCATCAGGGCTTACATCTTCCTCCTATATTACATAATTAACATTGTTCATTTTAGAAACTACTTTATAGGGACCCTCCCAAGCTAATTGTAGTTTGTGACCCTTGACTGGCCTTAGTAAAAGAACTTCATCTTCAGGCCCAAAAGTTCTTTCATGGGCTTTCTTGTTATACCAGGTCTTCTGCTTAGTCTGGGCAGCCCTTAAGTTCTTTCCGGCTATCTCTAGAGACCTTTGCAGGGTGTTTTGCAACCTGTGCATATATTCTACCACTGACTCTGGATCACTTCTAGTAAATTTTTAGGATTTTTGTCCCTAACTAAGTAACACAACTCCCCAGGTAATATGGAGTAAAATTGTTCTAACCCAATCAAATTCTTCATTTGTTCTAGAGAAGTGATCTCCTCCCTTTCCATCCACTTATTTGAGCTCTCAAAACATCATCATCTTGAATTTCAAAGTCCCAGTAGGCGCGCTCAAAAGCAATGAGAAAAGATTCAGGACAGTCCCCTCTTTTATACAGTGGGGTCTCTACTTAAGAACTTAATCCGTATTGGAAGGTGGTTCTCCAGTTGAAAAGTTCTTATGTTGAATCTGCATTTCCCATAGGAATGCATTGAAAACCATTTAATCCGTATCTGCTCTTTTCCGTCCATAGAAACTACTGTATTGGGGGAACTTCTTAAGATCAATTTTTGAGAGAATTCCTCCTCCAACACTGTTGTTATTGTTAAGGTTATTGTTTGGAGCAGAAATTTGTAATTGTCTCATCTGTAATTGAAAGTCCATTTCCTTTTGATGTAATTCCATTTGTTTAGCCTCAGCTTCAGCTTTTTCTCTGATTTCTAGTTGTTTTTGCTCCTGCTCAGCTCTGATTTCTAGTTGTCTTTGTTCCTGCTCAAAAGCAATTTGTCTGGCCTCTTGCTCAGCTCTGAGCTGTAGTTCCTTAAATTCTAATTCCTTGGCTTTTAGCATGAATTCCTGTTCCAGCTTCCATTTTTCAAACTCCTGGGAGCTTAATTCATTTTGTTCCTCTGAGGCACCCTCATCAATTTCCTCCTGTTCTATTTGAGTTAAAGGGTCACCGTTTCCCTCCATTTCTTGAGGTAAAACCTCAACCTCAGGACTCCCCCTTTTGGTACATTTGGGTGGTATATTTACTTCTGGGATGATTAGTACAGAGTGTTTATTGATTTTAAAAGGACCTGTCTTTTACTTCCAGTCACTAAAATAATTTTATTTCAAGCAAAAGCTTTTTCTTCTCTTCCCTCAGATCTGCTCTGACCCCTGGTTTCTGCCTTTTCACAAGCGCTCTCTAAACTCTTAAGAGTCTTGAGCCTTAAGGTAGCCCACTGGGTCTTCAAATCATAAGGTAAAATTACAAGAATTTTCTTTCAGATTTGTTCCCTAACTTAGACCCCCGCAGATCTGGGTTCAGAAACACCCACCACTAAGCTTTTCCCAAAAGCTCTAGTGAGGAACCAAACATCTTTACCACAGACCTCTGTCTAAAAGGTACCCTTGACTCAAGAAAATTCTTTTTAAAATCAGGCTTGACTGGAGTTCTTCAAGTCCAAACTCGGGCTTCACTGGATTCCTTCGTATCCCGCCACTGGACACCAATTGTGGTGTTCGCCCCTTGTGCCCCCTTACTTGACTGTCAAGACTCAGAGCACTCGAAGGCAAACAATCCCCTCTTTTACACTGCTGCCACCAGGTGATCACTAAATCACCATTACTTCAGGAAGATGAAGATGAAGATCCACACTTCAAAGTCTTTTAAATATAACTTTTGTTAAACTGATAGTGATTCATGAATATCTTCTTTAGGTAAATTTAATATTAATAACGATCTTCTACAGTATTTGATAATACACTCCTAACTATAATCACTCCTCAGATTTCCCCAAACTCCACACTCTATCCCCTTCTCCACTCTCTCACTCTACTCATACTCTCTTTGACTCCTTGACTCACTCTCCCAGGCTTAGCCTCTTATCACATCTCTCTTGGCTCCGCCTCTCAGTAACATGAATATGCATGAACAATTAACATCACAAACATGAACCATTGACATAATAAAGGGGAACGCTACAGTAACCTTCACATAAATTGTGACATAAGCAAATGTTTTCTGCATAATTTTGCCCATATCATGGCAGTAGTTACTATGACCACCTTACAAATTTAAATAAATGATGAAATAGCATACTAATACCAAGGATAAATCAAGTTTCTTCTTGGGGATGAAGTGCTCTATCAGAGAATCCAGAAGATGTTCTAATCAATTCTAAAGAAAGAAGGATGTTCTTCCTTTGGTCCTTAAATAGGAAAATCTCAAATCCTCATAAAAGTACTTCAAAACCCTTTAAACTAGAAAATGCTAATTTATTACATAAACAGCTTATCTCAACTTTCTGATAGCTGCCAGGCTGGTTATTATAGACCTTTGGAAGGGCATGACACATATTACCATTTCCCATTGGTATGCCAAAATTTATGAAAAACCTAAGTGCTCAAGTCCATGCTTTACAAGGAAGTGGTAAGAGCATAGTTTAAAAAACTTGTTATCCACTTACATAATGTGTAAACTCAAATGAAGAGGACATTTCTCCTCCGGCATCACATGCAGATTTATGGAAAGACTTACTCAATTAATAATTCTGGACAGAATCTTGTTGCTAGGGTAGGCACTAGAGTAGACCCACTGAATCAGTGGGGATTTGGCAAGAAGCTGCCTCCACAATCTCCACTGATTCAAATAGGCCTAATCTAGCATTGATTTAGAGGGTGATCAGGCAAGCATATAACTATTTGGTTTGTTTCTGATGACCAGCTATGTTTTAAGTAAGAGCTGGAACAAGTGACGGGAGCTCACTCCATCACATGGATTCGAACTGCAGCCCAGAGGCTTTTGCAGTTTAATATCCCTCCTTGTGTAGTACATTGCACTAAATTAGACTCATCAAATCCATGGGGATTCAGTGAGTCAACTCCTTTAAAAATTCCACTGATTCAAAATGGCCAACTCTAATTGATTTATATAAGTCACTAGAGTAGGTTGATTTGGATCAATGGAACCTATGGAGGAATTGACTCACCGAATCGCCACTGATTCAGTGGGATCAACAATAGGATTTCAGCTAGTGTATTATCACCTAAGCCAATGTTTAAAATTGAGAAGGGTAGAACACTTCAGCTGTATCAGTCTAAACATAGTAAAGTGGACACTGAAGAACTTATTTCTTAGTTGAAGACTAGTAGGCTGGCAATCCATCTTCAGATTCAGTGGGTTAATTCAGCCAAACCACTGCTCACTTCACCTCAGCTCCCATCTGCAAAATGGAGATTATCATCTGACGGTAGGAGGCTTCTTCTGTGTTCAGGCCACAAAACGGAACAGAGTATGGAAAGGGGCTCCAGTCAGTTCTAAGGAGGGCAGCCACCTCCATCAGTCCTCCCTTGATTCCCAACAGTGACAACTATTGCTGGATCATGGTGGGAGGGTTAAAATGAAGGGGGTGGTTACCAGGGAGACAAGAAAGAACATAATGGAGTAGGCAGTTAGGACTGAGGGAAGGACAAGTATAGGGTGAGTGAAAAACAGCAGAGCATTCTATCTACTTTTAAGCATTTATGTTATGAAAATAAACAATAAAACCAGTCTGTTATAACTTGAGTCTCACCTTCCAAATTTTTTCTTTATGGTTTTTGGGGGATTGTCCATTTTTAAAATGTTTTAGTAAGACCATTTGTCAGATGCATAGAACAACATCTGGTACAAAAGAGTCCAGATTATTCTAATCATGGTTAGGCTCTTCAAACGTTCATTAGTTCACATCTTGCTTCTGCACACTCTCCCCTCACCTTCTCTTGATGTCTCCTCCACCTATCCTATCCAGCTCTTCTTTAGGCACTCATCTCCTTATTTCACACCAAACATTTCCCTCTGCCACCATCCACCTACACTTCCCAAAATGTAACTTTTCTCAGTTGCCATTCTGTAACTTGACATGTACTGCCCTCCTTTCATTTCATAGCTTTTGATAGAATAATCCCAGACATTGACAGAGGAGAAAGAGAAAGAACATTCAGAAGATCAGGGCAAAAGGTGAAAGAGGCATGGCTTCCAGATTCTAAACTCAGCAATCTCCTGAGATTTTTTCTAACTTTTTTTTTTTAAATTAACCATGCTACAGAAAAATACATAGCATATAAAATAGTTACACACACATATTTCTACCTCAAATATACAAGATACACAAAAAGTCTGCTATGACGGGAACCCTGACCATTCTGTTTCTTTGAGGGAAGCAAGGTGATTGGCTAGGTAGTGCATGCAGCCAGCCTATCCTGGAGTCTGAAGGAGGAGGGAGCTGGGAGGTGATGAGAAGGACAATTAACTTAAGAAAAAGGGTTGTTGTTGGGTTGTCGTAACTGAAGAACAACTGAAGCTTAAATCTGTTCCCAAATTGTTCCTATGTAATAAAAAGATATTGTTTTCGTTCTTTAACCGCTGGGTCTGGAGTGGTTAATGGCTGGTGTCAAACAGGTTACTGTTGTTGCAGGAAATACTACAAGATTGGAATGGTCTGCTTCACATTTTTTTATTGACCACGCAATGTAAAAGCCAATGTGAATCAGCCCAGACCACCTCACTTTCCATAGTTTTTCCCTCCACTGCTGAGGCTTCTATTTTCTTTGACAGTCAATGCATTCTAATTTATTCAGACAGTATGATCACTGAACTGATTAAGAAAAATGTGTGCAGGGGTGCTGCAGATTGGCACCATGGTGCAGCAGGCTTGGTGTGTTTCTGCTAAAATACTGAGAAGGCTGGATCTTTGCAAACAAGACAATTTCTTTTTTAAAAGAAGGTGCAGCTCCTGTTGCACTGGGGCACCTTGATGCCAGAGAGAGAAGGAAATTGATACTCAGCCCTTGATTACAGTTTATTAAGGTAACTCCTCCGTAGCCATGACTCCTGCAGATAAAGAGAGCTACAAGAGAGCTATGTTAACAAGCTGCAAACAGTGTCACTTTGCTCCTCTCTCCTTATGTGCCTATTTAATGTGAATTTCCCTGGGGAAATCTAAGTGCAACTTCACATTGGATCAATTTACTTTTTTCTCGGTGTGGTCACACCCAGAGTCAGTAAGAAAATTTATGATTCGAAAGGTATGCCATAAAGCAGTATCTCTTCCATTACTTTTCTCCACAACTTTTTTACTTGACATTAAAGGGAGTCCTTGATGACATTGGTTCATTTGCTGGTAGTCTCAAAGATCAACTATTATAATACTCTCTATGTGGAGCTGTCCTTGAGCTGACTCACAGACTGCAGCAGGTGCAGAACACAGCAGCAAGATTGATCTCTAGTGTAAACAGGTTTGACCATATTTTCTCTGCACTGGCTTCCTGTTCCTTTCTGAACCGGATTCAAGGCTTTGACTAATGTACAAAGCTGAGCATCTCTCCCAAAGATTGTGAGTCATTCCACCCAGTCCTCACTCTTACAGGTTGTCATGCTGAAGGGGTGAAAGTCTCCACTAGGAAGTTCAGCCTTCTTTGTTGTGACCCCATCTTTATGGAATGGGTTCCCACTGGAGATTCTTCAGGTCTCCTCCCTCTCTACTTTTAAGAAGATGCTTAAGAGTGAACTCTTTAAGGAAGCATTTAAGGTGTGTGGCTGTGCACACTCCTTCTCCTCCACGCAGCCCATTTGGTTCTGGTTGCGATGGAACCCCGCATGTGTGTATGCACACAAGGGATAAAGTCATGCACACGAGAGTGGGAGCCACAGCCAGTGGGGCTGAAAATTAAAGAGAGTGTTGCTTTAAGGATCTTTGATTTAAATATATCTCTCTCCCAAGGTACTGTAGTTGTGGGATCCAGATTCATCTTACACTGGCCACCATAATTTGTCTTTAGATTATTTGTTGGGGGTTTAATTTCTAACATTTGTTGTGCATTATGGGGAGTTTCTTTGGTCTTGGGGGTGGCTGGGATAGCTTACATATTGTTAATCACCCAGAGCAGTGCATGTCACTAAGTTGGACAGGTTAAAATGTCTGAAATAAGTACTGTGCAACAATACTTTGCAACATTCCCATCATATGTTTCTAAAACTTCTGATCTGCTGCAGAAAGTTTACATAAATTTATGTGGTGGAAGCTGATGATGCCATTAGCTGGCATCAGTAACATTTAACTCAAACTAATTAATAGCCTCCTTTGTCCCCATCTGATCTTCTGAGACTCCCTAGGGCTCCCTTTTGCCTTGGGGAAGCCTTTGGGGACCTAAGAACAGTGGGGTAGATTTTAATAGTCAAAAATTGCCACCAGATCACTGGTGGCAATCCCAAACCTGGTGGCACCTATTCAGTGGCATTTTTAAAAAAACTTTTATAGGTCCCCCTTTAAAAAGGAGCCATAGGGAGCCTCCATATACCAGGGGGATAGGAAGTTTTTAATTAGTTTAAATTAAATATTACCTGCACTTGCTGATGACATCTTCAGCCTCTGTTGGGTAATTTGAGGCAAACAGGACTTTGGCCATTGTCTGATCATTCAATTTCTAAATATCTCATTCCAGGGATCTTCCAATTGGCTCCTATGACGTTCATCAGAATCTTTTGAGTTTGACAATCAATATTAATATCCATAATCTTAAATTTATTTTTATTCATGCATTATACAACCAGGTATAAAAACATTAAGAGAAACATTGAGAACTTTTCAGTACTATAACATGCTGCCTTAGACTGTAGTGAGTTCTCCTTTGGAAGAGCTTTCGAAGCAGAAGTTGGCTGGTTGTTGCTGCAACATGTACTGGATTAGATGACTTCCAAGATCTCTACCAACTTTATGATTCAAGACCTACAGTCTTTTACAGGCCAGAGCAGAGATACTGGAGGAAAAAAAACATTTGGCATTGGCTGTGTAAGACTGATTGTTTTGGTGACCTTGAAATGGATCTTCCATTATTATATGTAGCAAAATGATATACACATATTATTCTTGATTAAACCAACTGCCCATTAAGATCAGGATCCTCTGGAATCTACAAACTGAGGCCAGCAGTTGCTACCAGGCAGATAGAGGACGGGGTGCTACAATATACATTCTATTAATCCCCAACATCTTAAGATGCAAACAACTAAATGGCAGGTAGACAGTGTTAGAAGTAATGACTTTTCACATAAAAAACAACTGGCACACAAATAAAAACAATTAGGAATTAATAATCCACTTTGAAATGATCAAGGTAAGGGTAAAGGTTCCCCTTGACAATTTTTGTCCAGTCGTGTTCGACTCTAGGGGGCGGTGCTCATCCCCGTTTCCAAGCCATAGAGCCAGCGTTTGTCCAAAGACAATCTTCCGTGGTCACATGGCCAGTGCGACTTAGACACGGAATGCTGTTACCTTCCCACCGAGGTGGTCCCTATTTATCTACTCGCATTTGCATGCTTTCGAACCGCTAGGTTGGCGGGAGCTGGGACAAGTGACCGGCGCTCACTCCGCCGCGTGGATTCAATCCTACAACTGCTTGGTCTTCTGACCCTGCAGCACAGGCTTCTGCGGTTTAGCCCGCAGCGCCACCACGTCCCTAGGAATGATCAAACTAGTTAATATTATAGCATTAAGCATGAACCACACACCTATGCATAGTATTATTTTTATGACTTAATTGAGGCAACTATGTATTCCATAAAACTATGGAAACTGTAACAACCAAAAAAACTATCACTCATTGCTACCAAACAAAACAACTAAATCATCACTCAAGATTCATCAGGAGCTCACAGTGTACCTGTTCTTTCCGTTGTTTTATTTTAACTAGCTTGACATTCTAGACAGTACTTGATGGCTAGAACTAGCCATCATTTTAATTTTGTACAGTGCCTTCATCTAGCTTCACTCTGGGCACTGCTGGAAATTAAATCTATGACCTTGCCATAGAGTACTGTACTGGTTAGAACACTGGTACCACAACCAGGGAAATTTGTTAGGTTCATTCATTGTTTCACATCATTTTAAAGAATTTTATTGACTGTATCTGTGTGAGATCTTTCGATATGTGGGAATATATAAATTTAACACACACACACACATATTACCTTCATACGGAGTTTAGGTCCTGTTCTTCCAGTGATGTCCACTAGAAGGTAAAGAAAGATAAAAACAAATCAAGCTGTCTTTCACTGGAATAAAAATAAAGGAGTTATTTCAGTCCTCTTTAGAACTACCCCCCCCTTTTTTTTTCACAACTGGCTGCATATCCTCCTGGCAATTGTGGGCACCTAACCTGGTGAGCTATGCTCCATGGGCTTCCAACAACAACAAAAAAATCAGCTTATGTGAGTAGTTGCAGAAGAGGTAGCCCGTGTTACTCTGTGCAAGCATATCAGGCAAAATCCAAAGAAACACGAAAGTTCACATTAAAATATGTTAGTCTTTCAAGTGCCACCCGGTTTTGTTTCTTTGGATTTTGCCTTATGCGAATAGTGGATAATTCTGATTAGAGAATGCCCATCGGGAAGAGGCTAATCACTTCCTTTCCCAAAACTCATTATTCCGATCAGGCTTTACCACCTTCTCATGGATATTTCCCACCCCTTGAAATGGTTTGGCAAATTTGAACCTTGATTTGGATTGATCATTTGCTTAGCAAAGTGTATTAAAATAATCAAGCAATTGAGCCCTCCCAAAGTAAAGGAAGAAAAACCAACCTCCATTGTTATGTGCCTTCAAGTCGGAACTGACTCATAGCGACCTGCATGGGGCTTTCAAGATAAGCGAGATATTTAAGTGTGTTTTTTTCCCCAGTTCTATTCCCCACCCCCACGAGTTTCCATGGCCGAGTGGGGTGTCTCCTGAGCCCCGGTCAGTCACTCTCAGTCCACCAGGCTATTACTCTCAACAATCCTGCAGGAGGCATCCTCATGAGCTTCATTCATACCGGTGACCAAGTTTTATTCACATTATTTGTAAGCTACTGTGATGGCCTCCTCTCACGTCACAAAGGATGTGTCACGTCACTCTTACATACACACACTTTGTTCACGCTGCCACCAACCATTCCTTCATCTGAGACTCTTCGGGCAAATAAATGACTTTTAAAATGAAAACTTGTGTTTATTTAGAATAACAGAAGAAATGGTAAATCACTGTATCAACGAAATAATAAGGCAATCAATATAAAGTATCACACACACACTCTCTTTCAGACCTTCTCTCAAAATATAGCACAGTACTACATGACAGGAATAAGTCCTAACTCCCTAAGTCCCTAACCAGACCCTAACCAAGTCCCTATATAACTCACACCTCATTCACTCCCCCCTTAAATACCATGGCTCCACCCTCTGAAGTCCCACCTCCCATCCTGCTATAGGCAGATGAACTCCAGCCACAGCAATGACAGGCAGATGACATCATCACTACCATCACAGCTACCATAGAAGTAGGGATATGTTGAAAGCTAAGATGAAAATAACTGTACTCAACAACAACAACAACAAAAAATCCTGTGGAGCTGATCATTCCCACCTACCTATCTCACTCTGTCCACGGCTACCTCATTTCAGCCAGAAACTGCCCCGGATAAAACACAAATCCTGCCGCAGCAGAAACTCCTCTATTCACGACCCCCACTCTCAATAGAAACCAGGTTCCTTCTTTCACTGGCATACCGAATGAATTGTGCTTTTGCCTTTTAACTATAAGCTAAAAATCCGCCAGCTGGGGGCTATTCTGGGACTTGCATTCCAAACGATAACTTTTCCAAAGCCCTAGCTAAAATGATACACCCCCCCCCCTATTTTCTATGACCAGTCCCCGTTTCAGCGGCGGGAGCGGGACTGAGACGCTAAGGAGCAAGGAGGGGCGCCTTCTGTCTCAGACAACCTCATAGTCAGCTGTTTGCACACCGCGCGGGAGACGGCCGCTCTACATTTCCCTCTCTGTGGTCTGCCCCACTTCCTGGTTCCCGTGCGAGAAGGAACAGGAAGCCGGAAGCGGAGAGTGAGGACTAGTGGTCGGAGATGGGCTTGTTCGGAAAGACTCCAGAGAAGCCTCCGAAGGAGCTGGTAATGGTCTTTTTGGGAAAGAGGAGAGAAGGAGGCGGGACAGGAGTGGATGGACTTGAAGGAGGATGGAGACCCGGGCGGTTGGTGGGACGTGGAAGGTGAAGGGTGGGTGAGGCAAGGCAAGGAGTTCCCCTTGGCCGGGGCCTTCCTTGCCTTGCTTATCGGTCGACAAACACACGTGCTGTTTTGCTGTTCTTTGCTGGGGGTCGGTGGGGGGAGAGGGAGTGGCGCCCCCTGTGATCCTCGAGACAGTCCGAAAAGAAGAGCGCAGGGTCCTATATGTACCTCCTCCAACCTGCCCACACTTTCCCTATTCTGTGCTCCCGGTCACTTGTTTAAATTTAAACACGCCTGTGTTTCTTCCTGAAGATAAGGCTTCCCAGGTTAGGTGTAGAAGAGTTGGATTCAGCCCTCCAAGTCACATAAGCAAGATGGTACAGTTAGTTTCTCATGTGGTTGGGTGCCATGGCAACCTATTATGTCATAATTATCTCATGTGTGAAATGCCCCACTATCAACTTGTACCCAGGAAACAGTCTCTTTGTTTCAGGACCATGTTGCACTCTTACATCTGAGGAAATGGATTTGTCACTTAGTCACACTCTTACGTCTGAGGAAATGGATTTGTCCACAAAAGCTCACATTAAAATATAGCAGGTAGTCTTTAAGGTGTCAGGATGTTTACAGTATGTCATAAATTGTTACTCAGCACTACACAGTTCATCTTTCAATGAACTTACAGGTCACTGCTTCATCACATGTCCAGTGTGTAGTAAAACTGCCCGTAACACTTGGAAAGATGGCATGAGTAGCTAAGCTACACTGGATGAGGACACTCTTCTCCAGGAAACCTTGGTTGTTCAAATGGGACTTAAACTGGAGTTGCTTATATGTTTGCCTGCATCACTTACAAAATGGCAGCTCAGGATGTGAACTGATGTTATTACAAAATGGACATTTGAGATCCTACCAGTGTGCAGGGGTTCTGCCTGTGCGATCACTACTTGCTCACGACTGCTTGCAAAGAACATCAGCACTGGAATGGTACTCTGTTTCTAATCAATAACATTCAGAAGTAAAGCCCTGGTCATTACTGTATGGAGTTCACAGCCATATGATGTGATGAGAGGATGATTGTTAGGCTGCCATTTAAGAGAGAAGATTACGTTCATGGAGAATGAGTCTGTCACTGGTTGCCAATCATGATGGTTATAAGCAGAGCTTGGAAATATTTCTTTTTGCTATGCATTGCCCACAATCCCCTAACCAAGAAAGTAATGTTTCCATGCTCTGACAATATGCAATCTCTAGGTTTCAGAAACAAACTATTTCTCAGCTTCCCAGTTAGAGACAGACATGAACCACTGGTTTGTGCCAGTTTGTTTACTGGCTGGTGTTTCTAAGCACAACCTTCTTCCTCAGATGCCCACCCAGAGGCAGCATCTGGAGGATGTGGGGCAGGAAAGTCAGGGTACTGCCTCCGAGTGGGCACCCACTGGAGGAGGCAGGGATTGGAAGTGCCGAACACTATCTCCCCAGTTGCCCGGGGGGAAACAGTGAAAGAGCTCTCTTGCCTACAGGGGTTCCAGAGGTACTTGCTGGCTACTACCAGACACAGGGCAGTGGATGTTTTCTTATAGTCTTCATCTGAGGAACCAAACCTTCCATGTTTTGCAGTAGGTGCCTGGACTACTGACAGGCCAAATGAAAACTAAATCTGCCAAACATGGTGCTGTCGCTGTTGTCAACTGAAGAAAGTGCAAGTTGAGGCTTAAGACTTCTTGCTGTAAAATCTGACATCCTAGTAGAACTATATCGTTGCAGAATCAGATCGGTTGTAATTTTTTAAGTGAACTCCCCTGTCTGTTTTTGGAATTCTGGATTTCACTTGTCTTCTAGAATTGTTTATTGGCCATAATGAGTTATTTAACTTTCTTGTCTTCTAAAATTGTTTATTGGCCTTAATGAGTTATTTCACTTTTTTGTTTGACACTGTTAGTGCCATTTAGTGGAGAGATGGGATAAAAATGTACTGAATATAATATCTTCTAATATTTTTGCCTTGCTACTATTCTTGCCTGATGAAAGGCTTTACTTCAGCCTTTATCAACTTGAATCCCATCATCCATGACCATACCAGCTGTAGCTGAAAGAAGTTGGAGACCAAATGTTTAGCAGCACCCAGGTTGGGGAAGGCTGGTTTATCTAGAAATAGTATATACGTTCCCTTAATGGCATAAGGAAAAGGCTAAATTTCCCTAAATTTTATAGGGAAGAAATGTCTCTAAATGATACATGCAGTTTTCATTTTTGTGTTGGCTTTGTGTTTTGCAGTCCATTTAATTCTTAATGTGAGCTTTCATGGACAAATGTACTTCCTCAGATCTTGTGGACTTGTTCGAGAAAGCTCACGTTAAAATATACCAGTTAGTTTTTAAGGTGCCACCACATTTTTTCCTTCTTTATTTTTTGCTTTCTTTTGTTTGGGGCCTGATATGTTAACAGACTAACATGGCTGCCTGTTATAAAACTGCATTCAATTATCCTATCTTTTCTTTTTCAGGTCAATGAATGGTCTTTGAAGATCCGAAAAGAAATGAGGGTGATTGATAGACAGATTAGAGGTCTGTATTCCCGCATGTTTACTCAGAATGACTATTCTTTCAGATAGCCAAAGTACGCAAAGATAAAATATTAACATTGTAATCCTATACATATCTACTTAAAGATGTGCGGCATTGAGTTTGCTGGGGCTTAAACCCAGGCTAATCGAGAATACATTAAATCAGTGTAAGTCTTGAGTTTTATATTGCCTTACATGAGGGCGGATTTGATTTAAATTAAATGTATTTTAAAAATGGGTTTTCAATAATTTAGATGAAAAGAAAATATTTTTTAATAATTTAAATTGTGATTTAAATCTATTTGTTTTTTTTTTAATCATGGATTTTTATCTGCCCTGCCTTACACTCATCTAGTAGTGAACTCATAAGTTACTTGTATGAGGTGTGTGTTGCTTCCTCGTGAATGGGTCCCACAATAATTAATAACATTTCACATGGTGAATTATGCTACATGTGTGTTTAATTCTTGCACCAGTGCTGTCTCTTTCCTATGGTTATACGTGCATCCTAGAACTTATGCAAAAGCAGCACTCATACTATAGACCTAAGTTATCAACAGTCTCTGAATTTACTCAAGTGACTTACACATAAGTGGCCTGTGAGAATGATATGAATCTATGAAAGATTAAGGCATGTGGTGAGACACACTTGTTCTTTTCATGGAAACAACACAAAGGAGACATGTCAGGAAAACCACTTAATATCATGGGAGATATGCTAGTTGCCATCTAACTAGGCAATATGCTTAGGGTTTTAGATATGCTGTTGTTTTGATCTCAAGTGAATTTTAGTTAATTTGTTGGTGGTTTCATTTATTTATTTATTTATTTATTTATTTATTTACATTTATTTTGTCTTATCCTACACTTAGATATTCTAGGCCAGGTTAAAGAGAATAAAACAACACAAATAATTATAAAAAATATTACATGGTCAGCAGGATAAAACAACATATGGGAATCCATAACCCGATCAGAGCCCATGTGTAGACTCCAAAAGCTGTAAATTTTTACTTTAAGCTGTAACAAAGCTAGCATCATCAGCAGTCAGGCCTTCAAAGGAGGTGTCTTCCACCACCAGAGTGTCACTGGATTTAAGGCAGATTCTTCTATATTTCCTTGGAACTAAAAATGAGAGGAAAGGTGGAAATAACCATTTTAGTCTAGGAAGTCACTGTTGGAAACACTTAAGGCTGCACTAGTGATTCCCAACTTTGCGTAGCCGAGGTATTCTTGAACTAAGGCTTCACCATCTGTGCTGGCCAGGGTTTCTTGGAGTTGCAGTTTAAGAACTTGTTGAATTTATTTATTATTTATTTAGAATATTTTTACCTTGCCTTTCTCCTTAAAAGGACCCAAGATGGCTTGCAGCAATTAAAAGACAATAATTAAAAGCTAAAAACAAAGTATACAAATATTTAAAAAGAATTAAACAGGCATTGGTTTAAAACGGTCAGTAGAACACATTTAAAAACAACAGAGCACAACAATACATTAAAAAAAAACTCTCTCAGGCTGCCAGACTCTAAGGAAAAGCCTATCTGAAGAGAAAAGTCTTTGCTTACTTGCGGAAGGACAGCAAAGATGGGGCCAGCCTAGCTTCCCATGGGAGGGAATTGCAGAGTCTGAGAAGCAGCAGCAGAGAAGGCCCTCTCCCATGTCCCCACCAAGAACACCTGTGACGGTATCGGGGCCGAGGAAAGGCCTCGTCTGAGGATCTTAATTCCCATGCAGGCTCATAGAGGAAGATGCGGCCTTTTAGATAGCTTGTACCCAGTCCGTTTTGGGCTTTATGGGTTAAAACCAGCACTTTGAATTGTGCCCGGAAGTGGATTCACAGCTAGTGGAGCTGCTGTAACAGGGGAGTAATATGTTCCCTGTAACCAGCCGCAGTTAGCAATCTGGCTGTGGCATTTTGGACCCAGTGGAGTTTCTGAACACTTTCCAAAGGCAGCCCCACATAGAGAGTGTTACAGCAATCCAGCGGGAATGTAACTAGGGTATGTGCCACGATGGCCCGATCAGACCTCTCTCAAGAAATGGGCACAGCTGGTGCACTAGTTTTAACTGTGCAAAGGCACTCCTGGCTACTGCCGAAACCTGGGCATCCAGGCTCAGAGTTGAATCCAGGAGCACCCGCAAGCTGCACTTTTGTATTTTCAGAGGGAGTGTATGTGAGCCCCCTGAAATGAACAGAGACAGAGAGTGAATGGCTGGGCCAAGGCTACTTAGTAGTTTTCATGATAGAGCAGAGATCTGAATACCGGTATCAGTGATTCAGGCTTAGTAATCTACCAACTACACTAGCAGTCTCGAAACAGAGGTGAATGTTGGCACAAATGTGGCTTTTAATAAACACACTTACCTCCTTGCTTGTGACAACAGCTTCTTTCACCTCTGCCAGGGCTCTCCCTCTCTCCCTCCCTCCCTCTTACAGAAGACCAGCCTGAGGGAGACAGGTGGGTGAAGGGGAAGAGGCAGAGGTTCCCTTTCTCAGCCTAGGAGAACTGGGAGCTTTCTCTCCATCCATGCACACACAAATCTCCTGTTTATTATTTATTTAAAGGATGTATTTATCAGAGTTCTGCCCACTAGGAACTCCAGATTAAAAAACAGTTCCAAGAGCCATTTTAAAAGCTGTTTTTAAATACTAAATGCCTTAAATACCAAATGCCTTTTCAGAATGATACAGTTTTGTCTGCCAGCTTTAACATGGATGTTTACCATCTACCTTTTTTAATATGTGTACCAAAATGTGGTGCTCTTCTTTGTGTGCTGCTCCTTCCCTCTCTTCTCCTCATAATGTCGCAGTGCTGTCCTGAGCCAGCTCTGGGCAAATTGTTCTGCCTGCAGAGGGAAGTTTTTTGCAAATTGGCAGATTCACAAGAATTGAGAAACAGTCCTGGGAGGATTGTTTCCAGAGTGGGTGTGTAAGCCAATTTCATGCTAGCTTTCCTTTCTCTTCCAGTCCAACGTTGCCAGGCAGTCATAATATGCCCTTCCATCCTGCATGTACGAGCCAGACAGAAATCACAAAAGGCAAAATGATCCGATGTGCCTTTATAGAAAGCCACACTTGACTTGGCAAGAAAATGTATCTTGTTGAATGGATGGTGGTGTGGTTGGCTGTTTTTGGTGCAGGTGGCTGCTGTGTTGCTGGTCTCTGAGTACGGTTTGAATTCACTCCCTCATCTCTTCTCAGTCAGCCATGATATTAGAATTAGGGGTGGGTTTAACATGTCTGGGTTTCTGCAGGCAAAAACATTTCATTTCTATTTTAGTGAGGTCTCAAGAAGCTGTGTGTGATTCACATTCCTGCTTTTCCTCACTGTCTCCCATTTTTATATTGGCTTTTGGCTATAATAAATAATATATAAGTTCTATATAGTATACAGTAGCTTGAAGTGTAAAGATAAAAAACCACTATTCTAGAGTAAAATTTGGTGAGCCTCCCATATGTGTGTTTGCACCAGAAATTGATAGTCAAATAATCATTTGTGCTTTTGCTTAAAACATTAAATAACTTTTACTGCTTATAAACATCTGTAAAATATAATGTAACTTATAGTGCTTAGACATTTGGTATGTGTCATACATGTTCTTGACTTATTGACATACATATTTTCTCTGACAAATAACTTTGTCATTGTAACACTATTAGCCCTATCTGGCCCTATTACATCCTGTCAGTTACATCTTTAACCCTCATGTGAGGAGAGGTAGTGGCATACTTAAGAGTTCTCAGTCTTTCTGGGCTTGCAGGATTTTCTTTGTAGGTAGAAAATATAAACATTAAACTACATTTGTATGCAAATAATAAAAATACAGGCATTGGGAACTTGCTACAATGCCAAACTCTTAACCAGCATCTCTCCTTGAAGATATGAAGCCCATAAAAATTTCCTTAAAGCAAAATAAGGAGAAACTTCCACAGAAATAAACATTCTGCCTGAATAATAGACACAAAACTGACCTAGGAAGGGGCAAGAGAAGGCCACTTTATGGAGCAGGATGCCAGGAACATCCAGTCTATAAGATGAGGCTAGGGAGAAGATTGTTACACTTCCATGTCTCCAGAAATCCAAATTTTGCATTACCCATGAGCAGGTGTTCAGTGATAAACTGTAGATTTTACCCCTGGATTGCAGGCATTTAGTGACAAGTGAATTGAACTTGAGTATAACTCATTTTTCCCTGTATAACATGAGGCCTCAGAGAAAATTGTTGTTTAGAAGGAGACTTCTGACTACTAACAAAACAAAACCCGGAGGTGAAACCAATACTATTGAATTTTGCTTGTGTTTTCTCTCCAACCCAGATATTCAGCGAGAAGAGGAAAAAGTAAAAAGATCAATAAAAGATGCTGCCAAAAAGGGCCAAAAAGATGTGTGCATGGTCCTGGCCAAGGAGGTAGTCCGTTCACGGAAAGCTGTGAGCAAACTCTACGCCTCCAAGGCCCACATGAATTCAGTGCTGATGGGGATGAAGAATCAACTGGGTAAGGATACTTGTGATTTTCAGCATCAGGTCCTTTCATCCTAGAGTTTCTGTCCTGCCAGATTGGATCAGTATACATGATATACTGTATGTACGTATGTGTTTGGGTTTGGACACATCCTGATTCAATGTACACTCCTCCCCAGCTTTAATTGTTAAAAGAATAATACTCTTTCCACATAGTACAGTTTCTGCAGTTCTGTGGCCATGAACACTTTCATTGCCAAAGATGACACTCCACTGTTCTGAACTTTGTTTAAGAGCCTTATGTTCCTTCTCTTGGCAGCCGTCCTGAGGGTAGCTGGCTCACTACAGAAGAGCACAGAAGTCATGAAAGCCATGCAGAACTTAGTAAAAATCCCTGAAATACAGGCTACGATGAGGGAGTTATCAAAAGAAATGATGAAGGTAAGATTCACAGCCCTTTGAATCCCAAAACCCAGTGCTACCCACACTCCCCTGCTGCCACCAATAAGTTGAATGGTTTCATCTGCCCGTAATTTTGCCAGATAAGGCTACTGAACCATCTCTTCAGAGCAGATCAGTTGGCATACATTTCCATTTCTTGATTGGCAAAATTAATTACATGCAGTTCCCCATTTCTCTAAACTGTGATTGAGAAGATGCCTTTGTTTCAAGGACTGCAGCTCTCTTACCTTGTTTTGTAAATAACAGCTACTTGATCTTCTAGCCTCTGTATTTCCCTTAGGCTGGTATCATAGAAGACATGTTAGAGGATACTTTTGAAAATATGGAGGACCAAGAGGAGATGGAAGAGGAAGCAGAGATGGAGATTGACAAAATTTTATTTGAAATAACAGCTGGTAAGTGGAAGTGTACAGTCACATGCATAGTTCTAATTGTGCCATTGGTACTTTTGATCAATTAATGGGAAACCTGATCTTCTTTCTTTGTGATACCACCTGTATTAATTTAAAAATTCTGGCCTTTATAGATGCTGTTGACTAAATGAGACACTAGATTCTACATAGTGTTATCTAGTTACTGTTTTCAGCCATTGTTGATTTCAATCTCACCATCCAGACTTTTTGCTTCACAGAGATTTTTCTTTGAATTATTTTATTGTATTTATTGGTGCGGGTATTCCTGGGATGCAGGACAGTGTGTTGAAGGAGCATGGGGGAAGATCTGGGGACTACTGTTTAAGGAGCGTTGAGTACACACGGGCTTTCCTGAGGGAGAGACTTCTGTAATGCTGGCATTAACAGGAAAAACTGAGTTCCAAGCTTGATGAGATGACAACTCACAAACATTATTTGTTAATCTTAATGAGGAGGAGGCTGTGTGTCATGGAAAGAGTTGCTTCCTATGGTAGGCTGAATCTCAAAAGGCGAATGCCAGCACCCATGATTTGCATAACGAAATGAACTGAGTTAGTATTGGATACTAAGACCTAACTGTTTGTCCCTACTAGAACGAACCCTCTGAACCAATGGCATATATAAAAATGTTGATTCCATGAATCTACAGAAATTAGACCCAGCGATTACTCCTAACTGCTTTTTGTAATCACTGGGAGGACTATTGTTGTTGTTGTTTAGTCATTATGTTGTGTCCGACTCTTTGTGACCCCATGGACCAGAGCACCCCAGGCCCTCCTGTCTTCCACTGCCTTGCTAGCACGTCAAATGAGTGCAATTGTACGGTAGTTGGAGCATTCTTTGGCACTGCCCTTCTTTGGGATTGGGATGTAGACTGATCTTTTCCAAACCTCTGGCCACTGTTGAGTTTTCCAAACTTGCTGGCATATTGAATGTAGCACCTTAACTGTGTCGCCTTTTAAGATATTAAATAGTTCAACTGGAATGCCATCACCTCCACTGGCCTTGTTGTTAGCCATGCTTTCTAAGGCCCACTAGACTTCACTCTCCAGGATGTCTGGCTCAAGCTCAGCAACCACACTATCTGGGTTGTCCGGGACATCCAGATCTTTCTGGTATAATTCCTCTGTGTATTCTTGCCACCTCTTCTTGTTGCCTTCTGCTAGGTCCCTCCCATTTTTGTCTTTTATCATGTCCATCTTTGCACAAAATGTTCCTTTAATATCTCAAATTTTCTTGAACAGATCTCTGGTTTTTCCCTTTCTATGATTTTCCTCTATATCTTTGCACTGTTCTTTTAAGAAGGCCCTCTTGTCTCTCCTTGCTATTCTTTGGAAGTCTGCATCCAATTTTCTGTACCTTTCCTTATCTCCCTTGCATTTTGTTTCCCTTCTCTTCTCTGCTATTTGTAAGGCCTTGTTGGACAGCCACCTTTCTTGCATTTCCTTTTCTTTCGGATGGTTTTTGTTGCTGCCTCCTGTACAGTGTTACGAGCCTCTATCCAAAGTTCTTCAGGCACTCTGTCCACCAAGTCTAGTTCCTTAAATCTGTTCTTCACTTCCACTGTGTATTTATAAGGGATTTGGTTTAGATTATACCTGAGTAGCCCAATGGTTTTTCCTACTCTCTTCAGTTTAAGCTTGAATTTTGCTATGAGAAGCTGATGATCAGAGCCACAATCAGCTCCAGGTCTTGTTTTTGCTGACTGTATGGAGCTTCTGCATCTTTGGCTGCAGAGGACATAATCAATCTGATTTCTGTATTTCCCATCTGGTGATGTCCATGTGTAGAGTCGCCTCTTGTGTTGTTGGAAAAGAGTGTTTGTGATGACCAGCTTGTTCTCTTGACAAAACTCTATTAGCCTTTGCCCTGCTTCATTTTGAACTCCAAGACCAATCTTGCCTTTTGTTCATTTTATCTCCTTTTATCTCTTGACTCCCTACTTTAGCATTCCAGTTCCCTATAATGACAAGAACATCTTTCTTTGGTGTCATTTCTAGAAGGTGTTGTAAGTCTTCATAAAATTGGTAAATTTCAGCCTCTTCAGCATCGGTGGTTGGTGCATAAATTTGGATTACTGTGATGTTGAAAGGTCTGCCTTGGATTTGTATTGAAATCATTCTATCATTTTTGAGATTATATCCCATTACAGCTTTTCCCACTCTTTGGTTGACTATGAGGGCTACTCCATTTCTTCTATGGGATTTTTGCCCACAATAGTAGATATGATAATCGTCTGAATTGAATTCACCCATTCCCGTCCATTTTAGTTCACTGACTCCCAGGATGTCAATGTTGATTCTTACCATCTCCTATTTGACCACATCCAGCTTACCAAGGTTCATAGATCTTACATTCCAGGTTCCTATGCAGTATTTTTCTTTGCAGCATTGGACTTTCCTTTCACTTCCAGGCACATCCACAACTGAGCGTCCTTTCAGCTTTGGCCCAACCACTTCATTAGCTCTGGAGCTACTTGTATTTGTCCTCAACTCTTCCTCATTAGCATATTGGATGTCTTCCGACCGGAGGGGCTCATCTTCCAGTGTCATATCTTTTAGCCTTTTGTTTCTGTTCATCGGGTTTTCTTGGCAAAGATACTGGAGTGGCTTACCAGTTCCTGCTCCAGATGGATTGCATTTAGTCAGAACTCTTTGCTGTGACCTGTCCGCCTTGGGTGTCCCTGCACGGCATAGCCCATAGCTTCTCTGAATAACTCAAGCCCCTTCACCATGTCAAGGCAGCAATCCGTGAAGGGGGGCGGGAGGACTGTACCTTTCACTAAAAGGGATGGTTACAAGGATTTTGGGTGATGGACATGTACATAGATTTTTACATGTTTGTGTGATATTAGCTATCTCTGTGTCCTGCCCCTAAGTTCCTCATACAGCTTTCTTTGCCTGAAGAGGTGAGGAATCTGCTATCTTCTGCTTCCCAGTATTTCCCCGAGTTCATCTTCTGCAGTCAAGATCAATATTTTTGTTGAAACTGGTTCATAAAAACAGGAGGAGACTGATTTCTGCCATTTGTAGAATTGTGATGATACAGTGTCACCAGCCCACTAAGCTGAAAGTTGATATAGCACTGACATGTTTTTCATTGTATAGCTTATTGCTGTTTTTCAGTTTCCAGTCTGCTTCCTTTTTGCTTTCCTTTTTTGCAGGAGCTTTGGGTAAGGCACCAAGTAAAGTCACAGATGCTCTTCCAGAACATGAGCTTGAAGGAGCTACAGCAGCTGCTGTTGTTGATGATGATGAAGAGGAAGATATTGAAGCCATGCAGTCACGGTTAGCCACTCTTCGTAGTTAACCACACAATAGCAGTACAGTTATTTCTTCATTTTGTTATGGGCTGCTCTCACATGCCTTTACAATATAAAACTCTACCCAAAAATCTTCCCTGTATATATTCCTATATATATTTTTTGTGGGTTTGCCTTGAGAGATATTATTTTTAACTTTTTTCTGTCAGCCTATGTCAGCTCTAAGCAGCTCTGGTGGAATGGAGAGAAGATTCTATATGTATTCTCGAACAATAAAAGCTTTAAAAGAGTATATGGTTTATGAACTGTCCTCTGTGGGATAAAGCTACTATAATAGCCTATGTACATTTCTGAAACACTAATGGAATTTTAATAAACAACTTTTAACACTTTCTTGTAGTATTTAGTGAAATGCTATTTCTTTCAGGTACAATGGACACATAAAGCAACTAATAGTTTTTTAAAATACAACCTCAGCTACCAAACTTCTGTTTAGATGTATACTGTAGCTATTCTTCAGGTGAAAATTGTTCATAAAACTATAAGGGTCAGTAGAAGAGGCATAACAACAGAGATTTCTCTTTTTAAAACTAGAATGTTACAAGCAAAGTACAATCCTTCCTCGGGTTAATGACTTAAAGTTATGTTTTTAAGTAGATGTTTGGGTCTTTTTTGAACATTTGACTGAGTTACATTGTTCTCAACTTTTGACCCAAGTATTTTGGATTTCCACAGTCTATACACACCCTGGACTATATGCACCCTGACAATTGGAGATGCTGGCTGCTGCTTCTGGCAGCTAAACCCTTAACAACGAGAGGACCAACAATTGAAACTTCATTTGTAAAAAAAATGCACCAAAATAGAGATACTATAATATTATAAATAGCAATAATAGTAATAGGGTATTTTAAAGACCAAGAAGAATACATTTCTGAGGAAACTTTGCATCACACCTAAATTAGATCATTATGAGGTCAAGCCACAGTGAAAACAAACAGTACTGAACAGAAAGATATTCTGCTCAGAAATAGATAGATACCATAATGTGATAAATGAATCTGAAGGCCTTGGCCTGGGTAGGAATCATACTCGTACAAACACCAAAGGCTGTTTTTGCAGCCCACAGATAGAAAGAAGAAACCAACAAAATATTTTTCCCTGAATAACATTAGCACTGTATTTCTAGGTGGAACAAATCTCTTCTAAAGTCTCTTGTGTGTCCTAACACACTTTAACAATTGTTGTGTTGAAAGTGTTTTGATAAGTGATTTTCCAGACACTTCCAGTTCCATTTGGAGAGGCTGAGATCATCCTTAGTGAGTCCTGGGGCTGGAAAAATGGCTCCCAGAGCTGGCCTATCTGTGGCCTAGGCCATTGGAAAGATTACTATCCTTAGATGCCAACCCAGTAGACTACTCCAGCCAGCCCCTCCATATTCTTATTTACCTCTGGGCATGTGTAGTAATCTCAGTTCTCATACCTCCCCTATGGATGGCCCCATGGCACATTCTGACTTACACACAGACACAGCTGGGTTAGAAAACTTCAAGACAATGATCAGATCGTTTTAAAGAGTTGCATTGGAATCCTGTAGTTTGTGTTTGGATCTATAGAAGGAACAAGATGGTGAAAATGTTTGACATTAAAATTTCATCTTGGCTAAACATTAAACTTGCCTGTAGAGTAGTATTCTTTGTTTTAATGTGTTAAAGCACATGTCCCTTAAAGATGTGTTGATACAGCTGTTTGATTAACAGCTGTTATATTTTATGTTCTTCAGTAAACTTCAGCTTCCTAGTCTGGATTTAAATTGTGTGGTTCTAACATTCACAATAAAAGTACATCACACCAAACATCATAGAAATGCAAGCTCTGCAGTCCTTGTTGCTTGAAGATGTCTATTTCTGTGTAAATGTTATGTGGTACAGGCTCCCTCTGGTGGATAGAAATTAAGTCATTGAAGTCTGTTGATCTTTGCTGTACAACTTATTTTCCTGCAACAGCAAAAATAATATGGGGGGGGGCATGGATTCTAAATGTATGGCCAGGTGTTTTATTCCATGGAGAACTGCAGTCAAATCTCTGGTTTGAAAATATGGCTTGACAAATCAGATAGCCATGCAGGTATCATCAGAGCTCACTGGAGAGGGAATATTGGGCCCTGGAAGTAAAAGTAAGGTAGGATATATACAGTATATAAAATAAATAAAATAATAATAACTCTGCAAAGACAGCAGCAACATTTATCTATAGTAGCCATGGATACAAGCCACAAGTTGCTCTGTGGTCTCGAAGGCTTTCATGGCTGGGATCTGATGGCTGTTTTGGGTTTTTCGGGCTCTTTGGCCGTGTTCTGAAGGTTGTTCTTCCTGACGTTTCTCCAGTCTCTGTGGCCAACATCTTCAGAGGACAGGAGTAGGAACTCTGTCAGTGCTCTGTTGCAGTTTGTTGCACTATCCAAGAACCTGATGTGCTGAGGCCTGGCAATTCCACTGATATCTGAACGTTTCATTCAAGAATATAGAAACCCTGCTGGATCAAACATGGTGGAAGAGGCCCATATTGGACAACCAGATACATCTGGGAAGACCACAATCAACACATGAAGGTAGTAACACTCTCACTGTTGCTTCCTGACAAGCAGTATCCAGAAGACCACATTTCAACCCTGAGTTTAAATAGGATTGATGATTTAATCTCCGCAGCTGTCCTATAGGTGACCTTTCATCATCTCCTTTCTTCCAAGACAACTCAGACCCAAATGAGCTTCAGACTTAGGAAACCACCAGTCTTTCACAATTTCTTGACATTATTTTCATCCCCAGTGTAGACCAAGACAATCTTAACAAACACGTGCAACTGGAGAAATCACCACATATTACATTTTTCTAGTGCAACAAACACAGTCTACCTGAATGATCAAGGAGCTGAAATGATACACATTTACTCATTGGGCATTGATGCCTTTCATGAGGAAGATTGTTTTAGCAGCTTCAGGACCCACAACTGCTATGTGAACTTCAACACTATTTCCCACAGCCTTGGACTACTCAAAGCCTCTGAGGAGGCAAGTATTTACAGTTGGAGGTGATGTTTACAGTTTTATTTTTATTTTATTTATTATTCAATTTCTACCCCGCCCCTCTAGACAGAGTCTACTCGGGGCGGCACAGGAACATTTGCTGGTGAATGCAAAGTGACACAGTGGAAAGCCTGTG
Organism: Pogona vitticeps; assembly: GCF_051106095.1. NCBI lineage: Eukaryota > Metazoa > Chordata > Lepidosauria > Squamata > Agamidae > Pogona > Pogona vitticeps. The sequence goes on from NC_135788.1 coordinate 83,872,536, forward strand.
CATTTAAAAACAACAGTTTTCTAAAAGCTTTGAGAAATCTGGAAAATTTACTGAGGAAATTGTGAATATCCTATAAAAATAGTTTGCCTCAAAGAAAAATGACAGACTTAAGTGATGTGAAGTAGTGAACACTGGGAGACAATTTCAAGGTGAGAGCTTTCCATATACTGTACAAAAGGGCCCTTGTACTCTACAATCCGGAGGGCAAAGCAACCAGCAGTTCAGTGATACCAGGACATTCACCAACACCCTGAACTCCTGTCACCTCCTAAAATTGGAAATGAAAGAAGCTACATATAGATTTGACCCAATTATTATGTGCATTGCCATGTGTCTCACTACTGGGAATTCTCATATATCCATCATATATCCACTGATAGTACAACAGGATTGCAGGGTCATGGTGATTAGATCCACCTTCTGTATGAATGTGCAGGCCAGCTCCCTCCTCACAATGTCCCACTGCATATTCAGTGGCCATGTGGGAAAGCTGTAGGAGAGTCAGGCCTTGGACCAGAATCTTTTGCCTAGCAACAATTAAATCATCTATGCACACACCCTTCCCTGTTCTTTCTAGTTTTAGATGCAGCCCTCACATAAGTCTTGAAGCCATGGGAGGCAGATTAATTTTACAATAACCATATATTGTTGTGTGCTAACCCTGTTACTATGAATAGTGTGGGCAGTGGGGACTTTGCTTTGAATAGGCTTTTAAGACCCACTGGTTTTACAATTCCTGATACTGAAAGCTGCTGTGATTATCATCTAACATACCACAGTGTACTACTATATTACTAGATCCAATCCTGACTAGCTCAAGAGTCCTCTTTAAGTACAGTGTGCAATGCACATGTATCATAATGTGTAAATTGTCACACATTTAAAGGCCTTTCACATGACTGCCAAATGCAAAGCTATTGGGACATAGCAGACAGATGCACCAGCTCTATGATCCTGTGAACCATACTTTCAACATGTGAGGGACAGGACAGTAAAATCTCCCCAAATACAAGTATTTCATAAAAATATTAAATGTTCCCCCTCTTGACATTTTTAGTCCAGTTGTGTCCCGAGTCTACGGGGCAGTGATCATCCCATTTTCAAGCTGTAGAGCCAGCGCTTGTCTGAAGACAGTTTCCGTTGCCACGTGGCCAGCGTGACTAGGGAACGCCATTTTACCTTTCCACCGAGGTGGTACCTATTTATCTACTCGCATTTGCATGCTTTCAAACTGCTAGGTTGGCGAGGAGCTGGGACAAAGCGACGGGAGCTCACTCCATCGCGTGGATTTGATCTTACGACTGCTGGTCTTCTGATCCTGCAGCAGAGGCTTCTGCGGTTCGGCCCACAGTGCCACCACGTCCCATTAATGCATGCAATGAAGGTGTGTCCCATCATGTATCTATAACTCAAGTAAAACTAAAAGCACACATCATACAAGGCCAGTGAAGAGGCAGAGATGATGTCAAGTTGCACTTAAATTTGGATATTATCACTGATGGCATGGAAGCAGCTGAAAACTATTGCCTTATATTTAGCTGCCCTGTTTAATACATGTTGTGAATAGATATATTTCACAGGAAGAAACAGGGAGCACAAAAGATAGCCCAATATCATCCATCATACTGAAGGAGACTTGGAAACAGCTGTCAACTTAACCAAAGAACATTTATTCAAAACAACACACACCTTATCTCCACCATCTGAATCAAGTCGGTGTATTCTCCATGAGGAAATTACCTTTAGTTAACTTACAGGTAGACAAGAGTGAGGTTACCTTCATCATACTCTGTGCCCAAGCAGTCCAACCATCAAGCAAGGCTAGTTTCCTACCAATCACAGTCTTTTACATTGTCTCTCATGATGCCAGTTGGGTCGGAGTTGATTCACCACCAACAGGGTCCTTTTTCTTTCTTTAAGGCATTACTCCCTGTCTGACCTTGAGCCCTACCGATACCTCCCTGGAATCTGTTGTTAGGAGTGAATTGTACAGCCCCAAGGGTGGACTTATTTCTGAGGCAATGTAGACTGCATAAGGAGTGGTATCAGACTCTGCACCACTACACTCTGGAGCACCAGCCTGCTTCTCCCTCCTGCTTTATTCTTCTGCACTGAAGCCCAAACTTTTCTTCAGCAGGCCTGAAGCAACCACATCTTTTATATCTTTTTGACAAGAAATCTCCCTAGTGGACATTTTCCTGCCTTCCTTCTCCTCCACGCCTTTCTTCGTCCACCCTGCCTCCGGCTCCAAGAAAAGACACCGTGTTGGGGTAATACCCTGGAGAAGGGATCCATCCAATGCCCACCATATATCCTCGGCAGAGGGAACCATGGGAGAATCTATGAGATGTAGAGCCAGCCCCTTCCTTTGGGCCCAAGCTCACCCCTAACATTGATAGCAGAAATATCACATACATTTTCCACTCAATATTACTGACTTTTCACACCAATTAGACAAACACATTTCGTATATAACATTGTACCCTGTAGCAATGTTTATGTTCCATGTAAGATTGTTCAACCCATATTCAATGAGAATTTAACCAAACAAAACATGTCATTTAACTGAATCACCAAGCACCATTTCGGTTTTTGCAGTCACTTCTCTCTGGCAAGGATGCAAGTCATCCATGGTTACATTAGTCATCATCATTATCTAACGAAACACTCAACTTCACTCCCGTGTTTTTATCAGTAATACTTTCTTGAGCCTTCCCCCAACCCCTGCTACAGTGAGTGAAAGACAATGTGCCTACTCACTCTGACAGACATATTCACAGACCTCCAGCCTTCGGAGGGATCTTGGCAACGCTTCTAATTACATTTGCTCAAAATCAGGCCATGGCATACATTATTATGTGCATGCACCAGCAGGATTAGTGTGTGCCAAAGTGATAATGTGTAGCTTTTACAAGTACCCTGTTTCCCCCCAAAATAAGACCTAACCTGAAAATAAGCCCTAGTATGATTTTGCAGGATGCTTGTAATATAAGCCCTACCCCCAAAATAAGCCCCAGTTAAATGAAACCCCGCCCTCCACTATTGTGCAGCCACCAGAAGAAGATGACATGACTGTAAAATAAAACATTCCCTGAAAATAAGCCCTAATGCGTTTTTGGAGCAAAAATTAATATAAGACCCTGTCTTATTTTCAGAGAAACACGGTATAAAAATTTAAAAAACGATTAAAGGTAGTAGTCATGGACTCAGGCAGAGAGAAGGTGTGTATTTGTAGGAACTAAATTAATTTAATTAATCTGCCTAAGAAATCATTCCAGTGTTTAGCAATACAGTTCCATACATCTCTGCTCAGAAATAAGTCCCACTGTATCCATGGGTCTTATTATCAGTTAAGCTCATACAGAGCAGGAGTGGGGGGGGGGGAAGTACAGTATAAGCCTGAGGCTGCATACACCCCCAAGGCTATTTTAAAGCCCCCTCAGACTCCCCTACCCCGGCTTCAAAAACCAGAAATGAAACATACGGCCAGTTTTGGTTTCAGTACTTTGGAGGGGCTGCATTTTTTCACATTTTTGGCTATGTGGCCCCAAGGTGGGGGGAATCCCAAGGCACACAGCTACTCCCCCCGGGGGGGGCTGCTCCTAAGACTGTAGCCTTAATATATTAGGGCAACAACAACAACAACAACAACAACAACAACAACAACAACAACAACAACAACAACAACAACAACAACAACAACAACAAACCCTCCACTGCTTTTAGCCATCAGATGTTTTGGAAAAGTGCTTAATGAGATGAGGTTGTCTATTTTAAATGAAACCGATAATAATGTTTTTAACATAAATGCTGTGTCCTTTTGTTCAGCAGTGTCCAGCTACTGAGCTGTGAGCTATACCCAGCCGCTGCTCTGTTTATCAAGAGTCCTGTCCCTCAGCTCAGCTGGAAAGAGGGCAGCAACATGTAAGCCTGGCCATGTTACCCTTGGGCTTCCCTGCCAATTCCTGTTCCCTGAGGCCAGTAAAAGGAACACAGTAAGTATCTCAAGAGGCTGTGAATTAGGCATTATCCTTCAGCAATTGTCAGAAGAGTGCAGCAGTTGAAATACTTACTGAGGATACAGCTGTCCCCATCTGTGCCTGCTTTTAAAAAGGTTTTAAAACTAATTTATTTTCCCTGGCTTTTAACAGAAACTTTATCTGATGCTTTTAATATTTAAAGTGACTTTTAGGAATATATTTGTGATGTTGACTTTAATGTTTCATAATGTAAGCTGCTGTGTGCTTGCTTATTTCTATATATCAGCAACTGTTTTAAGAACAAGTGATAATGATATAATTGTCACTCTCACTATTATTTACATTTAATTTCTCTCTAACTTCAATATTAACAGTTCCATTTGACCTGTAGCTATGTATGTGTGTGCACACACGTGTGTGTATGCACATACATATATATGCATACATACATTCATACACACCTGACATTCTGAATTACACCTTATGCATATGATAAAGCAGGCTCTAATACATACAGCCCTATGTATTACATTACAAATGTGCTGGCCTTTAAGGTGCCACAGGACTCTTTTACCATTTGTTAATTTTTATTTTATTTTTCTAGCACACCAACAGGACCACCACTTACTGTCATCGTCCCTTGCCGTTGGTTGATTGTAAATGGAATGATGTATCTACCGCTGGGAGAATTTTTCTGCAGATCTTTAAACTCAGCCGATTGACATAAGGGGGCAATTAACAGCTGAAGAGGAGTCTATTTCCCCACCCCCACTCCACTTTTTGAGCCAGATAGCACCAAACATTTAAGAAGCCAACTGTTCCTACTTTTATTATTCTGCCAAAATTTCACAACCTGGGACCTGCCTAATGTTTCAGTAACTCCAGCTAGCACAGAGCTGGGCGGAAGTGCTGGGAAATCAAATCATCTGGAAGATCCCACTTTTTGAAATGTTTACGTGCACTGCTGTGATCATAGTTATACATATTATCTATCTTCCAATATATATCGGTAAATAAATGTTCCCCTAAGCTAGAAACAAACAGTAGCTCCTTTAAATAAAGAACGACCCTATCACAAATGTAATTTTGTAAAGAAAATTATTTATATAACGTGGCAGATCCAGGCCAAAATCTGGTTGCCTCTTTTCAACTCAAAAGATGATCATACACCCCATGTCATCTCCCTGGGTCCTCTGTGTGTTTTTAGGGTGGTTAAATCCCAATCTCATCATACTCAGTCTGTTCAAAATTGTAGACTACCAAGTTGCCATTCTTCTGTTGAGATGCTCTACCGTAGTGGAGGCTCTGGGAACATTTGCTCCTTTGTATTAAATACGGGACTAAAAGGCTTCAATCCAATGAAAAAGGGCCCAGAGAACTCCAGAAAAATGAGCAGTGATAAATTCCTAGCATCCTCCACTAATGAATGTTGGGAAGAAAAGGGACACTTTCTGAATAATCGATCATTCAATCTACCTATCTATCTATTTTACTGTACTCAAATATACATGCATCCTGCTAGGCCTATTATCATTGCTTTTCACACATGTAACAGACCATTCCAGAAGAACATTTTGTAAGTTGGCAAGTAAAGAGATACAAAAATTACTTTGTATTAACTGATATATTTAAAAAGTTTTGGACAACTCAGTGAAGAATAAATTAAAATCAGTTCCTCCTGAATCCTCAACCATTTCCCTCTCCCTCCACCTGCCAAATCTATTTCATACAGACCCCAGCATCACTGCCATGTTTTCAGAATGAAAGAAATAATTCTAGAACATGGGTATCTAGAACATGGGTTCACAATGCCTCCTGGTTCTACATTAATGCTATCAAATCCCGAGGGTCTCCTCCCACTGTTTGTAGGCTTTTAAGTGTCACTGAATGTGACACTAAGGCTTAAAGCCCATGTATATACACAGATCTGTGTGCTACTGTAGTGTACACTGTGTACACATTATTGCTCACACATCACTATGCTGCTTTCCCCTCCCTTGATAAAACTCCTGCAGACATTTTCATCTGAAACTGACAGGATCATTGTAACTCAATTTTGTCTCCTGTCTAGACAGCGACTGTGCTGATCCTCATTCACCTTTGTATCCCTGTACAAATAGCTAATACAGAGGTGGGAATCTTAAGTCAAGTGCTGAATTCAAACCTCCTAGGATCTCAGAGTGGCTCTCCTGGGTGTCCCGGAGGACATACAGTGGGGTCTTGACTTGAGAACTTAATCCGTATTGGAAGGCGGTTCTCAAGTCAAAATGTTCTCAAGTCAAATCTGCATTTCCCATAGGAATGCATTGAAAACCATTTGATCCGTATCTGCTCTTTTCCGTCCATAGAAACTAATGGGAAGCTGCTATTCTGCCTACGACCACTAGAGGGGGATATTTTGTTTCTTTTTTTCTTAGGTCAAGAAAGGTTCAGGGAAGGCAGGGAAAATACAGTCCAGGCAGTACCAGGCAGTCTGAAGACTCCCAATCCACTCTCTAAACGCTGGGAGGCGTTAGGAAGCAGACAGGCACCCTTTTCACTGGCCAACAGTTAACTGAAAGTTCAAATTTTGCACTTTCCCTGCCTCCCACGTGGTTTTTTTTAGTTCTTAACTCAAATCTAAGTATGTAAGTCAAGTCAATATTTTCCTATGAGAGTGGTTCTTAAGTCAAAATGTTCTTAACTCAAGGCGTTCTTAAAGTCAAGACCCCACTGTACCTTGTTGCCCATGATACCATTTGGTATAAAATTATTTTCTTCCAGTGTAGAGTCTCACTGCTGAATGACTAAATGTGGTATTTTCCAGGAGGGAAAGAGGACACCCACAACCTAATTGTTGGTCAGCACACTCACTCACTCCTCAAAAGTGAAACAAAGTGATAATGTAATCCACAGCTTGAAAAGGATTTTGAAGTGTTTTAAGCAAATATGATTTATAATAACTACTCAGGGATGAAAAGACGCAGAAATATAACCAAGGATAGCACCTAATATACTGTGGTATCCCATTTTAATAAAATCACAAAAAAATTTACAACCACGGCCTGGCATGAAATGTAGCACCTGTAGGAATTATCTCAGTGGCAATTATCCTGTCAACACCCATGACTGACCCAACCAAGAAGCCCAGGCATCTCTGAAGAAAGTTATGAAGAGAAAATGCTCTCTCTGGCAGACATGTGGGAAGATTATCTGCTTGCCCAATTACAGATTTTTCCCATAAGTCTTTATTTAAAAAGGGAAGTTAACATTCCTTGTATTCTTCAAACAGACCAAGCATTTTTGAGATCATGTATGTCTTACCTTACTGGTGCAAGGCTCAGTAACCCATCTACTAGTAGAGTAGATTACCATGTATGGATATAAAAGCAGGATAATTAAGAAAGCTGAGAGGGGGGGAAATGGATTCACTAGAAATATGGTGCTGAAGGACAGCTTTGTGGATTCCCTGGACTGCCAGAAGGATTAACAAGTGAGTCCTAGATCAAATCAAGCCTGAACTATCTCTGAAGGCAAAAATGATGAAACTGAGGCTGTCTTACCTTGGGCACATCATAAGAAAGCAAAGTTCTCTGGAAAAGACAATAGTGCTGGGAACAGTTGAAGGCAAAAGAAGACCAAATATGAGATGGACTGTCTCCTTTGGCTAAAGGAAGCCAAAGGCTTGAGTTTACAAGAATTGTGCAGGGCAGCTAAGAAAATGACATTTTGGAGATCACTCATTCATAGGACCACCATAAGTTGGAGGCAACTTGGCAGCACAACAACAATAACAACAGTAGGGTAGTAACATATTCCTTTTATAGTTCAGAGGTACCAAGGTGGAAATAGGGTAACAATTATTGAAAGTGAACAACATCTGCTGTTGTTGGTAAATAATTTATTCTCATGGCCAGACCTTATTTTGACTTTTAGCTCCAGAACTACTTTTCTATAGGATGTGTCAGCCTCCCAGAATCCCTCGCCATTGGCAGTGTGGCCTGAAGAGGGCTGGGATCCAGTTGGTGGAAGGCAATGCATTGCCCACCCCTGCCACAGAGTATGGCTTCTCACAAGACAGATCCTGTGCACTTAATTCTTGTCTAAAAGATGCCTCGGGTACACATGACCAGTTCATATCATTTTAGGCATGGCAACTTGTGAATCAGGATGGTGAGAGACAGGGTGCCTCTCCCAAATTGCAGGTCGGTCATCCCCTCTAAGCTGGTCAGATCCACCTGACAAAGGAAGTGGAGTGCACCTGAGGGTAGAGGGGCTGGGTGTAAAACAGTTGCCATGAAAACAGGACTTAATACAGGCGTATGGGAAGTCAAGTGGGTGGTTGGAGAGAGCGGGATGGAAATAAAGCATCAATAGAAAAAAAACACAACAACATCAAGGTTACGTTCAGCGTTATGATATTTAATTGTCCTTATGGCTTTCAGTCACCTTACACATTTTGCGATTGGTTAAAAAAAACAACCCATACCTGAATATCCCTTTTTTTGAAAGGAATCCAGGAATACAGTTGGAACTGGAAGAAAACCAACGTGGATCCATTAATCCCAACATGTATTTTAATTAAAAAAACCAGGCCTTTCTCAACGCCTTATTAATTCTGGCCTTAGTAGTAGTTGACAAGCGCCAGGGTGGGGTGGTGTTTTTTTTCCTCCCCTAGGAAGAGCTGTTCAGGACAGCCTCTGATCCATCACATGTGTCCCCCCCTCAATTCCGACGGCCAGGTCGCCTGTGAGGGGGCTTCTCGGTTACCGGAGGGGGGGGCGGCGGCGGCGATGCGCTGGTGACAGGTGTCAAGCGGCGGCGCGTGCCCTGCCCCGGGGCGCCTCCATTCATTCGCCCGCGCCCCCTTTGCTCGGCGAGCCTGGGCGGCTGCTTCCGGCCGCTCCCCAGTGAGGCTGCGCGCGGAGGCTGGCTGGCTGGCTGGCTGGCATGCCGAATGGCTGAGGCGCCTGCCCGGCTCATTCTAGCGACGGCAGGCGGGCGGATTCGCGCCGGGGGTAAAAACCGATCCCCTCCTTATTGTCACAGGAGCCTCCAAGCGCCATGGTCTCCTGGATCATCTCCAGGCTAGTGGTGTAAGTACAACAGCACGGGCAGGGTGGGGTGTCTCTCGCTGTGCTTCTCTGAACACCCGGTTTTCCCCCTGCAAGAAAGCAGCTTTCTTGCCTATTGCGATCTATCCGTATCGGCAACGCGCAGCTTCCACCGAAGGCGGCCGCTAAGAATAACTGGTCGAGATTAACAGCCGTCTAAATTTAGCCCCGTACAGGCTGCCTGCAGCCACCGCTGCCTGGTTTTTATTTACACTCGGCCGCAAAAAGCAACGGATTCTTTTTAAATTGGCATTTCTCCCCCCCCTTTTTTTTTTTTAAATACTGCAAACCGAATAGGCTCTGGGTTGCAATAGCTGTTATTCCTGCATAAGCGGCACCAGATGGGCAGGTGAAGTCAGGAGGGATGCATTTGAAGGGTGCTACAGAAGAGGGTGGTTTTTTGCGGATTTCCATCTCGAGAATGGGACCGGCTATATAGGGTAGGCAAGGCACGGGGCCAAAACCGAGCATTAGAAAAAAGAGTAAGGAAATTACCGCTTTGTTATTGGCAAATATGTTTCCAACTGAGACTCGCTAGGGGGCGCTGTGTAGTGCCGTCCCGCAGGTGGGGGTGGGTGGGAATTAGGGAAGGGTCTTAATTTTTCTTAATTGCTGTTCACTGTACCTTATGTACAAAGAGGAAAGCACGGCCTCTCTCCTCTTGCGATCATGAACTAAAAGGAGTACACTCGTGACTTGGGAGGGTCGGAGGATCAGCCGGCTGCTTCCACACGTGTCATGGTGGTGATCCTTGCCTGTCGTGAAGAGCCTAAAACACAGGGTGTGTACAGGAATTCCTTGGGACGGCTCCCTAACCAGGAAACAATGGAACCTCTTTCCACAACCCCACAAGAAGGGGGGATGTGTGAATCAAAATGAGGATATGTATTTTGTGATGGACCTTTTGGGAATGTAGCTTGCCAAGATTAGGAAGATGACTGGAGAAAACTAGATAGGTGTCAAGGTTCCTGGGCCTGACTATTTAAGATTCTGGAGACGGTTTGTTGTGAGAGGCCTAGAACGATCTTTGTTTGGGTTGATTCCACTCTGATGTGCTAAGGTAAGCTGAGTTTGTTCATGGGGCCTCTGTCTCTGCCAGCACATCGAGAGATGAGAAAAGGGTGGGATTGATTTTTAGCTTCTTCTTCCTAGCAGTCCAAAGTGCCTTGACGAAAGATCATACGCTTAAGTGACAAAGCATTTTGAGGGGTGTGGAGCAGATGTGGACAACGTGATACAATCCCGATCAACCTGCAGCTGCCACTGACTGAGGCTGAGCTTGGACTGGACTTGAATAAACTGTGTTAAATATTAAATAAGCATTTTCCCAGCAACATGACTCTCTTGCTGATCTTTTAAACAATGAGATAACACTTGAGGTTTTGTTCCTGTAAAGTTGTGTGTTTCTCTTCATGTGTTCTGGTAATTTACATTTGTAGCTGTAGGTCCATGTTTTAAGAAACACGTGTGCTCTTCTCTGTGTTGGTCACAATGCGATAATTTGACTTTTTAACATAAGCTTATTTTAAAAGATCTAACAATATGTTTATTTGTTTGCTTTCATCATGAGAAATCTCTTTGAAAAAAAATATTGATTTGGTATGTAGTTCTCAGAAACAAAGGCCACCCAAGGAAGTATCATCATGGATATGAAGTCATATCAATCCAATTTACGATTGGTTGGAGAAAAGAGCCCTATGAATGCATTTGTTTCTTTGTTGTACATGATCCCCAGGCAGAAAAATGTACCCCCAATGGCAGAAAAATGTACCCCCTAACTCGTTTATGCCTAATATACCAGCAGTTTCACATATGACCAACCATTCTAGATTGTCATTCTGGTTTCTGTCGTTATGTTGATACAATGTTAAATACTTGCTCAGATTATACAAATTGGATTAAGGCTTAAATAAATTGCATGCTTCAGTTGTGGGCAGGAAAATAAGGATCTGATTAAAAGTGACCCACACAACCCAGGGGAGGCTCAAAGTGCCTCCTCACAGCTGCGGCGTTGGCTTCTTGAAATTAATATGTGCTGACTCAGAACATGCCCGTTTGAAGGAAGCATTGAAGGTTTTAAGGGAACCGGGGGGGGGGGGGTTGGGGTATGGAAAGGCATTGAAGTACAAATGCTAAAAGAACACCTGGCCAGCAGCTGGTGGCTTTGAAGCCGGAGCAATATTCTGACAGCAACTGTTGAGCAAAACGTTACACGGCAAAGGGATCTGTGCTGGTCCCTAAAAACATTCCAAAATCCGCAATCAGGAAATATCTTTATTACACCCTGTGTCGGGGCGGGGGTGGGGAAGCATCCTCCAAGGATCTGGGGCGTGCACATGTTCACCTTGGGCCTTGGAGACCTATATTTGCTCCTCCAAATCTCTTTCCCCCCATCCCCATCCCCAGTTTTTTCTTACAAAAGGTTGGAACGGATGGGAGTATGGAAAAGCATTGATGTGCAAATACTTAAAAAAATTGTTTTAAGTGGGGGGAAAACCCATTGTACCCTTTAAATTAGGGGTATAGACACCTCAGGGTTTCTGGGATCCAGTGCCCTCACTCCCCCCTAAGAGGGCACAAGATGATGTACACTTCCTGAGCCAATTTCTTTTTCAGTTTTTTAATGTGACAGAGCTGGGGGAGCACATTTGGACTCCGTGTGTGTGTGGCTGTTGCACTAAGCAGGGTTAGTCAGCAGGTGTGCAGCCTTGTAAGCACGATAAATGGAAAAAGCAAGAACACATAAGGACATGAACAGAACTACTAAACTGAAGCTTATTAGGGGTGATGCCCATTAGAAAAGAACTGGTTGGAGGTACAAAGTATAATGGCTGGAAATGAAGGAAAACAATGATTGCCATTCCATTTATTGATCACTATGAGTCTTCATCCATTTTTAAATTACCTAAAGCTGTCCAGTCCTTTCATAGGTCCCTAAAAAACATCTTGGGACAAAGGCAATGCATTTCCTGGGAAAGGCTACTGCTTCTTAATTGAAGGCTGCCCTGGCTGGAAGAAGGTGTGTAGTTTGTATAATAAGTGCAATAGTGATCCTCCCATACACCCATCCAAACCCTCTAGACTGGTATGGAAATGTGCTGGTTTAATGGATTTTTGTAGTTAATGATGTTCACATAGAAATTCTGTGCCTTAAAATTGCCTTTCTCCTGGCATAATGTAGTTTGCAAAGCTAGCTCTTTGTCCAAGTATCACTGCAGTTTTATTGTTTTATGTATTATGAAGATGCTTCCAGGAAATGTAGGGCAGACTAAGCCTTGTGTAGTTCAGTTGCCTCCTTTCTCTGTATGCTTATTTAATTTTTAATGCATGGCACATGCTTTCAGGCCCATTTTCACCTACAGAGATTTCTATTTGCTCCATGATGTAGTTATACACTTAAGAAAAATATTTGTTGCCAGATGGATAAGAATAATTTCTGGACTACATGCCTACCTTTGTTTGTTTGTTTGTTTGTTTGCTAAGACTGTTTGGTGATTTGCCTATCTAAGTCAAACATTGCTTAAGGGGGCATTATGATGACTCTTTCAGTGAGAGATGGAATTATCTCTTTCCATGTGGCTCTGATGCATGACATATATAGGGTCCCCGAAGGCTTTTCTGGATTGAATTTAGATAGAATAAGCCAGATTCCATCATGTCATATCGCATTTGCCCAGCATATTCCCACATCACATAATATTAAAATCCATGAAGATAATGTCATTCATGACAGTATAATGCCTTGTAACAAGTCTAACATGCCTTGCGAGGGATGGCTTGTGGGTTAAGTGGGGAGGTTACTCTTGCATTTCATCAAGTTGTTCAATGGATCAGGTCACGCATTATGTCTTACTCGTGAGTATAAATTCTGAAAGAATACAGAGTCCTCAACTACATGTTTCTGAAGCTTTGGGTGATTTTGGATCTGAGTATTCCAAAATGCTTGAGCTCGGTTCAGAGTGCTGCAGCCAGGGGCAGAACAGAAATGTACTGCCTTTTGTTCCTCTTTGGAATTCCCATTCGCCTCATGAGCTGCTCTGCATCATGTGTCTTATTGTCCATTTCGCTGCTTGCAGCAACAGCCTCTGATGATGGATGAAAGGGCAAGAAGGTGAAAGGAAAGCAGGGAGGGGCTGGGTTTTCTTTTGTATACCCATCCTTTTTTCAGATGCATGAAAACCTGATAAAGATACACATAGGAAAGGCTTGGACCACCCACTCTCCCAACCAGAGGGCCAGATTGGGGTGCGGCAGAGGGCAAGGCACCTCCTTGTTTAAGGAGCGTGATCTCACCATGTTGAAATTGCCAGTGGGAAGAATGGACTGTTCCAAATAATCTGCCTTCTGGGTAAAGTATCTGAAATGCAGTCCTTGCTTCTTCTCTGAAATCTAGGTCTCTGGAGGGGGCTGAATAATTTGTCTCTGAGAAGCTGTCTCCTTCTGTCTGAAGTAACATATGTGGAGAAAGGCTATAGCTCAGTGAAAAAGGCCAGTATTTGCATGTGTTCCAGTTTCAATCCCTGCCGCCATAGTGATGGGCTGAGGACTATATGAAGCCCTGGTGGATCAATGCAGACCAAGGACGGATATCTAGTTGCCTTGTGGCACAGTGGTTAAACCGCTGTACTGCAGCTAAAACTGTGCTCACGACCTGGGGTTCAAATCCCAGGTAGCCGGCTCAAGGTTGACTCAGCCTTCTATCCTTCCGAGGTCAGTAAAATGAGTACCCAGCACACTGGGGGGGGCAATGTGTAGCCTGCATAATTAAATTGTAAACCACCCAGAGAGTGCTTGAAGCGCTATGGGGCGGTATATAAGCAGCACACTTTGCTTTGCTTTGCTTTGTATCTCTTTGACTTCAACTTCCATGAGCCCTGGCCAGCCTAGTCAATTGTGAAGGATAATCACCATTCAGTCCAGCATCCTCTGACAACTTCCCCACCCTGGTTTACACTGAATAGCAGTGCCTCTCCAGGATTTCCTCTTCTGTCACCTCAGCCTTGCTTGGAGATGCCAGCACAAGAACCAGAAGGCATACAGTAGGCACTACTAAGCTAAATGAATTAATGGTCTACCTCAGTTTAAGTTGACTTCCACTGTTAAATGGTTCCCCACACAACCCTTTCTATTGGTGTGTGTTGGAAAACAAATGGCTCAAAAGTTTGTTTTTTGTTATCTAGGAGGATGGGGAGGAATTTTGTCTTGTTTGGAAGGGGTTCCTAGCATTCCTGGATTGTTCACATCCCTTTGTATCGCATCACATTGCATTTGGCCACCAGAGGTGCAAACAGGCTTTTTCAGGACAAAAATATTTTTGTAAGAAAAAAATTGGGGGAATTGGTTACAGAAGCTGCAAAATGTAGGGACAGATATGTGCAGCTTCTGGCCCTCTGGAGTTTGGCCATTACTTGTTTACATGTTACGAGTACAAAAACAGAGAGTAACAAACACATGACATACTGATGGGAATGGTTTGTGTATATTAAGGAGGAGGAGGAAGAAGAGGAATGAGGGAGAGAGAGAAAGAAAAGAAAAGAAAAAGAAAGAAAGAAAGAAAGAAAGAAAGAAAGAAAGAAAGAAAGAAAGAAAGAAAGAAAGAAAGAAAGAAAGAAAGAAAGAAAGAAAGAACCCTAGTTACTTGGTTAGACATCAGTCCAACCAATTGCATCAGTCAACTATCTGGTCCAATTTCCTATCTGGGCTGGTACTTCTAGACTGAGACTTACTGCAGTTTCAAATTAAAGTCCATTATGTAGCATTTTTTTCATAATGGATTTTCTTTAGTAAGACAAAGGATGGGTAAAACCAAAGGGAAGACTCAAGAGGGCTGCACATTGAAGAAGACAATGAAAAGGTATGTCATAAACATCTCATAGAACTGTAAGCCATTTGATTTAAGTGTGACCACCTTTTGTAAGAAAATTCCCTGATGCAGCATCACAGTGAATGAATGCACATTTACCTCACTGTGTGGTCACACCCAAGGCTCTTGTCCCAGGCTGTTAAGAGTTGAGAATGCACAGCATATTTTGCGGTGTGTTCCAAATATTAAATTGGTTGGTTCTCTGTCAATTGAGAAGCAAAAAAGGCCACCCAAAGAGAAGAGAGTTGCTTTTGTACCCTTAGGGGACTCCTTAAGATATACAGAAATATCTCGGTTTTAATTACAAGGAAGTATTATAAGTAGATTAATTTATAATTAAAAGGACAGAAAAAAAATAGCCTGAAAAGGTCTGAATGTGCTTAGCGATCTCCAGAAGGTATGTAATACTAGGGAGGCCAGTTGGAGAGGAGCATAGAGAGTGGAATGAGGGACAATTACCTGGTTGAACTTTAAACAGCTTAGAGTATTGAGTGAGCATGAAAGTCTGGACGGTGGACACCTTAGTGTTAAAAGCCCCAAATCCAATAGCTTTTATATGATTGTTTCAGTGAAGTGGGGGCTGTTATTTTTTATTTCTGCCTAGAATCTTGAGGCAGGCTACATCTTAGAGGAACAGAAATGTAATAGCACTGTATGCAATTTTGTACAAAGGCTAGGCCTCAAGGGAAAATCTTGTGCAAAATACACTTGTAGTGTGCAAAATGCCTTTTCTCCATAGTTTTCTCTTATCAGAATTTCCCCTTATGTCTAAAGCAGGTATTCTCAACCTTTAGCCCTTCTGATTTTTGTATTTCAACTTCTAGAATCTCTGACCATTAGTCACACTGGCTGATGCTTCTGGGAATTAAAATCCAAAACATTCAAAGGCCCAGAGTTTGAGAACCCTCTGCTCTGTGCAACAAGCCTTATTTCAGAGAATATATGTTAATAATATATCACAGCTACTGTTTCAGATATATAAGAGTTTTGGCTTTCAGATGAAGTTAAATTCTTTCAATACCTTTCTAATGTTTAAGTGTTTGAAACAATGGCATGTGACATGGGCCATTGAGAATGCATGTCACTGGTTCCAGGAACAAGAGGGCTTATACTGTATTATTTCCGTATAGCATTCTGCTTTCACAAACTTTGCATAAGTGTTGGTTCAATATATAAAGCTACTTGCATTTTTGAGAGCCATTGTGGTAGATTAAGTTACATTGCATCTTGAGCAGCTGTTTTTATGTAGAGAAGCTGAAATGTTGTCAAATGTTCTTATCCATTATGTGAATGAGAACGATTGCTGGAAACGACAACTTAGATTGATGTGAATCCCACAGCTTGGAAATAATTTATTTTATTATGCCATTTTATTGTGTTGCATTCAGCACAGTGCAATAGAATAATGGACTGTATGTGAAGCATTGACTTCATACCCTGCTTGTAAGTGCCCTGCCCTGCTCTGCTCCTGGAGAGATCTTGCAAAGTGTGGCTGCTAGATATCCTTCCTGGGTGGATTTGTAAGAACCGCCTTCTCCTGCAAATGTGGCCCTGAGAGCCTATATGTGCAGCATGCCGACTGAGGGGAGACTCTGGCTTCATGTTTTCTTTAAATGCAATTTCCATTGTCCGATTTGAAATTCACTTCCTCACCCCGTCTTTAATATTTATGTATGAATGAACATTTTATGTCCCCTCATTCCTATTATAAAAGATTTCAAAGATATCTGGAGACAGGTGGAGGGTGGGGATATCATTTGCATACCGGTATCCTGTGGTGTGCAGGATGAAGTGCCTGCTTCTGTTCCTACCCCATAATATAATGGATAGGCGGGGAGAAGAAGGATAGGCAACCCTGTGTGACCCAGACTTGTTTGACCTTTGGCTCCTACCAGCTGTGTATACATCCTGGGTTTGGGCCTATCCTTTATATGAGCTATCCAAGGTGCTGAATAAAGTAGACCTGTCAATAGTAGCTGTACAACAACCCAGTACAGATGCTATGCCTGAAACTATGGAGCAGGCTAAAAGGATGAGATGAAGATGATCTTTGTAACATTGGACAGTTCCTGTAGGTGCCTGCAAACTAAAACACAGAATGGATTTACTGTCCCTCTCCCCAAGTTGGAGTATCTATCCACCACTGCTTAGAGGGCTGAGAGTGGTCCACAAAACATTGTCCTCCAGCACCTTATTTCTAACCACTAAAGAAACTCATATTCAGCAAGTGAACAAGTTTTTAAGTTTGGCACCATTTCCTTCCAATTTAGTCTCCATCTTCCTTCCCAGGTGGCAGGTGGATAAGAAAAACACCTGTCTATGTTGTATTTTATGTTGGACATCCTGAGATGTTTCTTAGGCTAAAATGTCCAGAAGCTTTCACAACTAGCTGTGCTGGCCAGGATTTCTGGGAGTTGTAGTCCGGGAACATTTGGAGACCACGACTGGGAACCACTGCACTAAATCACTGGTTCTTAACCTTGGGTTACTCAGGAGTTTTGGACTGCAACTCCCAGAAGCCTTCACCACCAGCTGTCCTGACTGGGGTTTCTGGGAGTTGCAGTTCAAAAGCATCTGAGTAACAAAGGTTAAGAACCACTGCATTAAATGTTACCATTTGCCAGTCAAGTAGAAGGGAAAGAAGCTTTACTTTAAAACCGTCTCTCTCAAAGTGATCACATTGTTCTGCCTCAGCACTGCAGTGATAGCTTGATGAAGACAATGGGATATTTATGTAGAAGTGGCTAGACTTAATTGATTGCTTAGGGTCTCATTTTAGTAATGATGATGCTTTTGTAACAGCATTACTGGAAATTGCGCTCAAAGAGATGATCTCTAATGGATCTGAAGATTGGTTCTGCTGCTAGCAACGTCCAAGAAAGAGATGTACATTCTAGCTCTAGAAAGGGAGACCCGCACTGTTTTGTTATTTTTAAGACCATGAAATGTGTACATGGAGGGCTGATTTTCTAGTGTTCCCTGCCTTCTCTGTGGGCACCCGCTTTTGCTTCTCAATTTATAGAGAACCAACCAGTTTAGTAATTGGAATGCAGGCTTTTAATACACAAGTTCTGTCACTGGACAGATACAGGGGGGGAGTGCCCACCTTATTCAAAATAAAACAAAGAATACAGCCTTTATAAAAGTTCCTAAAATGGCAGGTGTCAACTAAGGATGTGGAGTGTATTTCTGGCCCACTGTGAGGATGAGAGGGTGGTAATCATGTGTGTCCATGGCATAAGTTTTCCTCAGGATTTGAAGTGGGAAACACTGTTGAATTTTCAAGGACCTTGCAGGGTGGGTGAATGTGGAATCAAAGTGTTTCACATCTGATCATTTTATTAAATTTAACCTTTGTTTCAGTTCTGATAGCTACATCTACATCTTTCTGGGTTTTTAGCTATAGATTTGCCCCAATTCTGTTATTGATGTTCTTGAATACACTCCTCATGCCCTGATAGTTGGCACAGGAGTGTGTACATAAGCCTAAATCCCACACACCCCTCTACAGTTAGAAGCAACTTAGATTTTGGTGTGATGAATGTGAAGATCATTCGTATATGTGTTACCGCGTAGATATCTTAGGGTCATGAGCGCTGCCTTATCAGCCCTATTCAACTGTTATTTGTCCAGTTCTCTCCAACATACTTAGAGACCAGGAATTAGCCCCTTCTTTCTCTATCATCATTATCTCCATGTTGAGAGTAATGTCTCTAGAAAGGAAAGGTGTGTGTAGACTCTCCGTGATTTTTCAGGATTCTTGCTTCAATGGAGAGTCTGCAGGTGAGCAGAAACCTCATCAGAGTAATTGGTCATAATTTTTAAGAAAACAATGACAGAGAAACCAGGACCAGGCCCTCCTCAGTATGTGTTGAGAACCCAGTATACTTTAATGCGTACTTTTAATTTGTAAATAGGACTATCACAGGTCCCAGTCATGGGAGCACTGTAAATGCACTCAGCTGATAGCACTTAAGGCTCTGCTTCCATCTTCACACTCATCATGTGAAAGTCTGAGTGACTTCCAGGTGGGAAGGAGAT
Source organism: Pogona vitticeps (assembly GCF_051106095.1). Taxonomy (NCBI): domain Eukaryota; kingdom Metazoa; phylum Chordata; class Lepidosauria; order Squamata; family Agamidae; genus Pogona; species Pogona vitticeps. Next base: position 83,891,513 of record NC_135788.1, read on the forward strand.
GTGGTGGTGGAGTCTGCATGTGTCTCACATCCCGAGCTCCTGAACTTTTAGTGTTTTTTGGGGGGGAGTTTCAGACATAATATATGAATTATGTATTGTATGCCTAACAGGTTAGTCCTTTCTCAAAAAATGACTTAGTTTACTTCAGCGTAGTGCACCAGCTATAGCTGAAGACTGAATTACTAAACAAATTGGCCTGATTTGGACCAATTTGTATGACATTTAGGTTAAAATAGAATTAACAGATTGGATTTGGGGAGAAAGTGAACATGTTCAGAGCACTTGGGACTGGTCTGGAGATTCAGATACCTAAAACAAATGACAAAAAGCCAGACAATGCGTCTCTAACAAGTTGGTATGACTGGGAAGGGAAATGACTGCTCATTGACAGCTCTAACATGCAGTCTGAGGCAAGAATCTCACCGCAGCTCCCAGCCTCAGCTCCTGTAGGGAAGGACAGTGTGAGGTCATTAAAGTGATATATTCAATTATCTAATGCATCTCTTTGTCTTTTTTTTTTTTTTTTTTTTGCCAGACTCAGCAAAGTTAACAGAGAGAGCAGAAGATCTTTGAGAGGGAATTATGCTGATTTTAGTCTGAGCTTAATCTGAGTCATCCAACTGTTTTCTTGATAGTGTGATGCCATCAGCCTTTTGGCTAATCTTTCTTTTGTTGTTAAAATTGGTTTATTTGTGTAAGGTCCATTTATTTTGTGTCAGTTTTGGGTGTGTTTTAGATAGTGCCCACCAGATTGGCCTCACTCACTCACTCACTCACTCACTCACTCACTCACTCACTCACTCACTCACTCACTCACTCACTCACTCACTCACTCACTCACTCACTCACTCACTCACTCACTCAGTTTTTATGCAATCCATCTGGCAAATTACTATTCTGGGTAAATGTAAAGGTTCCCCTTGACAATTTTTGTCTAGTCATGTTCGACTCTAGGGGGCGGTGCTCATCCCCGTTTCCAAGCCATAGAGCCAGCGTTTGTCCGAAGACAATCTTCCATGGTTACATGGCCAGTGCGACACGGAACGCATACAGAAAATAAAGCAAGTTAGGTGCCTGATTTGCTTTCTCTCCGTGTGCGCATGCACGCGCGCATGTGTGTACACACACACACACACACACACACACACACACACACACACACACATGCATGTGCACACATATGCTCATATGTATACATTCAGCAAAATATCATTTGGTCTTTATTACACTGTTCAGTGCAGCAGCATGTAAACTTTGAGCTCCAAACCATAAATATGTTTTCCAGGAATGAAGCCTTGAATCTTCCCACCTGGAAAGCTGATGTTTGATTTAGCTGCCTGTTTCTGTCTTCCTGCTTCTGCCGGGCATCAGTGCCTTCTAAATGCGCACTGCACTATCAATTCTTCGTTTTAACCTTGCTTTGCTTTTGTTGTCATTGTCGTTTTTAGACGGCTGTTCTTTAATGCAATGCTCTAGCTTTAATCTTTGAGAGTTTCTAAGGTCTCTAAGAGGGTGCTCCCAATAATTAAGAGGACAATGAAAGGACAAAAGCAGCATGAATGGGCAAGATTGAGTCGTCATCTGTTTATGCATGCTTTTAGGAAGTATATGTTATATTTTTTAAAAAATACCCAAAATTAAAGATGACACATACAATCCCCAGAAGCTAAACATTGGCATATTTTCTTCCCCTTGAGGATCTGTCAGGTCTCTGAATTTCCCATACAGTGGAAAATTTAAAACATTCATACTATTTTGGTTTTCAGGTGGAATTGAATGGGAGGCTGGCAGTGCAAATTTATCAGTCCCTTTGGATCCAGAACACAAACTGAAATACTTCAGGCTGAACTGGATCATGTGAAACCATGTGGCCTCTCAGGAGAACTGGAGGATGCATGTTCAGCTGTAATTTAGATAAAATGCCTCCAATTTCATTTGATAAATATTATAGATTTTGACAGTGGCTGAAATACTGTCGGAAGTCCTGACTAGAGTAGGACCATCGAATCAGCAGAACTTACAGAGGAGTTAACAAATTTCCACTGAATCCATGGGCTTATTCTAGTCACGACTTATTACTGGATTTCAACCACTGTCAAAAATGCAGTATAGTTAAAATACACAGTATAGCACAATCCTACACACATGTATTCTGAAGTCTCATTTAAATCAATGGGACATGCTCTCAAGTAGGATTTTTATCATTATAGTGGAATCCTGTACATGTCTACTTGGGTGTAGGTGGTGCTGAATTCAGTGGAGTTAATCCCAGGTAAATCAGTACAGGATTGCAACATCAATATTTGAATTTCAGTTAAAATTACCAAGTAATAATTTAATTTTTTTCCTTCTGATTACAAAATGCAAGCACTGCATGGAACTAATTTATCACAGAAAATAAGATTTTTTTAAAAAAATTGTTGATTGCTTATTTAAGGCACAGTCATGTCAATATGTCTGTTAAATCTGCCAAAAGTTCCTGTAAACATTATTTGTACAGATTTGATAGAAAATTTAATTTACAGTTAATATAGTTTAAAACCATACATGACATCAATGCCAATACCACCTTAAACGTGGCAAACTTTGCCTTGGCTGCAATTAACATCCGAGCTCGCTTGTTTCCTGTACCTTTGTCTTTTTGATTCCTATTTACGTCTCATTGTATTTGCTTTTTAATTAATTATCTCACCTGCTGCTTTTATTTTATTTTAACGTATTTTAATGACTTATAGTTGATAAATAAACTCTGCTCTTTGACCTTTGACATGACAAGAGATGAGACAATACCTGCATGTGTCACTTGAAAGTAAGGAAATTGAGTAATGAATGGGAAGGGGAAAGTGGTGCCAATCCCTGTTATGGAATCATTCTGACGTGTGAATTGTGATCTATTTTGTAAAATTACTCTTTACACCTTTGATGTTCTCTATTACTACAGCATACTATTAAGTGCCTTTCAGTGTTGTTTTTCTATAGAAAGGTATTTGAAAAATGTAGAAGTTTGAAGTTTAAAATGAGAAAGCAGCTTCTCTGCAAATTATTAAAGGGCTAGCAAACGTGGAACCAGAGAAGGATAGCAAGATTGGCAGAGGTGGGACCAGAGGAAGGGAGGGAGGCTTTAGGCTGCAATGTAACTCACATCACAACCACAATGAACTGTGAACTTTCATGTCAATCCACAGCCTCTGTGTGGACTCTGTGATGCCAGATGTAATTCTGCTTGAAAATCAAATCACAGCAAAGTGGAATAATTCCAATATACTTGCATCCTTAGAAATCTGACATCAGCTATATTAATCTGTACCTGCTAACAAAATCAGCAAGAGAGAGCTATCAGCCCTTTCACAAATTAGTGTCAGTAACACAAATGCTAGAGGGTAGGAGGTACCTCTTTTATTCACAGTGTCACTGGATGTGAAAATAAGTTACATGCTTAAAATCCAAGAATTAGTTCCTGTTTTTTCTACTTAATAAAGTTTTGATGCATGCGGGATTGAACAATTCCATGGGGAGTTTCTATCAATCAGAGTAGACAGTAATGGATTAAATTGAGTAATCTGACGCTGATAAAGTTTTGTATGTTTCTAGTTTCTTTCCAGTTTCTTACTTGATAAAGTCATGTCTAGAAGTGTACCGGCTGCCTCCAACAGTTATGCCTTTTGCATTACAGATTTTGCCTTTTGCATTACAGATTTTAGCCTATGAATAATAACAGAAACTAAAGAGTTGTGACAATTACTTTTGTTGTCCTCAGTCCAATGGTGAATCTCAAATAAATCAAACCCACAGAATCAGTATAGCTTACAAAAATATTGATTTAGGTTCCCATTGATTCAGTGGGTCTATTCTAATTGAAACTAATAGTTATATCGAGGCCTTAGAATATAATGTCCAGATTCTTCTTCATGACCGCTGTGAATGCACACAAATGGGTTAGACTGCGCCTGTGCAGAACTCCTCGGAATATTCTAGAGCCCAAAAACATGTGATTAGTAGGACGTTTCCCTGTGGCACGCATGCTACACCTGCCCATAATACCTTTGGAAGGGCTGTACTGACTTCAATGTTGGCGTGACAGCTTGTGTGCATTCACAGAGGCCACGAAAAAGAAAGAGAGGTTACTTACCTGTAACCATAGTTCTTTGAGTGGTCCTCTGTGAATCCACACATCCCACCCATCCTCCCCGCTGTCCGTCACTTGGTTCTTGAGCATTGTTACAATTAGAGCCTTGACAGCGGCAGACATTTCGGAACTGAGATATTACGGGCGGGCAGAGCATGCGTGCCACGGGGAAACGTCCTACTAATCACATGTTTTTAAGCTCTAGAATATTTCAAGGAGTCATGCGCAGGTGCAGTCTAACCAATTTGTGTGGATTCACAGAGGCCCACTTGAAGAACTATGGTTACAGGTAAGTAATCTCTCTATTCCCTGGAAGCAGAAGTGTTTGAAATTTGAATCCAAAAAGTTACATTCTGGGAGCTTTAATTTTTTTTTAAAAAGGGTGGGGGGGGGCTGCTCCAGGCTGTGCTTTTTCTTCATAGGAAGTTAAACACTATATGTGTCACTATGCACTGAACCTTTAAAGTGATTGAGATGAAATGGGTAGTCAAGAAGATGAGTCTAGTTTCTGACTGGACAGAGGCCATCCTTTTGGAGCTAAGAAACTTTATCAACTTTGTTTACCCAAGTGTGAATTCTGGTCAAATGTAATCCAGTTCCCCACTGTGCATTAAGAAGGAGTGGATGAGTGAAAGGTAAGAGAGGTGAGCTCTTAAAATGCATTGGGAAGAACAGGCTAGATTGTCATTTTCTTGTCCATGACTGCATTCAGTGAATAGTCTCATCACCTGTTCACGGGTATCCAGCAACTGGTGTCCAGTCACTCAAGCCAAAATGATGCAGAGTCCCCTGGCAAAAGTCAGACCTTACTTTAAGTAGGGCAGGTCTGCTTAAATTAGCAACGGGTTTCCTTCTGAACTCTTATCTGTCTGTAATAGCAGGAGAGATGACACTTAAGATCACCAGACCTTGCTGTCACTATGGAAGGGCAAAGCAATTCCTATAATAGTTTGTGAATATATAGTGTTTGCTTTCCACATATCAAAGCTACTTTGGTATGTGGATTTCTTCTGCCATATTTTGTTTGCACACCTCTTCTTAATTTTCTCCAGTTATTATTATCATAACTTCCATGAGGAATGTGGTTGCACAGGCTCTGATTTCAGAACGTTTATACCACGGGTGTCCAACCTTTCACCTTCCCTGGGCCACATTAGAAGATGAAAAATTGGTTTGGGCTGCACATACATTTGGTTTGGGCCGCACATACATTTGGTTTGGGCCGCATGGGGGGCAGCCCTAGCTGTCCTCTGCAGCCCCGCTCCAAGCGCACTTACCAGCAGCTGTGATCTCAGACAACAGAGGCTGCCAGCTTCGACTCCGGCGGCTTTATGGGGCCGGGAGGGGGTCCGCCTATTGACGAGGATGGTGCAATGCAGTCACGCAGCTCCCCTGTCCCCTCCCCTCCCACTCCTTCCTTCCTTTCCCTCTCTCCCCCTCTACTGTTGTGACATGCCCCAGCCACATTCTGGCCGCAAGCGCTGGCAGTGTAACTTGAAACTTTGGAATTTCTTTAAAAATAAAAAATTGCACTAGGCCGCATTACGAGCTGACCTGGGCCGCATGCGGCCCTCGGGCCGCAGGTTGGACAAGCCTGGTTTATACTGTGATTTGTAACAAATCTGCGAGAAACCTGAAAAGAAATCTGTCAGGAGTCTTTCTCATGCCCAAACTGTTTGATACACCTTTATGTCAAGTTTATTCCACTTTTTTTGTTGGAGTGAAACTTGATTAATGAAATAGAAATCATCAGAATATTAGTCAAATAGTTACTAGGTCTGTTTAAATGTTCACCTGTTTGTGTGGATTAACACATTGATAACTAGAGGGAACTGCTTCTACAAAGTTAAGGTAAAAATAGCCCTGCTCATTAAAATAATCAAGTAACCAGAAGCAGTCTCTCTCACAAGTGCCATCTATTCCCAGATGCAGCTTCCATCACCCCCCCCCCGCCATAGTAATTATTGTCTTCCCGCTGTGTTGTCAAAACCATAGACTTACAGTAATTGGTTATGCACACAGAATGTGACTTTGAGTGTCATTTCGGCCTTGAGTGCCAGGGAGTGCAGTAGCCCATAGAAAATAGGAAATGTCTGCCCTCAGAAGTTTAGGGTTTGGATAGAACTATGACTGCACAACATCAGCAAAGAGAGGTGACTTTTTCTTAATAGGTACTTTCTTTGTGTGGAGACTGTGATTTTTATTCTGTTTGTTTAAATACTGGACAGTGAAGCACATCTGTAGTGAAGTACTGGTAAATCAATCAAGATCTCTGCTGGGCAGTTTGTGGATCAGCTGGGGTTGGAGCTTGTGTCAAAACTTGGAGATGATGCTCCCCTGTCCCAGTCATGAGCTGCCTATAATCTGCATACAGTTTAATGTATATATTCAGACATATGCATTTTAATGTATTTAGGGGAGACAATTTAAGTAATTTGACAATGTTGTTACATTGATGATGATGATGATGAGATTGATTTTAAAAACACTGTATTTAATTTGGGTTTAGGCTCTTTTGGGTCACTATAAAATTGGGTGACGCCACAAGGCATGTGTAAGAGTGAATTTGATGGGGAATTGTGTGTTGTTGGTTTTTTGTGTGGTTTTTTTTTTTTGAGAGGCAGGGAGGTTTTTTTTACTTCTCTGCCAGAGATCTATTTATTTTAACATGGATGTAGAACTGACTCGTTCAACTGATTCCCCCTATGTGAATACCTCTGTCCGCCTTAGTCAGCCACTTTCCCCCTGCTGTTGTTGTGTTAAAAGTGGGGGTGTTGTGGAGAGAAGGAGAGCCGCCAAGCGGCCTTCAGGAGCTACCTGCCCCTCACTTTGCCCCTCACTTGTTCATCCAATTCTTCTTCTAGACCTGGGGTGGGGGATGGGAGAATGGATAAGGCAAAATCAACACAAGGAGGTGTCACTTCTCCGAGCCAGCACACAAAGCCCAGAACTGGCAGCTGAAAGGTAGACAGGCAGGCAGGCAAAATGCCAACGCTGTCACCACCATCTCTCTCCCCCCCCTCCAACCATCTAGTTTCAGCCCATGTATCCTTTGCCATGGTTGTGTATGCGTGTGGATTGTGCATTTTTAGTAAATGTCAGCTGCCTATCACCGCCGGACTCTCCTACATGCCTCAACACGCACATGGTGCTGCTGTGTGCACAAAGGCTTTTCTAGCAACAGATTTCTTGGCTGTTTCCTATTGCACTTCCCTCCTCTGAGCATGCACACTCTCTGAATTCCAGCCTTGGTTTGGTGCACGAGAGAGAGAGCGCACATGTCTCGCAAGGGCATCCCTTCAAAAATATTGGATTAAATGTTTGCTTCAAGGGAATGCAAACTGCAGTTCAGACACCAGGTGGTGTCATGTGACTTGGAGTTGATATAAATTTACACTGACACATATTCCAAAGTATTGCTTTAATGTACACAGGCCCTGATATTATTAGTTGTTAACGGAGGAGTTGTTTGTACATTTGGAATATCTGGCTAGAGATCCACACTAGACAAACTCGCATCACTAACCCATACTATTAAGAAAGCTGCACTGCAGGGTTGCCATTGGCCATTTTCCTGGCTAGAAATAATAGACACTGTAGGTAGAAAAAATGTTTAAAAATTTTAGGACAAAAAATAACCAAATAAATACAAATAAAACAATTAAAAACATAGTTTGTATAAAACAAAGCCTGAATTAGAAATAATGCGAATTTCTAGTTTTTCTGTTTCTTTTTATTATAGGGAACATAATAGTAATAATTGTGTGCTATCAAGTCAATTTTGACTTAGGGCAACCTCTGTAAGGGTCTTCCCTGGTAGAGAGTATTGTATATGTTGCAACCTGCATATGATGCTTTTAATGTGTTTTTACCTTTTCTCCAGTGGTGTTGAATGTCAGTCAATCCAGTAACAGCCAGTAGTGATTGAATGATTTCCAACTTGGAAGTCTCATCTTCTAGCACTATCTCTTGTTTCATTTTGGACAGTCTCATTATAGAGTTTTCATGGTAAGGGAAGTTCAGTAGGGTTTACCATTGCATACTTCCTCCTCTGCCAGTGTCACCATCAGCTACTGCTGCTGCCAATAGCTGCCTTGAAGAGAGTGGATGCATCTTAGTCTGGTGTCTCAGCTGTGACCGTTCCACCTTTGGTGACCCTGCTAGGAATCCAGGCTCATAATGGAGTCTGGGATCCTGACAGCATTGCTCTCAGCTTTGGTGAGACATTAAGGTGTGCATCTAAGAAGAGTAAGATACAGTATGACCCTTTAATTAGTAGTTTGTTTAATGAAGTACAGTGGTGCCCCGCATAACAATTACCCCATTTAACGATGAATCCATTTCACGACGAAGCAATCGCAAAATGATGTTTGAATGGGGTTTTTTTGCTTAGTGACGATCGGTTCCCTGCTTCGGGAACCGATTTGTCGCTTTACGACGATTTTCCAACAGCTGATTGTCGGGTTTCAAAATGGCCGCCGCTGTGCAAAATGCCCCCCCCCGCTGTTTTTAGGACTGATTTTTCGCTCTACAGACACCGGAAAATGGCCGTCCTATGGAGAATCTTCGCTGGACGATTAGGTATTTCGCCCATTAAAACACATTAACCGGTTTTTAATGCGTTTAAATGGTTTTTTTAATTTCGTTTGACGACGATTTCGCTCTACAGCTATTTCACTGGAACGAATTAACATCGTCAAGTGAGGCACCACTGTAATTGGTATAGATCTATGCATCTAAAGTTGTTTAATATTTCACATATTTCAAAATATTTACAGTTTATTGTTTCTATTCATGAAATGTTTCTTCTATGAATCCTTTGGGATACCCTTTGCTTTTATATTTGGATTAAAACCATCTAAACATTTTGAGGTACTTGCTCTACTACTTTGCTAATCTGCAAGAGGTTGAAGTAACTGTGGCTGATGGCATCCCACTGTAGATTTTCTGTCCCCACACGCAGGGCACTTGAATGGTACAAATTCCAATTATGTTTTTAAAGAATCATTTTGGCAATTTGTTTACAGTGAAAGACTAATTAAAAGATGGAAAGATATTCAATTGGATCGCCAATGAGTATTAAAAGGTTGAGCCACAGTAGTAATTGTTGTCTTCTAGTTTTAACATTGCTACACACTATTACAGGAGTACTGGGGCTGCACCAAACATTCACATCTCTCTCTCTCTCCTCCCTCCCCTTCTCCCTCTCCCCCTCCCCTCTCTCTCTCTTTCTCTCTCTCTCCCCACACAACTAGTAGCCAGGCTACTACTCTGGGCAGCTAACAAGGAGAACAAAATCATAAACAGTAATAGCAGAGACAATAAAAACAAGAGAAAAAAGGTTCCAAAACATAACTCAGAGATCCATGTATACCACATGACAGTTCTGTCAGAAGCCACACAATGTTCTATTGAGACCTACTGAAGTAATTCATATTTGTTGTCATCTGTTTATAGTTTCTGTGCTGATTTCTCCTCTCTCTTCTTCCTTCAGTGGTATTAGAATTCCGCACCTCCTTCATTATAAGAAGTGGCACTATAGGCCTAGATGCCTTGGCCATAGGGAAGGGAGCTAGCAAACCCCAAAGGTCTGAAACCTGGACCTTGACAATGAACTTAAGTGGGTTAGATTCTTCTGAAAGGGATGAAATTTTGCCACCAAGGTCCTTGTGCTCATCAGTTTAGGGACCATACGTGGCAGAAAATAGGTCAGAGTTCCAGGCTGTATGACCATCACATTAAAGGTTCCCATTGCTCTGTAAGGAACCACAGGGGTCATTTACCACTCTGTCATAGAGCAGCAGTCCCCAACTGTTTTGGGATTGCAGACCGGCTGATCCTCCAAGGAAGGTGCCCCCCCTGCATGTGCGTGTGGGTGCACACGTACTCTCGGGAATATATGCGAAGCAGTGGGGGAGCACCCGCTCGACAGCGCCGTCGTGAGCGCTCCTGCACCCCTTTGCGCATACACAAGGGTGCCTGCATACCCACCCGCCCATCCCTTTGCCAGGGCACTTGGGCACATGCGTGAAGGGGTGGGTGATCACTCATGCCAGTGCTGGCACATGCGCACATATGCAAAGCAGCTGTGGGGAGGGGAGGTCGTGCGGGGGGGAAGGTCTGTCTTTGTGGCCCGGTCTGGATCAGGCCATGGATCGGCACCGGACTGCGGACTGGAGGTTGATGACCTCTGTCATAGAGAATGTGTAGGGTGGAGGGACTCTTCCTAGGTTCTCCATTCACTTTGATCTGTCCAGGGTACTGAAAGGTCTTAGACCACCTTTGTACTCTTGGCCATGTCCTCTGATTGTTTGTGGGACAGCCTTAGGCTATGCTGCTGCCTTTGTCACCAGCAGAAGTATGTACTGGACGTGTTTTTTCCTAAACGTTCCATGGGCTCAGCTTTACCAGCAGTGGATACAGATTTGGACAATTAGTGAGCAAACACTTTTGCCTTCTGTCATGGGATGCTGAGAAACATTGCCAGGTAAATGCCATTACTCTCTCCTGGCTTCTTAAATCCATGCAAGTTCAAAATAGTAGAACGAGTGACTTGAAATAAGACCTGAAGCCTTCATTCCCTTCCATCCCATAAAAAGCCATAATTTGTATCTTTAATATTGAAGGGAACATCCCTTTGGGATCCTCAAGAATTTCTCCCTCTCAAAACTATTTTGACCCCAGATAACACTTACACAGACAAACTCATACAGTCAGAGTCCCAGTTGTGCTGTATGTGCAAACCACTATTGCACAGTATGTGAGCCAAACTCTTCAGGCTTTCCATTTCAATAAGGGGAAGTCAAGGCTGGACAGAGTGGGGCTCAGACATTTTTCCACATGTTAAAAATTCATTTTGTTGTTATTTAGTCGTTTAGTCGTGTCCGACTCTTCGTGACCCCATGAACCAGAGCACACCAGGCCCTCCTATCTTCCACTGCCTCCCGTAGTTCTGTCAATTTCATGTTGGTTGCTTCGCAGACACTGTCCAGCCATCTCATCCTCTGTCATCCTCTTCTCCTCTTGCCGTCACACTTTCCTAACATCAAGGTCTTTTCCAAGGAGTCTTCTCTTCTCGTGAGATGGCCAACGTACTGGAGCCTCAGCTTCAAGATCTGTCCTTCCAGTGAGCACTCAGGGTTGATTTCCTTCAAAATGGAAAGGTTTGTTCTCTTTGCAGTCCAGGGGACTCTCAAGAGTCTCCTCCAGCACCACAATTCAAAAGCATCAGTTCTTCGGCGGTCAGCCTTCTTTATGGTCCAGCTCTCACTTCCATACATTGCTAATGGAAAAACCATAGCTTTGACTATGCACACCTTTGTCAGCAAGGTGATCTCTCTGCTTTTTAAGATGTTGACTAGGTTTGTCATCACTTTCCTCCCAAGAAGCAGGCGTCTTTTAATTTTGTGGCTGCTGTCACCCTCTGCAGTGATCATGGAGCCCACGAAAGTAAAATCTGTCACTGCCTCCATATCTTGTCCTTCGATTTGCCTGGAGGTGACGGGATTGGTGGCCATGATCTTAGTCTTGTTTTTTGTTTTTTTGATGTTGAGCTTCAGACCATTTTGGTGCTCTCTTCTTTTACCGTCATTAGGCGGTTCTTTAAGTTCTCCTCACTTTCTGCCATCAGAGTGGTATCATCTGCATATCTGAAGTTGTTGATATTTCTTCCGGCAATCTTTATTCCAGCTTGGGATTCATCCAGTCCTGCCTTTTGCATGATGTATTCTGCATATAAGTTAAATAAAATTCATAGCACACATTGAAAAGCTACTTTTGGATTGCAGCTCCTAGAATCTTTCGGCAAATATGGCCACCTCTCATGCTAGGGAGATTCTGGGAACTGAAGTCCATGAAAATAACTCTTCCAAGCTGTGGTGTCACCTGAATTAAATGGGTCTAAGAAAACTGGGTGGAGGGAGAGGATATACCTCAGCTTAAGCTTCAGGTCACCAAAAATCATATAGCCAGGATTCCAGGGCAATGTCTTATTGAGATGTTATAGTAAAACTAGTCTTATATTTTGTATTGGAACTGTCGATGTACACCCCTCAGTAAGCTTTTGTTCCTGCAGATCATGTACCTGAAATTCTAGAAGTACCATTTGTACATTATTGTGTTTAAGCCACCTTATGAGAACTCTGCTCTCGTAAGAGATTGCAATGAATGATTTGTAGACAGAATTATGGAAAACTTGGTTTTGTTTGATATGGGATTTTGATGGATTGGTAGGCTCTGGTCAACGTCAACATGTCATAATAAATTTGTTTAGTCCTTAAGGCACCTCAAGGCTGTATCCATTTTTTCCTGCAGTCAAATGAATTTGGGATTTTGTTTTTTTACACTTTGGAAAAATAACTATCGAAGTTCATTAGGTCTATTCTTTTTATTCCCAGTGTTGGTCATTTCTGTTTAATTCATGATAAAACGTATCAAAAAATATCTTAAAAGCACATTTGTAGTTGATATGATATGATATATGTACTTGTAATTATACTTCAGGTATCCTGTTCTAGCATATCCAGTGTGGTGTCATGGATATAGTGAAGGACTAGGATTCGGGAGACCTGGCTTTGAATCCCATCTCAGCCCTGGAACATCTCTGGGGGAGTGAAACTGCTAAAACCACTCCTTAAATATCTCACTTACTATGATGGCCCTATTAGAGTATCAGTTGGTTCCAATTTGACAGCACATTAAATAATAATTCTATTTTATACCATATTTTAACAGCCAAAATCTTGCTGCTTAGCATAGTAGATCGCCTTTAACATAGTAAATCAAACCCAGGTTTCTTGAATCACTGAGGATTTAGCAAGTTCCATATGTTCCATGGATTAAAATGGGCCTAATCTAATTGCAGTTTACTATGTTAAAGTAAGATTTACTGTGTTAAAGTAAGTTGCAATTAGAATAGGCCCATTTGAAATGATGGAACTTACGGAAGAGTTGATTCACCAAATTCAGTGGGCCTGCTATAGTGTGATTTGCTATCGCCTAGCAACAAGATTTGGGACCAAGCATTATTGTTTACAAAAAAGAGAACCTTTAGTGTTTTTACCACTTTTTAAAAGGAAAATGAGATTTGAAGTTCTCGTTACAGAGTTCCAGTGTAACCTGTAGTTTGACATTTAGAGATGTGTGCGAAGTATAGAACATTCCTTCTGCTTCTCCTGTAGGAAAGAGTCCAAGGCCTTGCCATATATAAGCATGTTCCACAAGGCCGGTAAATTCTGCTGCCCTGTAATACCAAGTTAGCTTCTGTTGTTAAGATAAATGAAGGAAGCCAATTTTAGTGCCTAAGGCTGGAATCTGTTTTGTAGGAAACACAGATCATGAGATAGCAACAAGCCAAAAAGTGTGGTTGAACTATAAATAAAGTCACAGAGATGGAGAGATTGCATGCAGTTGTTACTCTGATTGGTGGAAAAAGTCAAGCCTTGCAAAGTCCTTGTTTCCTGCTTTGTGGGATAAAGTTCTATTGTAAACTTAAACAAACATTTGGAATGGATATTTCACTATTAGATGTGGGTCAAGACTCTTTTATTTTTCTGCTGTGCTGTAAAACCTGCATGCAGATTTGGCCAGGACAATAGCACCAAAATACACCCATTTACCTTATATTGATTCAAAATAATTGCCACCCTGTGACATGCTCTGTTAATGACTGATACTCATTCTCAGCTTTCCTGACAACCAGGTATTTAAAGGGGTGCAGGCAATCGTACCCCTCTTTTTACTGCACTCGTATGGCAGCGTTTATATGGTAGGGATAGTTTAATTTGTTAATGGCTAACTAACCTGCATTCAAAGTAGTTTGTACCATCTACATGACACAAAGGCTGATTTAACACTTTCCAGTCCTTTTTGCTGAAGGATTTGATAGGCCAGTGATTCTTAACTTTTTCTTTACCAGGAACCCCCTTTAAATATCTGTTTTTGCCATGTACCACCAAGGCACAACCTAAGATTTAAAACTCCAGAGTGCATCAGATATTTATTTAATGTTTCCCATGAAGGGTCTTCAGATTTGGAGAGAAGGGAGAAATAAGTCAATCTGTTAATGTACACACTCCTATAATAATATTTTTGGGAATTATTACATACATACATACATACATACATACATACATACATACATACATACATACATACATACATACATACATACATACATATTATTATTATTATTATTAGTAGTAGTAGTAGTAGTAGTAGTAGTAGTAGTAGTAGTAGTAGTAGTAGTAGTAGTAGTAGTAGTGGTGGTGGTGGTGGCGGCGGAGGTGATGGTGGTGGAGGTGATGGTGATGGTGGTGGTGGTGATGATGATAATTATAATCATAATAATTGGAGGAGGAGGATTAATGCAAATACAGCAGGTAGGAGGAAAAAAGAAGCCTAAATGATTATATCAGTACAAGCAAGGAAAAATTACTTAAGGCAGTGGAAATGGAGAATATTTTGAAAACAACAGAAACAAAGGCTCAATATAAGAAACAACAATTTGGCTAAAACTGGGGATCCTTAAGAAAGAAACCAAAGTCTTGATTTTATTGTTTTTTGTTCTCTTTTAATGGAGCCAGCAAGTTAGAAAAGTGAAATTTTGTGCAAACGACCAAGGGAAATAAAAATTTTGTTCTACGTTTCTTGTTTGCTTGCTTTAATTAATTAATTAATTAATTAATTAATTAATTCAGTTTTAACTGGAAAAGATCATAACATTTCTTCGTGGCTTCGCAGACCCCTTTTAGGACATTGAGCCCTCCCTGGGGTCCACACACCACAGGCTAAGGACCTACGAACTATAGCATCCAAGTCAGAGCAGAGCTGAGCAATTTTGCCTGCAAAGTGCTGTGCAAATTTTTCAGTGAGCTGCAGAGTGATCAACACCATCTTCCTGTGTGCCATGATGTAATAGGCCCTTGACCATTCAAAAAAGCTCTGCTGAGCAACTCTGAAGACACAATGGTGGCACCAAAGAATGACTTCTTTGCTGCCACCACTGCCATGGATTGTGCCTTTTAATGGGCTCTAGCCAATATTCGGTTGGATTAATTCCAAGCTTCCCACCATTGGCACTCTATTTGGCCTCCAATTCATTTCATCATCACCAGTTCCCCAGTAAACCAGAGTTTGGCTCTACTTTGTGGAAGGGGGCACTTAGGAGTGATTGTGTCAACCTTCTGGCCATTTCCCCATTCCAGAGGTCATCCGGGTCTTCGACAGAATCACCTGCCAAGGCAACTGGAATCTCTCCAAGAGCCATTAGGAAACCATTTGAATCCATTGGCCTCCTGGGGTGGACCATCTTAATTGGCCCCCTCCACCCCTGCAGGGGCTCTGTGTTCAAGTGAGTCTAAACCCCACCAGATGATGATATGTCCATGACAACAGAACTGCAGACAGTTCCTCCACACCCAGATCACTCAGATCACCAACATTTACCCCAGTACAGAAAACCATGTCTAAGGTGTGCCCTGCAGCGTAAGTGGGGGCAGATACGATTTGAGACAGTTCTGTGGTTGTCCTGGAAGACGTGAAGTCCTGAGCCACTCCTGGCAAAGTTGCCTCGGCATGAATGTTGAAGTCCCCAGCACAACAAGTCAAGAAGACTCCAACACCACCCCCGAGACCAGCTCAATGAGCTCAGGAAGGGAGACTGTTGAGCAGCGGAGTGGGCTGCTCAACAGATTCCCTGTTCTGTCCCAGGCTTACACTTTCCAATACACACATTCAAACCTGGAAAACCAGGGGATGTGGCACCTGGTGAGGGGGATAAAATCATGATAGACCACTGCACTGCAACTCCACCTCCCCCCCCAGGTCTCGCCTGCTGCTGCACAGAGAATCCTGGTGAACAAAGCTGGATGAGATTGACACCCCCAGACTAGTCCAACCAAGTTTCTGTAATGCAGGCCAGATCTGTCTGCTCGTCCAGGATCAGGTTCTGCATGTCTGTTGTTTTACCGTTTACCGATTTGGCATTTAGCAGTAGCAGCTTCAACACAGGGCTCCTGTCACCAAGACCAGTGGTTCTTAACCTTTGTTACTTGGATGCTTTTGAACTGCAACTCCCAGAAACCCCAGTCAGGACAGCTGGTGGTGAAGGCTTCTGGGAGTTGCAGTCCAAAACTCCTGAGTAACCCAAGGTTAAGAACCAGTGACCAAGACTATCCAAGCTATCTAAGTTTGGGGACACCTTAGGGGCAACCAATACCCTTTCCCCCTTTTTTCTCACATGATGCTGTGAGTGCTGCTCCCACCATGTTCAGGACCGGAGGGGGGGTGTCCCAAACAATTCTAATAGCTGTTCCTTGGTTCCCCTCAGTATTTTCTTTCCCATTATGTTGACATAGAGAAAGACCTGGAAGTTCTCCTTCCATGCAGCCACACTTCAGGCTCACTCAGCCACTTTTGGAATTGTAAGTCAACCAAAATTATAGGCAGGAAATGATGGCTATAACAGCTGGCATGGATGGCCTTACCATGAGGCCTGGGGAGGCCTACTGCAGCTGCCTCTGTGGCACAGGCAATTTCTCAGGTCACCTCTCTCATAATGCTTTGGCTATGAGAACTCTCTGGAACCGAGCATTCAAATTGCAGCTGGCTCTAACCAGAACCAATCTCCGTGTACCCCTCCTTCTCTTTCCAGGAGTATGGAGAGTTGCTGGTGTCTGTACCACAGCTGGCACTATCTTCAGCTTTGCCACCTCCTATGACAGGTGGGCCAGGTGTTTCCCTCTCTGGTGCAGCAGTTGTTGGGGCTGAGCTGTTGCACACACCAGCAACATGGGGATTTTGGTGACAACCCCTTCACAGTGTATGTGTGGGGTATAAAGATTTGCTTCCCACTTCAGACAATAGAAATGCTTGGATTATTGTTGGCACATGACAGAACAGCTTTCTGGCACCACTTTCTCCCTTTGTATTATTATACTGGTGTAGGAACCAAGAACAAGGGCTGGGTTAGTTTAGGAAACTGGAGGAGAAAAATTGGTTTTGGAATAAACCTGACCTTCAGTGATTCATCTCCTGTTGCATATTTATAGACCATAGGTGTAGTGGTGATTTGCAGCTTCCTTTTGGAAACAGTAGTTGGGCTGATTAACTAGAAAATGACCCGTAAATCCCTTATATCATGGGCATAAGAAAAGGTTTATTTAATAGTTTGCCTTAAGACTGTTTCTCAGAATGCTAGTCAGGACAGCATTTGATCTTCTTTCTTTGCAAGTCTTTGGAAGCCAACATGAGCATAGTTCAGGAGGCATGGTCAAGCCAGTTGTACCTTCTAATAGATAAGGAAATAAGATATTTGGGCAGCTTGCCCATGCCAAGTGAGATACAGGAGTGAAAAAAACTGCATCCTTCATTTATCTCGCATCCTTCATGTATCGTGCTGGCCAACTGATGCTTTCCAGGTTTACCTGAAAATTCCTTTGGGTGCTCAGTGGTGAAAATTTGTTTTCAAGCCCAGCTGGTGCTTTACTAGCCTGAAGTTTTGTTTCTATATTATAATTGTTGTGTTCTTTAAAAAAAAGTCTTTTTCTTCTGTGTACTGTGTATTCATTTAAATACAGATGTGTATTCGTTTCCTCCTAACAATTTTCACAGGTGTCATATTTTCAGCCGCATTCGAGACAGAATGTGCTTGCGTACTTCTTCCTTGAATCACATGGGTTGGAGCAGCATGGGTCTGGTTATACATTGATTTTGTTTCCAATAAATAAATATTTGAATAAGTAAATAAATATTCAATAAATAAATAAACCGTGCTGCTATTCATCTCCAGGAAGTGACCTGAAAAAAGTCAAGAGAGGCCTGGTGGGAAAAAACTAGAAATTGGGCCTTCTCGGCAGTGGCCCCTCGCCTCTGGAACAATTTATCTGTAGAGATCCACCTGGCTCCCTCGCTGAGGGCCTTCAAGACTAACTTGAAGACATGGCCTATACAGGCAGGCCTTCCCTACAGCCATTACCTAGCCTATCTCCCCTTTTCTTATTTTCCCCTCTCTCGTTCTTCTTTTTATTCTTTTCTTCCTTTCCCATCTTGGACTCTGTCATTAATCTGGATTTTACCTTAGTTTATTTTTTATGTTATATGTAAACCGCCCTGAGTAGACACGTTCTAGATGGGCGGTATATAATTCTGATAAATAAATAAAATTACTGAGGCTCCTGGAAGTGGTGGTGTGGTGGTTTGTTGATGGGGGCCCAGACGGCCTCCTCTCCTCACATGGCAGTGCCGTGTGTTAGCCAGGGAGGGTGCTGGGGCATGTCAGAAGGCTGATGCAGGTCAGGGGAGTTAATATTTGGGGGGGGGGCGCGTAAGAGTTATTCTCAGATTTTGAACTACATGGGAGTCTGCCACTGCTAATCCCAGCATTGTTGAAGGAACAATTGTACAGTATATCTTTTAAGGCACCTAGATATACAATCTTCTGCATAGCTATGCAGAAGTAATAGCTATTCACTACAATGGACTTTACTCCCCTGTTAGTGAAAGTGTCCTTTTGTTTTAAAACTATATTTTAACCATGATAACTTTAATTAGTGTTTTATGTGCATATACTAAATTTTAATTCGTTTAATTGTTTTGTTAACCAGCCAGAAAACCCAAGTTATGGAGTGACTGCACAAACCTAGTAAATAAATCTATAGGCTGAAATATTGGTAAGTTTGCATAGAATTGCATCTTACATTAATTAAATGCAGTCCTGTGGAAATCAGTAGGACAAGTTAGTTACAACTAATGCTCTGTTGATTTTAGTGGGGTTTAAGTGCAACTAATTTAGTCCACTCATACCTACATAACAGTAGTAAGGATTTTGTGTTTAGTTTTCTGACCATTTAAACAGGAAAATACATAAAAAAACCCTAAGTGGCTGTACAGAGTAACACATTCCATTAACTTATGCGTTCTTGCTCTGATCTCCATTTAACTCCTTTCAGTGAAAAGTATAACAAGAGCTTTGTGATCAGTTTTTTCCTGGGAAAGTGTACTCATTTACGGTACATGCAGTAACCGATATTTTACTGTGACTGGAAATGAATTTTCTTTTCTTTTTCTTCCAGGCTTATATTTGGCACTCTATACCCTGCATATTACTCTTACAAAGCTGTAAAATCAAAGGATATTAAAGAATATGTAAGTAACACTTCTGGGAATATCCTGTGGCAGCAGCCATAGGATTATTAAGGTAAACCTAGGTTTCTGCCTTCAAAATGCCCTCTAATGGTCTATACTGTATTCAGCTCTTTAGGAAAAGCAGAGAAGACCTTATATACTTTAGAGTTTCAGATGTGATTTCTCTGCATTCTTTTTTGTATCAAATATTCAGTATAAGGTATTCTATTAAGGAGGATCTTGGAATTGTTGTGGATCACAAGCTAAATATGAACCAACAGCGCGATGGGGCTGCAAAAAAAGGGAAACGCTATTTTAGGCTGCATTAACAGAAGTCTCCAAATCCTGTGACATATTAGTCCTCCTCTGTTCAACACTGGTTAGACCTCATCTTGAGTACTGTATCCACTTATGGAACAATGCCAACAAACTGGAACAGGTTCAGTGGAGGGCAAGGACGATTAGGGGACTGGAAAATAAGCCTATGAGGAAAGCCTAAAAGAACTGGGCACATTTAGCTTTGAGAAAAGAAAACTGGGGGAGATATTATAGCCCTTTTCAAATACTGGAAAGGTAGTCATACAGAGAAGGGGCGGGATTTGTTCTCAGTCATTCAAGAGTGCGGGACATGCAATAATGGACTTAAGTTACATTAAGTCAGATTTAGGCTGAATATTAGGAAAAACTTCTTAACCATTAAAGCAGTATGACAATGGAACTAATTACTTCAGGAGGTGGTGAACGCTCTGGTGCTGGAGGCATTCAAGAGAAAATTGGGCAACCGTTTGTCAGATCTGCTTTGATTTGTATTCCTGCATTGAGCAATATGGTTTAACTGGATGGTCCCATTGGCCCCTTCCAACTCAATTATTCTATAATTCTATGGCACTTTGCCTTAAAGAATCTGAATATGACAAAACTTAAAAAAGTTATTTCCCTATTAGTTAACTTGAAGATAATATGAAAACACATGCCCTGATACAAAGACAGGAAATGTGGAATCGGTTTGTGTATTCTAACATTTGTGAGGAAAGTTATTGTAGTTCTTACACAAAGTCTGTTTGTCTAAGTAACAGACTGTCTGGATGAACCTGAATTTGACTGTTAGATTTTCTTCCATTTCTTAAACTCCCTTTTTGGGTGACAAAACTATGTTTCCTTCTAAGTTAATTAAAATAAGGGCAAAATGTGTTTAATGTATGAACGTGTACAGTGGGGTCTCGACTTAAGAACGGCTTGAGTTAAGAACATTTTGACTTAAGAACCACTCTCATAGGAAAATATTGACTTGACTTACATACTTAGATTTGAGTTAAGTTCTAGAAACAAACCAAAATGGAGCAATCTTGCTTAAAAAAAGTAATTCATGACAAAGACCCAGAAAGATATGGATAGGAATGCCCTGGGTACAGGCTTGTTCATTCTATCAGTTACACCAACTGTATCAGTTACACCATCACCGACAAAAGGAGCAAACCAGTCCATCCCAATACCACACCAAGCAGTGGGCCAAATGCCTATGTATTCACTCCCATTGATATTGATATTGAAGGGCTAAGCAGATGACAGCTAATGATTCTTAGTACAAGAGAGCATTGCAGGAATATCATGCAACACGTGGAAGTATAAATAACACATCCTGTAATGTAAGGACATCTGCTTGTAACTTCTGCATAGTTCAGTTACTGTAGAGACTTGGGGTTAATTAGGGTTCTAAGATTCATTCCAGCATATCTGTGCACTGAGGGTATTTGATACTGAGCACTTGATCACCTGTTGCAGAAATCCAAGCTTTCATTAACATCATTCTGAAAGCTCCTTCTATAGGGAGGAGAATCAGTTACAACTCTCTACATCTTGAAGGTATAATTTGTGTTCTCATCTTACCCAGAAGGAGTGAGAGCCTCCTTCTATACACTCTCCCTCAGGTTGAATATAAAGGTAGCCTTTTAAGTGAATCTCCAATCTTAACATCCCACATACATCCCTCTTCTCTCCCCCCGCATCTTTGCCTAGGTCTGGTGTGTGTTTACTGTCTCCTGAAGAATTTTTACAGCAGAGACCCAATATAACATAAGCTATAAATTACTGTATGTAAATGTAACATACATTCAAGGGTCAATGAATATTTAGTATGAAACTGATATTTCGTTCAACATTTCATTCTGTTTCCATATTTCTGACAAAGTGGACATGTTCACGAAAGCTCACATTGAAATATAATAGTCTTTAAGGTGCTATATGTTTTTGTCTTGTCTTGTTTTGTTTTATTTCTTTGGATTTTGCCTGATAAGATAGCCTTAGATTCTTGAATTACAAGAACAGTTAAAGTCTCAATTTTGTGATCCCCATAGATTGGCATGCAACCACTGCACTAAATATTTAGGCATTTGATGAAAATTCTTATTGGCTGATAATGAAAAAGTATGGAATTTTCAATTGTATGAATTACGGTTAACATGTGCTTTTCAAGGAAAGCATAATGTATGTATATAAAATTGAAACAGGAAATTTGGGAAATGGTATGGAGTTGACTATTCATGCAAAGGAATACTTATAACCATTTTTTACTTCCTAGGTAAAATGGATGATGTATTGGATCATATTTGCACTCTTCACAACAGCAGAGACATTCACGGATATTTTTCTTTGCTGGTTGGTATCCATTTGTCACAGTTCTTCTCTTGGTTCCTGAAAATGTTTTTTTAAAGTAAAAATACATTTTTGTTGGTATTGCTGTTGTTATTTTTAATGGGAAAAAAGATAATATCAGGAGGAGCTCAATAACACACTTTGCATAGAACACTTCTTGTGGAAACTGTATCTTTCCTCCACTGGAAATATAAGAGTGGGGTGGTATAGCGGGGCTAGGGAACAAAATAAAATGTCAGAGATGGTAAAAAAATGCTGTGCAGTTGTTATATTTGGTAGCATTACATTTGTCTCCATCTGAGGTGTATTCGGCCCCAGAGAAAGTAACTGAAATAATAGAGAGGATGCGAGACAATGTGACTGCAGCAGAGAAAATATTAATGCAGAAATGCATATTCCACCTTCCTAATATAAAAAGAACAAGTACTTCAGAATTGCCTGTGGAAGGATGGCGTGCTGGTGTTGACTCAACCAACCTCTAAATTTTATAAGGGCTGCCAGAACTGCTGGGAAGGGCAGTTGAATCAACCCAAGTGCAGTTGCTGAGGGAAAGCAACCCATCGCTTCCAGCTCCACAGCTACCCTAACTGGGCTGTAAGACATGGCTAAGAAGAGGTGGCTATTCCCTCCACACTTGCCACTTGGCCATCCTCTTCCACTTTCCCCATCTGGTGATCGTTAAGGGGAGTGGGGAGAAGTTATGGGTAGGTGGAGAGTAAGTTGGCAGTGGCTGCTTGAGAAGTTGGAAAGAAAGAAGAAAAGAAAGAAGCAAGTAGGTGGGACTTGGCTGCTGTTCAAATTGGGCAGCACTGCGGTTGCAAGTTGAACAGTCAGCTCTCGCCCTGACATGCCTGCCGTGTACTTGTATGCATGCATCCTATAACCATGAAACAAATCAACCAGCCTTGGAGAATGGGATGAGAGAATGGTAGGAAAATTAAGAAAACATAAGAAACATAAGAGAAGGTAAGGCAAGGATAGGAATCTTGCAGGAAAAGCACAAGCAGAATGAGATGTTTTTCCTCTCTCTATTATTTATTTATTTATTTATTTATTTATTTATTTATTTATTTATTTATTCATTCATTCATTCATTCATTCATTCATTCATTCATTCATTCATTCATTTATTTATTTATTTATTTATTTATTTATTTATTTATTTATACCACCTATCTAGTCATTTCGACCACTCTAGGCGGTTGTTTGCTATTGTTAGTCCATATTTATATTAGTTGTTCTTCCATCATCTAGTATTTTCATTGCAGGGTAGATATGGGTACATTTATTGAGGGAGTAATGGAAAGAGTTGGGCAACTCCATGGTGAACATATTGTGGCTTCCTGAAATCTAATCTGGTATAAATGGTTTGCTTGCATGTTGCCGTCATCAGTGGTCATTAAAAAAAAGTAAGAAGTACAGAACTGGATATTGCTGCCGACTTGAAAACAACTTGAGTACATAGGCTTATGCCAGACATTTGTGCACATTCTAAAAGAACAATTAAAAGTGGGGAAAAAACTGAAATGATCAATGTGGAATGGTAACCTGCAGCCTTTAAATGCTGGCACCATGAAAAAGTCGGTAACGCAGAAAAAAGTTTGAGGTGCTGTCTCCTGAAAGTGAACAGGACAGGACTTAGTAGGAGTCAGCATAGTTATTCTTGAAATACATCAGCAAGCTGTAATGAATGAGGTCTCCTACCCATCCTTCTGGTGGTAGCACTCAAATATAATTGGCCTTCTAAGAACTGAAAAAAAGAACTGTTGCGAATCTATGAGCTTTACTCACTCCACCTTTCAAAACCAATGCCATAAATGTCTGAGGGTGTGAGTCACACATGTAGAATTCTAGATTTCCACCCAGAATTAAAACAGAAAAACTAATTGCAGAAGGCTTTGATCTTCAGTTGTAACTGAATGCCATTTCCAGAAGTAAATATGTCACTTTGTTTTCTTTTAGGTTTCCCTTTTATTATGAACTCAAAATAGCTTTTGTAGCTTGGTTATTGTCTCCTTACACAAAGGGCTCCAGCCTTCTATACAGGAAATTTGTACACCCAACACTGTCTTCGAAAGAAAAGGTAATTGTAAAGGTTTCTTGGTGCTTCAGACAAGAGTTATTATAAAGGAACCCTACACGCATTTACTTGGGGAGATATGCTGTTGAATTCAGTTGGACTGGATTCTGACTGGATATGTTACAAGATTTATCGTATATTATTTACATTTTCTGCCTTTGTCTCGTTTTACTGGTGCATTTTCCTTGTCAATTCTTTTTCATTTGTTTTTCATTTGCTGAGCACTGTTAATTCACAATGCCTTGGTTTGTATTCAGTTAAGTCTTCGTGTCTGCCTGTGGTGGCTGTTCATTTTAAGAGTTAGCACAACGGTGGTAACCAACAGCTGGTTTTGTTGCAGAAGAGATTGTGCAAGTGGTGTTGTAGTTAGAGATGGCCATGATGGTTTGGCGGTTTGTGGCCATTTGTTTATCATCCAAACAGGTGTTCAGTGCTTCCCACGCCCTCCTTCCCTGGCAGGCGCCCACTCAGAGGCAGCTCCCAGAGGAGGTGGGGCAGGGAAGCACCGAACACCTGTTTGGCCAATAAATGAACAGGCACAAATCACCAAACTGATCATTTGTGCTCATCTTTAATTGCAATACTCGCACAGCAGTGCCATGCAAAAGACATACACTAGTGAGAATTTCACATAACTAGTGTCAAGTTGGATTTAGGCTTTTGTTCTTACAGACTGCAGAAGCGTATGCAGAAAAACCAAAACCATTACTGTCATAGTCAAATTAATTTGAGCAGTGATGGCCAAATGCACCTATCACTGTGAGAATGATACACAGTTTCGGAAGTCACAATAGCTTGGGTTCTAGCAAGAATAAGAAGTGGATATGTTGGAGGACTTCTTTTGAGAAAAATAAAGATTGCCTGGTAGAATGAGGAGGCCCTCTACCCCATATTTCTGTTCCCAGGAGTAGCCAAGTAGATGCATCTGAATGTTTGCAAGTGGCACTGTGAAAAAGATGGCCTCCATCTGTTGTTTGTCCTCAGCGATGGGGTGGTGGAAGGGAGCTTTTATTAGTGAGATTCAATTTATCTGTTTTGGCTAGAAGTTATGTGGACTAGCAGCTGTCACCACACCTTGCTTCGACTTGGGTTGTATTTGGTTTTTGGTACTCAGTTATGTGCCAGAGCTTCTTTGTTTCAGGCAGATGTAGGAGAATGGAAGGAAATCTGAGAGGTGCCATTTCCACACAGGCCTGTGGCTCTGCCACTGGGCCAGAACTAAAAGGGATACCCTTCTATCACATGTGTTCCGTCTTCATACATAAAGCGTGTGTCTGGTAACTTACTGTTGGCATCAAAAGGGATACAAAAGAAAAGATACAAATGCAGGAGCAGGTGATACCTTTAATCGTCCATTAAGAACATAAAACAAAATAAATAAAATAAAAAACAAACTTCAAGCTTCTTATGATAAATCATCTTCTTCAAAGCTGTGCATCAAGTTCTTGTGGGCAGTTCTAAACTTATGTGCTGTTATTAATGTCCCAGATTCATGTGGCTGGTGGTGCAGAGGCCAGGTTAGACTCTTAGATGGAAATAGCTGCAGCATGCATGTTGATTTCAAGCTCCTCCTCAGCTAGCAGTTTGGAATTTATGGCCCATCTCTTAAAACTGAGGACAGTCACAGGCAATCTGCCCCCCCCCACTCCCCTTCTGCCTTTTTGAAAGTCAAGAGTTTCTTTTTAGCTGGGAGGAAGAAGATTGCTCAATGGCCTGGCCTGCCTCTAACAGAGTTGGGATTAGGAATTCAGTTAAACCATCAGGAACAGTCAATTTAAGCCAAATTAAAGCCAAATAAATAGATACAGTGGCGCCTCGCTAGACGATGATAATCCGTTCCACTGAAATAGCTGTTTAGCAAAATCATTGTCTAGCGAAAAACATTTCCCCATTGGAATGCATTGAAACCTGTTTAATGCATTCCAGTGGGGAAGAATCGTCGTTGTCTAGCGAAGATCGGCCATAGGAAAGCCGGTTTGCGAATCGCCGATCAGCTGTTTAAATCAGTCTTGCGAAGCTTAGGTCCCAAAAACACCTGTTTGCGAGCATGGAGGGAGCTGTCAAAATCGTCATCTAGTGAAAATCGGTTTGCGAAGCAGGGACCAAACATTGTCCAGCGAAATTCCCCCATAGGAATCACTGTTTTGTGAATCGCTATAGCGATCGCAAAAAGCCAATGTCCAGTGAAAAAACTGTCATGCGGGGTAACTGTCTAGCGAGGCACAACTGTGTACATGCTTTCTTTAGCATGCAGTCTTTCTTACTGTACCTGTCTGTACTTGTTAGTTCAGCAACAGAAAACAGAGGAGGGATGGTTTAAGTCCTCCTCTCGTGTACCTCCCTTTTGATAACAATATTCAGCATTCCCTCCCGCACTCTGTGCATCCACGAGAAAGAGATGTGAAGAAACAAGCGTAGCTGTCCCAGTTGCAACCAGGTTGGCTCTAAAATAAATAGTATGCCTGTAGTACCCGTGCCCCATCAGTTGTGCAATCTTTCCTGCTTTTATGGTATTTGTAGTGCTGTATAGACCTTTGTAACATGACTTCAGAGTAAAGCCCTGTTCTGCTCACCAAAAAACAGAGGGGGTAGGGGAAAAGCACCATTCAGAAGTGGTGTTTCTCCTTTTAAATGAGATAAATGTTCTCTAACGCCTAATCTCCTCACCCAAGTATTTTTATGAAGTCAGAAGTGGGCCTCTGGTCACTTTCAGTTTCATGTGGAGGACCAGTCACCAGACAAATTGATTTGCAGCCTCCAGGAGGTGAGGGAAGCCCCTACACATTTGTTGCTTTCGTTAGTTCAGGATTTTTCCTGTTCTTATCGAAACTTATTATGTCTGTTTCTGCTCTACGTGAAGTTAATTTTACAGGGAATTTGTTTGTGTAGAGGGCACTAAAACAACCAGCAAGGCTCCTCAGTTGGGAGTGCGGAGATTAAAGCCCTGGTCTGTCATTTGTCTGTCTTGCTATTTATTTTGTTCTAGCAGAAATACTGAGCCGTAAAGCTTGTTTTGGCTCCCTTTCATCTTGGTGCCTCGGGTGGCTAGGCAGGTTGCCCACTTCTGACACTAACCCTGGTTGAAACGGTCTTCACCCCAGCTGGTACAAGGAGTATCACCCAAACTGACGAACCTGAGTTAATTCCAGGTCATTGTTGTTGAAATTTAAAACGACATAGGACTCAAATATACAGAGAAAGGATTTGGAAAAGGAGTCCCTTTGGCTAATGACAAGCCAAAGGAAAGAAAAGTGTGATTTGCCTCTCCTTTTGAGTGTGTTTCTGATATGGTTTTTTTGTCTTTCCTTACAGGAAATAGATGACTGTCTTGTCCAAGCAAAAGATCGAAGCTACGATGCCCTGGTACATTTTGGGAAACGGGGGTTAAATGTTGCCGCTACAGCTGCTGTGATGGCAGCTTCCAAGGTAACCAGTAGGATAATGCAGGCTATCGTGGCAACCTTAATGTCACAACTGAATGTTGTTCTTAGTCAGTGACAATCTGTGCCCCATCCCTTTACAGTTTGAATTCCTTCATTATTATTATTATTTTGTATAGCCCTCTTGCAATCAATAAATTGAGGAAGGTCACAGATGTCTAAAAACTCACAATCCTATTGTGAATACATAACCCTGAGCATTCAAGATTTCCATTGACTGATGTTTTGAGATTATGGCCACCCAAAATTAGCCTTGGTGTTAAAAAAAATGATGTTATCAGCACAGGACATAACAGAAGAATGTGTCTGCCTGCAAAACTAGCAAACAGCCCTCTTGAGAATACTTAACTGTAACTCTTCTGTGCCTTATACGTATCAGGAAATGGCTGTGTATATGTAACTATTTTTTTTTCTTTTGAGCATTCATTACATTTTGAAACTGACATTCTACAAAATACATTTCAAATTGCGTACAAAGTAGCCAGCTAGACTGTAGTGCTTTAATTTCTTTTTTTATTGTTGTTTTGAGAACTAAGCAGATAAGTTGTGATGGGAAGTATTTCTTGAATCCACAGGTGACCATAGAATGAGTGAATTTCATCATACCTAATTGCAACAACAAAATTATTAAATAATTTTATAATAAATAATTTAATTCTTATAAAGAAAATATTTAAATTTCAGGACTTCTTAAACTCCTGAAACATATTAAAGATTTAACTGCACTTTAAATCATTGTTTGTTATCATTATATAATAACTTTTAAAAAATAATTACAAATCTGGTTGTTTAGGCAGGCATTTCTGTCAATGGAAACCTGTTGAAAAGTTGAGCCATGAATCAATCCTATTGCCTTTAAAAATGTTTAATGTTTAATTGTTAATTATGTAGCAGTTTAATTAATGTTTCTCTTTTATTATGTTTATATGTTGATTTTATTTTACCTGTGGTATTGCCTTATTTGATTATGTTGTGAATTACCCAGAGTGGCCTTGGCTAAATGGGCAGTGTACAAATAAATTAATAAATTGATTGATTGAATGAATGAATATCTTCAGTATTGCAATTATGTATTGTGGAATTTATTTCTTTAAAGGCCACATGTGGAATAAAGAAATAAATGTTTCCATTCACAAGATATCTGTGACCTTAAAAAAGAGTTTCTACACCTCTAGCCTCTGGAATCGTTGCCTCATAGCTAAGCCTCAGTTTAGTAAGGGAAAACTATTAGCTAGCATCAGAAAGAGAACAAGAAGAGTATGCTGTTCTACTTGTTATTTATTTATAATTTGACATTGTGTTTAAGGCTTTCCTGCTTTATTATAGAGTGATATAATGCTCTCTCATGGGGTTTTTCAATCAAGCCAGGTTGCTTGAAAGTCCTTATGTCCTAAACTCATCAGTCCCAAACAGCTTTCAAAAAAATAAAAATCAAATTTTGAGGTGGCTAGCAGTCCACTTTTCTTTTTAGCAGTTTCCAGAGAAGTAGTTATGTTAATCTGTCCCAGCATGTTGGTAAAATTAAAGAGGAAAAAGAAAAATGGGGGTGGGGGTGGGAGGCAAAATGTGCTATAATATTTCTCCTTTTTAAATTTTTCCTGTTTCCTTTTGTCAACTTCCAGTTTTGACGTAGAAGTTTTGTGTTCAAAACAAGATGCAGACTGGCCCTGCATTTCGTTTCAATGCAAAATCTTCACTCAGTGACCTTTAAAAAAAGGGGTTGGGGTGGGGTGATAATCAGTGGGATGGACTACAAAAACAGCCTGGAGGCCAAATGCAGTGCATGGGCCACACCTTGTCCATCCCTGCTGTGAGTGGAAGACAGAACTACAAAGCTGGCACCTGCAATGTGCTGTGTTATACCATTATCTGAAACCTAAGTAAATTATTGGTATTGGGTTCTCAGTTAAGATCCTAGAGTTCAGCATTGAAGTAGCTGCATGTGCAACATTCTCCCTGCAATGTATTGCTCATTCTTCCCTCAATAAGATCAGTAAGATCTTTGGACAGGGATTACATGTTGGTCAAAATCCTATTGCTTGGCACATAAAGTCATGCTAGTTAGAGTAGGTCCACTGAATCTCAGTTCCCTTATTCAAATCAGCCTACTCTAGTTGTGACTTACTACATTAAAGTAAGTTGCAACTAGAGTAGGCCCATTTGGGTCTGTGAAACTTACAGAGTTCTCACTAAATTCCCACTGATTCAGTTGGCCTACTCTAGTGTAACATACTGAGCTAAGCAATAGGATTTCAGCTGATGGATGGGATGGGGACCTTTGGCTGCCAAGTTGTTTCTGGTCTCCATTTCCCAAATCCTTCCCCCCTACAGCATGGCCAATGATACAAAACTGTAGGAGGAGGAGCCTAAAACATTTGGAGGGTCAAAGTTTCTACCATACCTTAGAGCAGTGGTCCCCAACCTTGGGCCTCCAGATGTTCTTGGACTTCAACTCCCAGAAATCCTGGCCAGCAGAGGTGGTGTTGAAGGCTTCTGGGAGTTGAAGTCCAAGAACATCTGGAGGCCCAAGGTTGGGGACCATTGCCTTAGAGTATTCTCCAAATTCATGCCATGTGTTGCCACAATGGGATTTCTTTTTCATCTAATAGATCTCCCAGTTTCTTCTTGTTCTCATTTATGTGGATCTGAAAGAATGGCAGGTAACCTTGTGAATGTTTCGCCTAACTCCACAATACTAACCGTGGTGATTAGCATGGTTGGTAATGTAGCAATTAGAAAAACTAGCTATGGTCACTATCAACTAGCTCCCCCCTACTTCTGTAATCTGTATCTAGTGAAATACTGCTTGGCTTTTATGTGAGCTCAATCTAACATTTTGCCTACTGATTCATTAAGTGGTTGGTTTGCTGGTGTTTCTCTATCTGCAAGGATCTGTGTATGTTATAACCAAGAGGTAGAATCTGTAGAGCATGTTCTTCAGTTTCAAATTCTGTATGATGGAACTAGGCAATCAATGTTATTTCTCTACTGACTAGTTCACCTGGTTGTCTTGCCTGTTCTTATTTCAAAGTATCAAATAGAAATCCAGCATTATGACTACCAATAATAGCTGGAAGACATATAGCTACTGGTAGAAGATTCCCAGGGGTTGTATCAGTGTTAACATTCCTATACAGTATATGAATTCTGCAGACTCTATAGATATGACTTGTATACTTTTTTTTAATCTGGTGACTGTAATAAATGATGCATTGTTTTACAATTGGGACTAATCTATGCAATACTGATACTAGTTTGGTTTCCATTTCATTCTTTAGGTTTTGTGCATGTAGCTTTAAAGTCTACTTTGGTTTCATCAGTAGTAGGTAGACAGATAGCAAATTTGGCCATAGGATTTAATGTACCATAAGATCTACATCGGGATGGGAAATCCCTAGAAGTCTGGAGGATCACACATGTCTGTCCCTGTATCTTGGAAGGCCATCTCCACTTCCATTTCCCCACACCTCAATTTCCCCCTCTATGAAAGGTTTTTTAAAAAGCTTTGAAAGGCCCCTTGCACTCTCTAGTTAATTATGTTCCATTAAATTGAAACCAATTTGCAGCAGCCCTGTTAGGGCTTTCAAGGTATGTGAGATATTTAAGAAGTGTTTTTACCAGTTCTACTCCCTCTGTGGGTTTCTATGGCTGTATGGGGATTTAAACCCTGATCTCCAGAGTCCTAGCCCATCAGTTTATCCACTACACCATACTGGTACTTTTTTTTCACTCTCTAGTTGGCCACGTGACCACGGAAAAATGTTGGCTCTATGGCTTGGAAACGGGGATGAGCACCACCCCCTTGAGTCAGACACAGCTGGACTAAATGTCAAGAGGAACCTTTACCATTTCTTCTAAACAATTTTAAATTGACAGATATTGGGAAGGGGCAAGAGTGCTGAGGGGCTCAAACATGGCAGAATTGTTCCCCCACATCACCTAGATAACACAAGGGGATATTTTGAGCCATCCAACATATTGCCCAAAGTGAGTTTTTTTGGGTGAAAGTGGAATATGGGGGGCTGGGGATATCCCATGGACTGTATGTTGCCCAGTCCTGATGTAATTTAACATTAAGTTATATTGCCAGATTTGTTAGTTTAATTAACTGAGATTCATTGGCATAGACAGGAATATTAGGTATGATGGGAGTTTTGCTCAGGGAACAGATATACATTAAATCACAGAAAGAAAGAAAAATAAAAATACTATTTTATCAGAAAATGCAATATTCTATCTGGAATATCTAGATAGAAAAACAGATGCTTCAGGAGGTACGTATGGTTATTGTACTTGATGGCACATTTTTTCTGACCCATCAAATGGAGCACACTGCACGGACACCTAATAGAAGAAACACTGAACAGAGGATGCCATATACAGTATGAGACTCATTTGGAAATTCAACAGGGGCTTACAAACTCTAACCCAAATATTTGCTTAGACTTAAAATCTGTAACTCTCACAAATTGAATAAAAAAAGTTTCATAAATGGATCAATTTTAGTTTTTATGCTGCCTCATAACGTTCCAAAACGACCTTCATAGAATCTGGGAAATAGAAATTATCTGCATGGAAAGAACAATCTAGTAGCTAGTGATAGTATGACTAGACTTGGAAAATATTAACTAGAGATAAATTCTTGCATCACTTAAAAGCTACAGTTAATTCATGATTTATGGATTATTTTATAGAAAAAATGGTTGGTTCCTACTTTAAAATCTAATTCTCTGCAATAGGTTACGGAGGATATTACATTTGTTGTATTTTTTTTCATTCACATACTCAATAAATCTTTGTTACGGTTTTCCCAATCTTTGATAATCCTCAGCTCTTTCCTTGATGTCTATTTATTAATTTATGTACTTTGCTCTATATTGCAACCCCCTAAAGAGGACTTTGCTATTTCATTACATATTTGATCAACCAACATCTCTCCTGCTGCACCCCAGTATTCTGTAATACTTTTAAGAGGAGGAAGAGGTTAGGGTGATAGAAATCAAAGTGTTCTGTAGAAGGATGCTTGGAGGACAGCAGTTACAGCAACAGAGAGAGTAAAACTAAGGTAGACGATACGTTCAAATATTTTAACTCTTTGTAGGAAGATACAGTATTGTAACTCTTCATAGGAGAGTTACAATACAATGGGGTCTTGAGAACTTAATCCGTATTGGAAGGCGGTTCTCAAGTCAAAAAGTTCTTAGGTCAAATCTGCATTTCCCATAGGAATGCATTGAAAACCATTTGATCCGTATCTGCTCTTTTCTGTCCATAGAAACTAATGGGAAGCTGCTATTCCGCCTTTGACCACTAGAGGGGAATATTTTGTTTCTTTTTTTTCTTAGGTCAAGGAAGGTTCAGGGAAGGCAGGGAAAATACAGTCCAGGCAGTTCAGTACCAGGCAGTCGGAAGACAGTCTCCAAATCAACTCTCTAAAGTTAACGCTGGGAGTGAGGAAGCAGACAGGCACCCTTTTCACTGGCCAACAGTTAACTGAAAGTTCAACTTTTGCACTTTTCCTGCCTCCCACGTGGTTTTTTTTTTTCAGTTCTTAACTCAAATCTAAGTATGTAAGTCAAGTCAATATTTTCCTATGAGAGTGGTTTGTAAGTCAAAATGTTCTTAACTCAAGCCGTTCTTAAGTCAAGACCCCACTGTATTAGGTAAAAAGTGTTCCGTACCTCACTGTGTTGAGGTATAATTTTGTCTGAAGTTTGCAGCAGCATACTTGTCTCTTAAATTGTGTGCTGAGATCTCTGAAGTGCCCCTTGAAAAACTCACCCATTTGATGTTAGGTTCATCCATCACTTTATGTTAAGAGAGATCTGGGAAGAGCCATAAGACTGCTAAAGCAGATGTCTTCAAGTAGCGTTAGGAGAGATCCCTGTCTGAAACCCTGGTGAGCAGTTACTAGTCAGGGTAGACATTTCTAAGCTAGGTGAGCCAATTTTCTGACACAGTATAATGCAGCACTCTATAACTTGTTCACTCATTATAATGACAGGGTAATGGGTAATGACATAAGCCCTATCAAGCCATTATACTCTATAGAGAAAGCTCAAACAACAAAGGGGAGTGCTCTAGTATTGTTCCTCCTTCATCCCTTCATTTTTCTGTATCCCGATGCATGTGGAGAGCCCCCATGGATTGCCCTTCCTCCCCAGAGTTTTCCCCCTCTATACATACATAGAACAGGTAGAACATTTCCATTTTTTCTTGGACTTTCTACATGGATTATAATGCCTGAATAGAACTATAATTGCAAGTGAAGGAACTCGTACTGGGCACAGTCTTTATTTCTGAGCCTGTTCATATATCCTATTTGCTCTTATTTGAAGAGAGGTGTTCAGTTGCCCATTGATTTCAATTATTTGAACAGAGCCTCATGACATTACTGGGCTCTTGGATCAATCCCTTCCCCTTCCCTTGTATTTCAGGGGTATTTTACCTCACTTTGAAGTGAGTTGTTTTTCTTTTACCTTAGCCCATGTTTTTCCAGATCTGTTACCCCATCTGTCCCTTCCTCCTAAACAAAGATAAACCCTATGGGGGAAATGTACAAGTAGAACTCCCCTTGAAATAGCCTTAGCAGGGAGCAGAGCTGCCCCTGCCTGACTCTGTAAATGGGGAGGGGGAGTTTCTCCCCAGCACAGCTGCCTCTCACCCTCTGTTTTATGACTAGCAAGATAAATGTAGCATGTTGGTTAAAAAAAAGACATAAAGAGCTAATGCTTCTAAGCTGTTCTTCAGGAAGAAAGCAACACACCCTTCTTTTCAGAATGGAAACCTTTGCTACCAAATCAGGCAGTACTGGGGAAGGAAATAGGCAAGGGGTGGATAATGGGGAGGGAAGACGGTAGGAGGGATGTTGGCATATAGAAACTCAGTTTGGGTTACACTGAATAAATACTGACTACAGTAAGGAAATCTTGCAGGGAGTAAATCTAGTTCAATGCAGGAGAGGGACCACAGCTCCAACCCACATTGATACATAACAACAACTTGTCTGGATGAACACCCCCGCCCCTGCTCTCACACATGCACATACACACAAATAGTCTTCTAGAATGGAGGAGTAAGATGCCTCCAATTTTAATTCAGGAAATATTAGCAGTTTTCTCCCTCAATATTAGTTCACATGTGTACTGACTGAATGTTGCCCTAAAGATATGTAGCCAATAAATTGGTTGCTTTAAAAGTATTTCCTATTTTTCTGTCTATCTCCATAGGGTCAAGGAGCTCTGTCGGAGAGACTTCGAAGCTTTAGCATGCAAGATCTCACAACAATTAGGGGAGAAAGCAGCAGCACAGTGACTCCGCCTCCTCCAGCCTCATCAGTTCCAATGCGGTCAAGTAGCAAGGAGAGCCAGCCCAGAACATCCAAAAGTGCATCTGACAGTATTGGGCGCTCAGGTGGGTGTCTGAAGTGCCTTTAGTCTTCAGATATTTTCTTCCTCTTGTCACCAGTTCTCCAAATGGAACAATAAATAAGCATAAGAAGGGTGGGAAAACATGATGAAAGGGAATTTTATACAGCTCTGGAAGAACATCTGTAAAAGGCTGGTTTTCAGGCACACTCTTTTTGAGACTTTGAAACCCAGGAGCTACATGTTCAGAGAAGTCTCTCTTCTCATCCTTTTGGCAACCTGTGACTCTCCAGATCTTGCTGGATTCCAGTTCTCATTGCCTGTGGCCTGCTGGCCTGAGGGTTGAGGCTAATTGTACTTCAAGTCAATGAGAAGTAACTTATGGCAGTGCTTAGAATTTGATACTCTGTGGTCCAGCAGTCTGATTTCCTTATGGAAATGGAGAGATGTAGATTATGAGACTAGTTACTATTTTATGTTGCTAATTTGTATGGGTGGTTGATTCCATTTCCAAGACCCTGTGATACAGTGGATATTATCAAGAGGTTAAAGGAAGATTAACTCAGTGGATAGTTCAGTGAGTTGGACTACTTGGAGCCATGGATCGGAAGCTTGATTCCTCACTGTGCCTCCTTCAAATAAAGCCAGTCTGGGCAAGCTATACAATCCTAAAAAAAAGAGAAATTGGCAAGGAGACAGGAGGAAGTTTTCAGTCAGCCTTGTTTCCAGATTATTAAGGTATCTCTGCTCTGGGCATCCAGATCTGCAGGAGGCACAGTTACAACATAGGTTCTTAAAACCTCCTCCTCTCTCTCAGCCAATTTCTCACTCTTCCCCCACTCCTTTGGTCACCTAACTGCCCTAGTGTTAGATCAGAAAGCCTTGAAAAGGAAAGGAAAAGAATGGGAAAAGAAAAGAAAAATTTTGTTATGTTTTATATATGTAAGCCGCCCCGAGTAGACCTGGTCTAGAGGGGCGGCGTATAAATCTAATTAAAGTAAAGTAAAAGTAAAAAGAGGGAAGGGAAGATGTGAGCAGATCCAGGCACCAGGTGTGGGGAGGAGAGGATTAAAAAGCCAATTTCTCCATTGCCATGACTCTGTCGCTGCTGCTGTAGTCGGGTGGAATCCTTCAAATAGTACGGTAACAAATTACTCCACATCAGTTCAAGCAATCACATTACCTGAACCAATGCAGATGGATTTGATTCTGAAGAAGTAGGAGTCCCAGAAGTGGAGGAAAAAACTGCAGATATGGAGTGGGGGCGACTCCAGTCTGATTCACATGGAATTGTATGTCATGTAGTCAACAGAAAAGATTGTGAATTAGGCTGTCCCAGTCCCGGAGCATTTTCCACTTTGTTTGTCAATGCCAATAAACATACTATGTCTGTATGCACTACAGTATATGGGACAAATGATATCCCTTTGTGTCACAGGTAGGCCTGTACACATCACCATCAATGTTTTCTAGTGGAACATAGATCTGTCTTTTACAGTGGTGTGGGATTATCCATTCCCTAGCCTCCAGAATGGCTTGGGGAAATGGAAATGCTTCTTACCCTCCAGTTGCCCTCTCACTCTAGCATGAACGACTCTTAATATCTGGCTCCTTTTCCAGCTTGTGCTTGTTGTACAGTTTGCAGAGTTGTCCAAGGTGAGTGCTGGTTTTCTGTACTGCAGTCTGCATATCCCCAGCGAACATCCCTTGTCTTGGGCTTGTTGCTAAGTTTGTGGTAACTGCCTCCAAAATCTATGCTGTGTTGCTGTGTGTGGTTTTGATAACTTGCCATTGCAGTGAGCTGTTGAACCGAATTCTACAGACTGTATAGTGTTCTTTTAATTTTTCTATAAGTGTTTTACAAACTAAATGATTTTTTTCTTAAGGCATTTAACAACGTTGAACATGATGTTTCTTGTTATGCCAACAGACGTGAAGTAAGCATTACTTAAACTAACAAGTGCCATTACTGGTAACATGTTGTTCCATGGGCCTTAAAGTCATGGCTGGCCTAAATTAAGATTGTCCCCCCCCCCCCTTGCATCCTCTTTTAAACTGGTCTGGTCACAACAAGGCATAAAAACCAAGTTCGCACTTAATTTTGAATTAACTGCATGATTTGACACTCTTGTATGCAATAACTTTGGACTTCCGGTATGAGAACTTGGACTTGGAGAGCTGGTTTCTAGTTAGATTAAATGGTACCATAATACTAATAATGGAAAACATCGCAGTTTCATAGAAAGAAAAAGACATTTGCCAAATTCATGCTTATCTTAGAAAAATAATATCAAGTACACCTAAAATGTTAATATATCTGATACGTCAAATGTTAATGCATCAAATATAGCAAATGTTAATATAACAAAATAATATCAAGCACACCTAAAAAGATTAAATCAGATTAATAGCACAATTAGTTCTGGGTGCTGGAGAAGCTGTCAAGGTTATGGCTCATATTACCACATGTGGTGGTTGTGTCTCAAGGCTCAAACTTATGAAAAATAATAATAAAAAAAATCTAATTAGCACTCTCTCTTGGTTTTGTGATATTGGCTAAAATCCTTTCCCAGGCGCAAACAAAGCCCATAGTGGTATGCTAGCATAATTTACATGTATTTTGTGGACTATGGCAACACACTGTGGCTGTATGTATACATTAAAATAATAAATACATTTAGAATTCTAGGCAGAGTGATCCACTGAAACACGCACCCATGAAGATCCATGTGAGTGTATGCAAGTGAAGAAAAGAGTGGGGGAAGAGAAGGACAATGACTTGTATGAATGTGAGTGAAAGAGTCAACTGCCCAACTTTGAAACCAGGCACAGAAAAAAAGCAGCAGCAGGTAGGAATGTTCCTAATTTGGGAGGAAGGCAACTTTTATTGCTCCATTGCTGAGTTGCAGGGTGCATGAATTGGACGGACGTGTGGCAGTGCCTAACTGAATGCAGACTTGTCCACCTACTCCTGTATGTGTTTGTGTGTGAATGCCTGAACAAACACCCATTCCCTCCTCCCAGTCCTGCTGGGTATCTCTGGCTCCTCCCATCACTGGCGATCGTGACCTGTGCTCCCACGGCCACTGGAGGAAGGAGCCTGAAGAAGGGTCTCCACTACCCATAGAGGTTCTCCATTTCATTCAGGACTCTGGGGAAACAGCTCTCTCTAAATCATGAGGAAGGCCTCCGTGGATAGAGATAGCTCTCTTCTGCAAACACAGGGGACAGCAAAAACATGTAAGTTTTGGAGCTAGCATTCTACCCACCCCCCGCTCCGTATTATGTGATTACAGACCTCAGACTAGGAATGCATTAATAGGGCTTGAGTAGCTGTCTGAATGGGCATTTGAGTTTCTTCAGGGAGAGTGCCCAAATACAAGGGTGGGCAATACCCTTATTAGACCACTAAAACAGGTGAGGTTGGGAGTCCAGCAGTTTGTGTCCCAAATAGCTATACCAGATATTTTCTTAAAGTCCAGACAGGCTCATAACAAGACAACAGGTCCCTCAGATATCCAGGCCATAGGGCAATTAGGGCTTTAAAGATTAAAGATACTTTGCATGTGATCATATTGGTGGCACCTCATTCCAAAGCTTCAGATGACTTCTCTCAGTAGCTTCATATAAATGTTAAACAGTAGAGGAAATAAGGTGAAGCCTTGAGGAACCCCACAGACCAAAGGTCGTGACACCAAACAATGCTCCCCCCCCAACACCAACCTTTGTGTACAACCTGATAGGAAGAATTAGAATCACTGTAATACCATACCTCCAGTACCCAACCTAACCAGGTGATCCAATAGGATGTCATGGTGGGTGGTATTGCCACTGAAAAGTCCAGGAAAATCAATAAGGTTGCACTACCCCCATCCGGTCTCCGGCATAAGTTATCTATCAAGACAGCCAAAGCAGTCTCAGTTCCATATCCTGGCTGATTGAAATGGGACCAGATAATCAGTATCATCCAAGAATGCCCAGAGTTGAAGGGCCACTACTTTCTTAAGTATCTTAGCCAAAAATAATATATTTTAGACTGACTTGTGTTTAATCAAAGCTTCTGGATCAAGGTGGATTTCTTTTGAAAAGGTTTTATGACCGTTTCCTTTAGGTCGGAAAGGACAGAGTTTTCCTTTAAGGAAATATTTATCACCTCCCTTCACCATGGCATCAGTCCTCCCTTGGTGCATTTAATTGGCTAGGAGGAGCAAGGAGCAAGTGAGCAGGTGGTAGCCCTCACCACTCCAAGCACTCTGTCCACATCCTTGAGACCTATAAGCTGAAAAGAATCTCAGCTAAAAGGACAAGTGGTTGCCAAAGTTGCAGCAAGATGACCTGCACTAATATCAGAATTCACATCAAGGTGAATCTGATGGACGTTGTCTGAAAAACACATAGCAAACTGCTCAAAGGAAGCAACTGCTTTACCCATCCTTTCCCAGTACCTCACATAATTCAGAAAAAGCATCACTAGTCTCCTGTGTGGAGAAGCAATATTAGCAAAGGCAGCCTCTGCCCATATGAACCTGGCTGGATAGCTCAGTGAGTTGGAGTATCTTGGTGCAGAGCCAGAGGTCAAGAGTTCCATTTCCCTGTGTGCCTAACATAAGAAAAGCCAGCTGGGTAAGCTGCACAGTCTTAGATTGACCCCAGAAGAAGGGAGCGGTAAACCTTTTCTGAGTACTTTTTATTTAGAAACACAGACAAGAGTCACAGTAAGTCAGAATCAACTTGACAGCACGTAATTAACACCTTGTCTCCTCTGTTAGTTAATTAAAGGAACAGCTGTGAAAAATAGGGGTGGTAGCATGCAAAAATTAATCACAGCCCAAATTAGGAAAGCAAAACAGAGTACGATCACCACTGTACCACCTTGAACATACTTATCTCATCTGCTATTGGAGGCTAAACTGGATCAGATTTGATTAGCACATGGATGGCGGACCACCGTCAGGCTTTATTAGGATGTGCAAGCAGGATGAGGACACTCGCTTGAATCTTTGGAGAGCTGCTACTGGATAGATTTGACAGTACTGGACTAAATGGGCCAGTGGACATCCCATTTCTGTGTGAAAGGCGGATCCAAAAGAATAGAAAGACAGCTCTGTGATTTAACCGGAAGGTCACTAGTGTTAGAAAGAGCTTTTGCAGCAGAACATAGATTGTTTTTCCTTTTTCATTTCTTTTATTTGAGTTGCAGCGGGTAACTCCCTCCTTGATTTAATTTCAGTCAGGAATTAGCCATTTTCCAGCATCCAGTTTTATAAGATTTGAAGTAACAATATAGAACTGGTTCCAAACAGTGGGTCACCAGCTTTTCTTGGACTGCAATTCCCAGAAATCCTGGCCAGCACAGCTAGTGGTGAAGGCTTCTGGGAGTTTTATTCCAAAAACATCTGGGGACCCAAGTTTGGGAACCACTGGCATAGAAGAGTGCCCTAATTGTGTATAGAGTGCTTGGTGTACCCCACTGGGTAATGCAGTTACCCCTTAGAATTGAAAAATCCTGTTCTCTTCCTGCAGCATATGCATAGAGTCAGTGGCCGAGGAATAGCTTCCCCTGGAAGCCAAGCAGAACCCTCCCTATCTTTGATGGTTGTGTCTGTGTGCTCTATTTCATTCTTCTGGTGCTTACCACAGATTGATCTAATAGTCATCTGGTCCATTGGCCAATATACAAAGGTGATTACTGTATCCGTTGAAGGAGAGTTTGGGTAGAATGCAGCCATTGGATTTAGGTTAGAGAGGGGATGACTTCCTACAAAAGTATTTGCATCTCCCATTTTAAAAGTTGAAGTTGGGTTGCCAACTGTAAATTGCAGCCTGAAGGTCAAGGATGGTTGAACATGTGTAGGATGTCAACTTGAATGCATTAACCAAGTATAATGGTCAAAAAAGTGGCTTGAAGTGAGCTAAAGTACTAACAATTTGAATGGTCCTGTTTAGAGTATCCTACTCTAATTGAAGCTGAATTATTCAACGTATAATTATTCATTATAGACACAATATTTCTTTTAGTATCCTATTCTTTTATAAGACCTGCAAGTTTTCTTTTTTGGTTTTTCTTACTATATCAAAGCTTTGCTGTCTGCTAGTGCGCTCAGTAGAACGCTATTGAGTATTTCCTTTTAGAAGTCAGAAGAACTCTTGAAACATCTCTGTGTATGATTTCTGATTACTATAACCCAAAACCTTATATTCTGGAACTACATTTTATGGGATTTTATGTTTATGGGCAAACAGACATAAGCAGAGAATTGACTCCAAACTTCTTTATACTTAACATTTTAGAAAGGATGCTGTTTTGTCTATTAACTAGAATGTGAACTGTTATTAATTTTGTCACTGGACAAATTAGAAATAATTTTCTTTAAAGTAATATTCTTGATTGTTCTGGTGACTCTTGCTGAGTATTGTTAGCTGTTTAAATTGCTTCCTGAATTATATATTCTTTCCTGTTACGTAAAACATTAATTTATTGCAGCATGGTGATCAAACCATAAATTTCAGTGATGTCCAGTGGTTCCTATAATAAAATTGAACTGTTCTGAAGTTTGAAATAGTTTAATAACTATTCCTCAAATCATATACTGTGACCATGCAAAAAAAAAAAAGACTGCTAAGATAGAACATGTATTGTTTTTTTCCCTCCCAAGTGCTTTCTGTTCACTATATTTCTTTCTTCCCTTTATGTAAATGTTTTGGACAATGATGTAAGTGTTATCAATTTGCATGACCTGCATTTATTTTCCAGTGAATATGCATAGGACTGTACTGTGTGACTTAAAAATCACTTACCTTTCAGAGTTCAGTAATGTATAGGATGTTTCTGTCTTGGTTTGGCGTGCCTAATCCAGATTTTATCTGCTTAAATGACTGAACCTTCTAACTCTATTTATTCAGATGGGTGAATACTGTGTGCAATGTACATGGTATATGTTGCATCTGATGTCTTTTGTTGACTAATCAAAGTGTGCCAAATGCACCTTGACATACTAAATTTGCAGCAGAATGATAGAAAACCTAAGAAATCTTTTATGTCACTTTTGCTCCATAGAATTACAGTTGCAGCATGCCTAGTTTATGCTGTCTGCTCCCTAAGGTGTAATAAAACCTTTTTGCCCTTGATATGAGCTTACGATGCCAGGTTAGGAGTTGGCAACATGAGGCAAAATAATAATTTTAGTTGTGCACCCAACGTTTATCCTGTGTTGTATTAAATATCTGTTAAGGGTCTTGCTGCATCAAAACAAGGTTCCTCCAGCATCTTGTTACCTACAGTGGTTAGGAAGATGCTTCTGTGATTCACACAAATAAAGCTTGGAAATGTTAAATTTTTAAACTGCAATCCCCAGAATTTCCCTGCAAGCAGGGTCACTATTCAGTTACTCTGAATATAATTCTGTGAGAAAGAGGCAGGTGTCCTGCTAACACATAAGCACAGATTGTCCAATGTCCTTCTAAACTCCTTTTCTGTTGCGAAATAATTGAGTGGGGACAGAAGGGATGGATAGTTTCATAATTAAATGTTATTCCCTCAGAACAGTGTCTTCATAAATGTTGTGTTTGAAAAATCAGCTTGATGACAAATGCAAACTAGCTTGCAGCTTGCAAAACTGTAAAAGATGTTAGAGGATAACTACACTGTTTCTGATTGCAAAGTTCCCTGTATTACTTGTCATCATCTTACAGGCTTAACTGAAGCCTCAGAGATAGTAAGAATGCCAGCTGTGAATAATAGTGGATTTTTGGCTGATCTATAGTACAGTAGCAAACGTTTAACTCACTGTATATTGAACTAGTTATGGTAATGGGGCTGTGTCATTCTCTGTCTGTCTGTCTGTCTGTCTGTCTGTCTGTCTGTCTGTCTGTCTCTCTCTCTCTCTCTCTCTCTGTGTGTGTGTGTGTTTTACTTTCTTGTATGTGTCTTAAAAAATCTCTTTTTTCCTGTCCTTCCTGTGAAACTGAGCAGCTGCAGAACCTTTCCCAGATACACTCCCTGTTAACAGAGTCTAATACTTCATTTGAAAAAGAAAGCTTATTAATGTTTTGCCATGTTATTCTGGTACCACTGGCCTCCACTACACAGCAGAATTTTCCAGGATCTTCCCAAACACAGCAAAAAGAAGGCATAGATCTTTTGCTAAACATGTGGAACAGCATCATCTAGTGGTCAAAGGTGTTGATTGCATAATCATCACACACAGACACCCATTTTTCTAAATCCAACCTGTAACCAAATACCCTGCTTCCCCAAAAATAAGACCTAACTTGAAAATAAGCCCTAGTATGATTTTTCAGGATGCTCGTAATATAAGTCATACCCCAAAAATAAGCCCCAGTTAAATGAAACCCCGCCCTCCACCATTGTGCAGCAACCAAAAGAAGATGACATGACTGTAAAATAAATCATCCCCTGAAAATAAGCCCTAATGTGTTTTTTGGAGCAAAAATTAATATAAGACCCTGTCTTATTTTCAGGGAAACATGGTATATAGGAAAATATATAATCTTCCAAATACAGTATTAGTAGCTGAGTTCAGGTTACTTGAGCCCACCAGGAAAGGAGAGAGAGAGAGAGAGAGAGAGAGACTAAGAAACAAACCTGAAAAGTACTGATTAGTCATCCCACTGAGCAAAACCGCTCTGTCTGGGCCAATAGCCTATTGGAGAATTTTGTTAATTCCTTTTATAGCTAGCAGGGTGCACAAAGAAAGTGTGAGAGAGTAGCCCGCCCCTGTTCACAGTGACTGGAACTTTATATGTTAACGTTCACTCTGGAAACATTTTAGGTGAAGAAAATGTATCTTTATGTACAATTGCCATCAGTAGTAACAATCAGAAGAATAAAAAGGAAAAATTAAGTTTCTGCATGTGGGAAAGACTTCTCCCATGTTTGCTGCATGCTCAGAGGTCAGGAAAGGAGAAAGAGACTAACAACCAAAGGAAGCAAAGGAAACAAACAAGAAGATGGGAAGGGCAATCCAGTGCTGGGAAGAGCTTCCGCAAACCGTTAGCAGCAGAGGAGAATCACTTTAGGTTGTGAAGTGCCGCCTCTCACTGTTACCCAGTGTTAGTGCATGCAAGGTTGCTTGCTTGCTTGTTTGTTCTTTTATAGGCCACCTTTCTCATGAAGGCAGATCACAATATTAAAATAGAATTAAAAACATAATAAAATTAAAAAAACACAATTCAACTGTACCTAATTAAAATATAGTTGAATAATTAAAAACAGGTAAGCATTAAAAACTATCTTAACTTAAAAATGGCATTCAGGGACCCAACCATTATTGTTAAAAGCCTGCCTGAATAGATGGGTCTTCAGTTGTTGGCAGAAGGACGAAAGAGAGAAGGCCAGCTTGATTTCCCGAGGGAGAGCATTCCGTAACCTGGGATCTGCCATAGAGAAGGCCCTCTCTCTGGCCCCCATCAACCGTGCCTGCACCGGCAGTGGGATGGATAGGAGGACCTCCTCTGATTATCTTAAATGCCAAGAAGACTCATATGGGGAGATACAGTCCTTCAGATACTGAACCCAAGCTGTATAGGAAATGACCAGCACTTTGAATTGGGCCTGGAAACAGACTGTTATTATCTCAGTAATACACAAAGAATTATTATTGTTGTTATTATCTCCACAAAATACAAAATCTATTGGAAGCAAGCAGATTTCTGTCTTGCATCTCGTTTCTGTAGAGAACCTTAGGTATTTCTCAGTTTTCCCTAAATCTATAAATAATATCTACAGCTACAACAATATCCCTGATTCCTAATTCAAAACACAACAAGAAAATGCTTCTTTTTTGTTCTTGCCAGCTGAACCCTGGCCTCTTCAAAAGGAGGTTAATAAACATTCATGTTCTTATGGTGATACCCCGGCCTCCTATTAGTTCTGTGATGATAAATCCATTTGCAGGAACCAACACAACATAGCCCCTAACATTATTCTCCACTTTTCTCCACACAAGTTCTAAAGGAATTAGCCTCTACATTCTATAAAACCATCAGTAACGTTAACAGAAGGGGTTTTTAGCAATCAGTGGACACCCATATTAAATACCGTTTCCT
Organism: Pogona vitticeps; assembly: GCF_051106095.1. Classification (NCBI taxonomy): domain Eukaryota; kingdom Metazoa; phylum Chordata; class Lepidosauria; order Squamata; family Agamidae; genus Pogona; species Pogona vitticeps. Next base: position 83,936,369 of record NC_135788.1, read on the forward strand.
TGTGTAAGGTTTGAGCATATTACAGTATTTCCTTATTTTGTGGACAGTGGTAGAATAAATGTTTCCAGTGGCTGAAATTCTATTGCTTAATTACACGTGCAGAAGGCAAACAGTGTTCTGGCCAGTCTCTTTTAGTTGACAATTAACAAGTTGTTGCTGAAATTCTTGGATTGAGTGTGTACTCAAGAATTCTAGCAGGGATAGAAGTGACTGATTGTTACATGGAATACCTTCCATGTATGTAATTAAGCAGCAAGATTTTAGGCATTTTGTCAGTTTAATAAATCATGTTTCATTTTGTGATCTTATACAGGGATGAAAAATATGCACACCAAGCCATCTGAGAATAAATGTAGGCTTCTAGATTTATAATCCTTTTGTGTTCTCAAGTTTACTCAAAAGTAAGTCCTGCTGCATTCAAGGGGACTTACTTCAAGTGAGTATAGGGATACGTAGTTCAGAATTTTGGGGGGAGTTAGGCTGAAGTCTGAAGCAACCTACACTGGCAAACAGTGATGACAAAAGCTGTTCTTACTACAGTGTGTCTTTTAAGCACTGATATTATTAACCCCTGGAAAATGCATGAGCTGTGCAGTGGGGAACTTGTGAATCAGTTTGCCAACTCCTGGGTGTCTTCTTTGACCTTTCCATGTCCTGTTGCTCTTCACCATTTAGATCTTAAATGGCTATTCTAAGTGGTTGAACTAGAGGATGAGTCAGACTTTGAAAAGTTACCTGTGACAAATTATGAACCAACTGACGTTGTATCCTCAAATGATGAAGAAAAGGACTCATTGGATTGCAAACTCAAGACTAAAATACCTCAAAAGAAGGATCCACTCATTGAGGTACTTCCACATTGGAAATGGGCATTAAAATTTAAAGGCCGCCACACCCGATTCCAAAACAGAGTTGCAGTAGAAAAGATGGTGGGGCTGAAACTCAATTAAATGGATTTTGTTGCTTCCTGAAAAGTATTGTGCTATCATAGGCATATCCCTTCAGTACTGGGATATGACTCATGAATGATATGACTGGTGTTTTCTTGAGCTAAATTCAATTGAAAGTCCCTATTTGAGTAGACCCACTGAATGAAAAGAAATTGTTATATCAATACCAATGCAAGTGTAATTGATTCAATGGGTTTAATCTAGTTGGAACTAACAGTTAGAACCAACTCCTACAATTTAATGACAGCATAGAAAGTAGAAGCAATCATTTTCTAAGGACCTGAGGGTTACCGGAATTTGGATCTCTGCCATTCTACAATCTGATCAACACCCTCTACAGCTTGAAAAAAATGGGGAGGGAGGATTGGCCAATTGCCTTTTGTGTGAAGTGCCCATGACTGTTAATTTCTCTCTTGTGGCACCTACGTGTTGTGCCCTCACAAAAGATCCAGTCATGTTTTCCTCTCACTGCCACCAGTGGACTGCCTCAATCCACAATATAAATGAAGTTTGTCAAAAAACTTGTCTTGTGAATGCAAACAAAACTTATATATTGAAGTGAAGCCAATTTAACAATGACAGAATTTCTTCAGATGAACATTGTACACAAGTAAATCATTAACAGGTCTCTCAATACATACTTTTCTCTTGCCATATAATTACCACTTTATCCATTTATCTTGACCAGCTTTATCTCTATTAGTATCTGTTCCTTCTCTCTTTGACTAACCAGTCTCTTATCTCTTTATCTCTCTCTCTTTATCTGTATCTTTCTCTGACTGTCTGACTCTCCCTCCTCCTGCCAAACCTTCATGTATCCTCTGACTCCACCCCTCCAATCCTCTCATAGGCGTATGCAAATCAGTTCATGATTATGACTGGCAGGAGTGACATGGGGCAATCATCACAATAGTCATGTCATCTTCTTCTGCTTGCTGCACGATGGTGGAGGGGGGTTCACTTAACTGGGGCTTATTTTGAGGGTAGGGCTTATATTACGAGCATCCTGAATAATCATACTAGGGCTTATTTTCAGTTTAGGTCTTATTTTTGGGGAAACAGGGTACATAAAAGTAAAATTAAGAGCGCTACTATTTAGGTGTAGTGGTGGCGCTGCAGGTTAAACTGCAAAAGCCTCTATACTGCAAGGTCAGAAGACCAGCAGTGGTAAGATCGAATCCACGCGATGAAGTGAGCTCCCGTCACTCGTCCCAGCTCCTGCCGACCTAGCAGTTCGAAAGCATGTAAATTCGAGTAGATAAATAGGTACCACCACGATGGGAAGGTAACGGCTTTCCATGTCTAGTCATGCTGGCCATGTGACCATGGAAACTGTCTATGGACAAACGCTGGCTCTACGGCTTGGAGACAGGGATGAGCACTGCGCCCTAGAGTTGGACACGACTGGACTAAAAATCAAGGGGAACCTTTATCTTTACCTAATCATCAGGGTATACCTACTGAGCTGATTAAGAGTCCAGTGTGGCTATAGCACTCTACCTACATGCCACCCACCTAACTACGCTGAACATGGGATATCAACTAACATTTTATAGTACCACAGTATCAGTTTATAAACCATTGCCATGGAATGTGTAATTCAAATTAGGTGATACAGTACATGACTTTGTGATGTATTTCTGTAATCGCACATGTTTACCTGCCTAAGGTGGTAGTCTGTAAAACTTTTTGTGTAGTGGCTGGCCTTGTGTTGGGGAAAGGAAGATACCCTGATGTTTCTGCTATCGGTTGATTGGTTGCTTCTCTTCATGGACAATATAGGGGGCATTGACCGGAATGATGTGTACAGTGATGCTGCAAGCATTATCGGACGAGCTCTGCCATGTCTTCTGCTACTAGTGTATTTTATCATTACTGCTGAGAGACCATGAACAACTAACTACACTGCTGTGTGTATCAGTATCAACAAAGTTAGTCACTCCTGTCCGTCAAAATCTTGCTCACCACAGTCCGCCCTTTCCCCTGCACATGCTTAAGTTTAATCTTGAGAAAAGGGGTAATGACAATGCTATATATGCACTATAGCTCCCCAAAAGGCACATAGGATTGTGACTAGGTTCAATCTGTCCATGGTTTAATGGATGTTAAATAGAGCACTAGATCTATTATTTACAAGGGAGTCATGGGATCCATTGACATGTTTTCAACCTTGCACTACCCTGTTGTCCAGTCTCTTTGTCACATCCAGGTTGTTCCATTTCACCCCGGTAGTACTAGTCCTTAAACACAAACAGAAAGGGAAATAGGGCACAGTATAATCTTTCCTTATTTCAAGTCTTGGCCATCTGGCACAGTCTCTTAAACTGTCTCTAATGTCTCCACCTTCTCAGTTGGGTCAGGGTCAGTATAACCTTTGGATTAGGAGTCCTGCCAGATACTGCTGGAAGGATCTCCTGTTGACCCACAATAGGCTCATATCTTTCAGATGTGAACCAAAACACTAAAACCTTGCTGCCTTGGGAAACTCTGGATTCAGTTTGAGAAGGTTCACCAATGTGAGTCTGGAAAAGCAGGCATAGACTCCTGAATTGTTGACCCCACATGCCCATTCCAAAGCATCAGCACATTCCTTGGCTCCACTCTCCTCTTCTGCCTCTGTTGAACTCTTAGACTCTACCCCAGTCCTTCTCTGTGTCTCTGTACCTGGTTTTCTCTCCATCTTCCCTGCAGGCTTCTCTAGGCCTCCAGTAGCTTCCTCTTTTCTAATCTCATTTGGTATAAAGCTACTTGTGCAGGAACTTTCCTGCCCTTTTCCTCCTCTCACCTTAGAGTGTTCTTTGCATCAATGGCCAAAGCTAACACTTCTACCAAATACTAGCTCAGGAAAGGAAGTCATTCATTGTGTTCTGTCAACCTTTAGGTGGAACCCTGAAGTGACATGGAAGACATAGAGCTGCAAGCCAGTGTCAGCCCTCTCATAAGGATCTGTGGTAGTCAGCAAGTTATCAGTAGTTGCAATGCCTTCCAAAACCTCATATATCTGAGAAAATTTGTGATATATCTAAAAAATGAGAAACAAGCAAATCTTCTACTCTTGGTGAAGATGGGCCTGATCTTAGCCAGTACACAGGATAATGGCCGCCACAACTGATAATGAAAGCATCTGACTTCTAACTCATTGCCTCTAGTTCAATCATTCAGTTCTGGTTTAATACAGTAGTGCCTGGACTTACGAACTTAATCCGTCCCAGAAGATGTTCGTAAGCCAAAAGGTTCGTAAGTGAGATCAGCATTTCCCATAGGAATGCATTGAAAACCGATTAATCCTTTCCGGCCAAAAACACACGGACCTCAATAAAATAAAATAAAAATAAAACACTGCAAGCCCTATGCTGGGACTGCAAAAAACACACAGCAAAAAACAAACAACAACACACCATAGAAACAACACCCCCCAGCCCTGCAAAACCAATCCAGAACAGTTTTAGAAACCAAGAACTGCACCTTACCTTAATAGGCAGTCCCAAGCCTTCTCCGATGGCCTCCGTGGGCTGCTGCTGCTGCTGGTTCCCAATACCACATCCAGCTCCAGAACCGGCACCTGCGGCTGTTCACCAGGGTGGCCACGTCGGTCCTCGGCACTTCTCGCCGATCTCCGCCTATGTCGCCGCCACTGCTGAGTCCCGGTCCCACAGGGCCAAGGATTGAGCGCAGCCTGCCAGGAAAGTGGAGGAGGCTGTGCGCAAGGACCCTTCCTCCGGGATCAGGGCCCCCTCTGCCCCGTGCTGAGAATCTGGGCTGCTCTTCGGGGCTCCTTGCCCAATGCTGCTGCCATCACTGGGTCCCGTTCCTGCTGGCCAGGGACTGACCGCTACTGGGTCAATGGAAGGCTGCATCAGGCGAGGAGCCCCGAAGAGCAGCCCAGGAGCCACCTGCCAACAGCAGGCTGTGCTCAGTCCCTGGCTCGGTGGGAATGGGACCCAGCAGCGGCCCAGCCCCTGCTGCATCCCTTTCCCGGTACAGTATTTTCCTGTACTGTAAAAGTTACAAATTTCCCTGACCCCCTGCTCTAACCGTTGGGGCGAAAGAGCTACAAAGAAGCAGCCTCTTCGCCACCAACAGTTAGTATATTTGAATTTCCTGCCCCTTTCCCTGCCTTTTTTCCATTTGTAAATCAAAGCTCCGTTCGCAAGTCAAAGCAAAATTTTGCGAACGGAGCTGTTCGTAACTCAAAAGTTCATAGGCTGGGATGTTCGTAAGTCAAGACACCACTGTATAATCAAAGGAAACTTTATAAGAAAAAATGTATTTTTTTAACCCTGAGGAGAAAAATGGAAATCTCACATCTGTCCAAGTAGTGTGATCTTCTCTTAATTCAATCATGTTAGCAAATGCTAGTTCTTTTAATCATGTTATATTCTGTTATAATTCAGTACAAGTAGGAAGCAGCTAACATTGAAAATAATTCCATGGCAATAAGAATAAGGCAACATGTTCTTGCATTTTGAGGTGTAGCTAAACATATTTTGGCAAAGTTCCAGATGCAGACTGAGAAGCTGTTGAGAATATAAACCCATAAACGTGCAGTAAAGTTGTGAGAAAAAAAATTAACAAGTGGGGAAAGGACAAATTGTATTTATGTTTTTACATTTACAGTGATACATCACTTTAAAAAAAGTTTTTTAAAAAATACATCACTTTAAAAAAATCCTACTGAAGGATTCCCTCTCCTCCCCTGATGTAGACTAGAAATTGGGAGGGAGGCATTTCTTTGATGTAAGAAACAAGGAATCTAATTAATTGATTGTGGTATGAGAGTTTAAAGGCAAATACCTTTTTGCTAGTGGAATGAAGGTATATATGCATATATGGGTTGAAAAAGTGGAGGAAGGGACAGGTAAATAAAGCAGGGTCTGGGACACAGTATAGGGAGGAAACACCCTCATTGAGTTGGATCCGTTATACTGTATATTTTTTCTTTATTTAATCAATGAACATGCCATATGCCACCTCTGAAGTGGTATCTCAAAGCATGGTGATAGGAGGACCAAGATGCAGTGTGCATTTACTGCCACATAGCAGAATTGCTAAATTAATTCCATGCCCTACCTTTTCTGCTTGTGAATTTATATGTCATCAGCTTAACAAGACTAAGTGTGTGTCCCACTCCAAGTCCAGGTGCCATTGCTACAATCCATGCTGGGAGTGTGCTGGGAAGTTAATCTACAACAGGATCCTTACAATTCTACAACTGATTTTGAATGCCCCAGATTACTTTGTTTCAAGTGATGCTGTTCATGCATAACACGAAGGATCGCTTTTGCTCCAGTGTCGCTTTCTAAGAACGGATGAGCCCAACTCAGCTCCCTTTTAAAGAGGGAAACCCTCAACTGATATATTCCTATACAAATTATACATTTTTCTATGGAAGTTAAATGAATGGAAATGAAATCAGGACAACTTTTTTGCTTTTTTTTAACAGGCACCGCCTAGGAGCCTTAGACCTCGTTTCAGGAAAAAAAGTACCTCCTCATCTGCCACTGAAACCATGTGAGTGTGGTGAGCCATTAGCACCGAGATCAACAGAATGTCTCTCTTCTGCCTTAAAAGATCTACTCTGATAATAATGTAAGAGGAAAACCAGTGGTGAGATGGATGTGTTTCTGATATTGCAGCATTGTAAACATGGCCTTTCATGCTTCCTTTTCCATATGTTTGTGCTCTATTTGTGTGCATTGCAAACTTGCAACAATGCTTCTTGCTATCCTTGGATTTATTTGCAAAATAGCAATTTTTTCAGCTACCATGCTGAAGATGTACATTTGTAATTATTTAGCTGTGTCACCTTAATTTTAGCTGTATGAAATACAATCAGGAAATGAATTCTTCACTTGCTCTAAATATTTGGAACAACTGTATTTATTTTAGGTTTCACAATGTATAAAGCAGCCTAACAGGGGCCACAGTTTTTTTTTTCTACCTAAGCTGTATCCATCTTATCTTTATAAGACTCTGAATTGTGTGGGAAGTCATTAATTCTTTTGGTTGTAGAGGCATCAAAGTCTTAATAGTAACATCACAATTTGTTAATATTTCATTTACTGTTCATCAGTTACCAGGTGTACCTCATGAAACCAGTTGGACTTTGCCATCTAAGTAAAGAAGATTGGAATTGCATTGATAAGAATTGTATTGTGTATAAAATGAAAAAAAAACTTATAAATCTTGGCCATTTTGTACATGTTCATAACACATCTTTTTTTAAAAAATAATAATGCTAGGATGTATGCCACAATCACATTAGCAATATACCGATTGATCTGGGTGTAAATCAACCTTGTTTGCACATGGATTTTAATCCTAAAGTGTACCCAGCATGCATGTAGACATATCATTGACAGAATGATAGTAGACCATTGTAGCTGAACTCCTTCATATAATTCAGAGATTCTGGCTGTAGTATAGCTTCTGGTATAGGTCACAATAGTCTTTAGATTGGGTGGTACATTTGTAATTATAGAGAAGTACAAAATGAGAAAAATGTGCTAGGGCTTGTGTATCTGTACTTCACATTGGTGTATCCTGTAAGTGTAAAGCATGTAAAATCTAGAAGTTATTTCTGTAGACATCTGTGTTTGCTCTTGGATCTATCTTGTTAGAAAACATTTAATATTGTAGGACATAAAAGATCTTGCTGTTGAGAAAAGATGGGCAGATTACAAATGATACAACTAACATCTTTAATTTATTGGTAATGACAAGTGACTATATTTCAGGCTCCAAAATTAACATTACAAAGCTGCTTTTTAATACTACTGTCTTGAACTTAAGGAACCATATCCCAACCTGCCCCCAGGTGCTTTCTAAATGCTACCATGGAACTTTCTGAGATTTCTGGAATGCTGTAAATATTCTACCATTGCTTAAGCATGTTAGCAACATGATTTCTGCTCTATAAGAAAGATGTTTCCCAAAGCAGCATATTTGGATTTACTGCCATTTCTATATTGTTGCTTAGTTATGCGTGCAGAAGGCAAAATGTGTTAACTAGCAGTGGCTTCCCACTACTAAATAACAAGTTCTTGCTTTGATTTTCAGATGTATGTCAGTCCAGTGGGTTGGCATATGCCCCAAAATCCAAACAGGAATCATTAACTGTCATTAAGAAGCCACTGCACATCACACCACTTGTCTTCCACAATCATAACTATGCAACAGAACTTTGGACAATACTGTATATGAAAAGCTAGTGCATGTACCTCAAAATCTTTTGACTTGGACATTCATTAAATAATCTGCAATCTATGTGTCCATAGCTGTCCCCTTTTCTGCACACACTTTAAAAATTTCCACATTAGCTGAAATTACTTTATCTTGCAAGCAGATCAATGTTTTGCTATCATGCTATATGTGATGGAATAAAATGAAAAGTTGACCAAGTTATATTCAACTATGCCAAAAAAAGATACATCTCTAAGTGTATCTTCATATACTGTATTAACATTTATTTTAGCTAGAGTTAAAAAAGCATATCTGACCCGCTGTTTTATCAAACACATGACTGTTTTGGACTTCCTTTCAAGTGCTAAGGTGAACCTGTTTAATTGCCTTATTTCTCAAATCAATTCACTGTAAAAAAAGAAGTAAAAGCTGTCTGGCAGATGTGCTTAATTTATCAGCCAAATTATATATCTGTGTATAGATCAGTGGGAAACATAAATGGGTCATTAAGCATACACTTGTGTTCAACAGATGTTTAATCTGTGCTGTAATGGAAGCAGGTTGTTTAGAAGAAGTTGGCCTGGGGTGCTATTATTATTCATCAGATATTCAGCAAACCAGAGCATCTAGCATATTACAAATGCAAGGCACATGCTTTCTGCAAAATGACTAGGGCTATAAATTATCAGTGGAAAAGTTACACATCATGTAGTATTACTTATTTATACTGGGCAAGGCAGTGAGCATTCCTCATATATGCTTAAGACTGATGTGCTCCACTGTCTAGCTCCAATTCTCTTGTCTTATTGCCTTGGACCAATAGTGAGAGTCGTGTGCATCTATAGATAGCCAACTCTAACCAACGCTCCTCAGCTTGTCCTTATTGTTTTTGCATTTCAGAGATGGAGAGAGCAAAAGGCCAATCAGTGAAGGACGCACATAGGTCTGAGGTTCCTGCTGCTGCAATTTTAGTACTGTAAACTAAAATTAGAACATAAGGATTCCCAAACATAGACAAGCATAGAATTGCATTTTGTCTGCACTTAGTATAAAACCAGCCAATCCAGATTTTTCTTCAGAAGAGAGCATGCTATTGTGATTTGATAGCCCTCATTCACATTATCAATACAGTATTAATGTAGGTACCATGGTTTATCAAACCTGATTGTTTAAGGAGTAGGGACCATTGTTCAGTGTTAGGGCACATGCTTTGTATAAAGAATATCCCAGTTCCATCCCTGAGCTATCCAATTGTGAGATCAGCTATGAGGTCATATGAAAGATTTCTGCTAGAGACTCTTAAGAACTACTGCCAGTCACAAGAGATAATGCTGGGTATAAAGCATAAACAGTCTAACTTGGAACAAAGCAGCTTCCTGTGTAACTAAGAAGGCTGCTCTATATTAGACACAAAAACAATTTCAATGCAAATGAAGAATTCTGTTGGTAATTTAAGAGAAAAGCTACAGAAGTATGGTGGAAGAAGTTCATCTCTATTATTTTGTTTTAAAAACTGAGATATTACAAATGTCACATACAGTGTGGAATGCTCCTTGACCAGTTTATAAACAGCCTGCTATCCTCAAGCCATGCTCTGCAAGATAAATATGTTAAGTGGTTGATACATGTACTTGTGCCTAAATGCTTGTTAATTAGTGTTTGTTGCTTTCCCCTCCCTTTTTTGTGGGTACCTGTTTTGCACTATTTGAAATTGTAAAGAACACTGTAAATTGTTAAGAATACTGTATTGGGAAGTTACAGAAATGGCCAATATCTGAGGGTCATAACTGTGCACTGAATATAGTTTCTTTTCAGTCACTTGTAGCAAAGATGTGCTAGAATAGAACACTTACGAATGCATTATAAGACCCAGCACTACGACAGTATTCCAAAGGTCTATGTTTTGTTATATTGCTTGATATACATCTTGAAAATAAAGTCTTAAACTTTCTTTTAAAAAGGTGAATTGTCATTCTGTTCTGTGTAGGCCAAATAATAATATTATACTTCTTTGACGTCTTTATAATATCTGTGTTATCCCTAAAACTGGCATCTTAATAGGTATAGGCCAATCAGGATAAACATGCTGTAGAGCTCGGGCTATATTGGCAGAGAAAGGTCACCAATTTAAACTCTTTTCTCAGCCATACAGCTCACTAAGGGACCCTTCATCATTCTACTCTATCCTACCAATTTGGAGTTTCTGCATTTTACATGGAGTTGCTTTTTGTTAACAACAAATGCTAGAAGACAGGGCAGAAAGAGGGAACTAGAGATCAAGGGACAAAACCAACTTCCTTGTGAATGGTTACAACAATGATACTTATTAGCTTAAAATATAGGTGAGCCATAACAGAGGTTTGTAAAATTATGAGTGATGAAGAGAAAGTGAAGAGAGGTTCTCCCTCTTTCATAATACTAGCACCAAGAGCTTAATAAAGAGATTTGGGACACCTAAAAGGAAGCAATTATTTGCAAAATCAAAACAAGGAATCTGCAACAGATTGTAGCAGTGTAGTGATGGCTACCAGTTTGAATGCCTTTAAAAGGAGATTACAGAAACTCATGGAGCATAATGTTACACTATAATGGGCAGTATACTGTATACTAGGTACAGGAGAATATATATGGGAAGGTGCTACTGCACTTTAAGCATAATTTAGCAAGCAACAATCAGAACAAAAGTTTTATAGTATCAATTACTGTTGAAGACTCACAGCATGTGCTTGCTTTTTCCAAGAAATACATCAAGGATTAGGAATATAAGAAAGCCATGTTCTTTTAAAAAGGTTTATGTGTCGTTAGTTAATAAAAAAATTCATATTCTTAAACTGTGCAGAGCTATTTATAACAATAAGTAAATTGTTGTCACTAACACCATTTGTATTTCCTGACATGTATGAGGAAATGTAGATCTCGCAATCAACATAACCTGCATCTATCACATTTTGCCTATCAGGTACACTGACTGACCACGAAAGCATTAAGACAAATAATCGAAATAGCTAAATTTTCATCAGTAATTTAATAAGGTTTTTATTTGTTTGTTACACATATAGGAAATTATAATACATAATAATAATCCATTTTCATTCTAACATTCAGTATTTGGACTGCCAAAGCAATTCCACATTTGACTATTCAGAAGGGAAAGCCTGGACGATCATGGTATTTCGAGTAGGGATCATTGACATACCAGTTTCTTCTCTTCCAGAAGGAAGTGGTCATTTTATTAAGGAGCTTACTTTGTGTTTTATTGCAGAATACATGTTCTCTCAAGCACTTTTTCCGGATAGAGGTTTTTTTCCACAGCTTTTTCTTGTAACCAGCCTGTCAAAAACAAATTATTTTAAGACTGTTTATTTGTTTAATTTATTTACCACTCATCTAGCCAAAGGCCAATCTGGGCTGTTCACAGCATTAAACAGTAAAAACCCAGAGAAAGTATAAAACCATAACAATAACTCTACTGTGCAACAAACATTACAGTGGTGCCCCGCTTGACGATTACCCCACTCCACGACAAATCTGCTTTACGATGAGGTTTTTGCGATCGCTATCGCAATTGCAAAACGATGTTTAAAAGGGAGAAAATTCACTTTATGATGATTAGTTCCCTGCTTCGGGAACTGATTTTTTGCTAAACGACGATTTTAGAACAGCTGATCGGCGGCTCCCAAAATAGCTGCCTGCTGTGCAAAATGACTCCCCGCTGTGTTTAGGATGGATTCCTCGCTTAACATGCATCGGAAAATGGCCACCCTATGGAGGATCTTCGCTGCACGATGAGGTATTTCATCCATTGAAATGCATTGAGCCAGTTTTCAATGCATTTCAATGGGTTTTTTACTTTCGCTTGATGACGATTTTGTTCTACAGCGATTTTGCTGAAACGGATTATCATCGTCAAGTGAGGCACCACTGTATAACAGTGATCAAACAATTTAAAATGCATTCTAAAATAACTAATACATTTAATTTGGCAGTAGTCACGTATCATTCTAGGCTGTTAACTGCAGTTTAAGTAGGATCCATAGACAACATAATTGGAAAAGCCTACTGGAATAAACAAGTTGTTTCTTGACAAAAACAAAGATGGCTAGCCACAACACAGATAAGCTTCAACTAAAGAGACTTTCTATGTGTCTTCCATGTTTTTACCACAAATACTGTGTTACAAATATAGATGTCCCACAATCATAAATTATATACCTAGGAGGAGTCTAGTATTTAATAAAGTAATAATTATTACCCTTCTTCGTAGCCAAAGGCCACAGTGCAGTCGGAGAAATCTCTTAACCACAGGTTTTACAGTTTTTTTCTTCCCTTTCCGCAAGCTATATGTGATGACAGTCCTTGCTTGCTGATTAAAGATACTTGGAAACAGAGGTATTACACTGTAGTTTGTTTAAAATCAAGAAAAAAACATTTAGAGATAATAAATGTAATGAAATAGTTATATAATACTGAATGTAGCATATGACAGTCTCAATGTCACCGATTTACAACAGTGCTGTCCCTCCCACTGTCATTTGTGTCTCCCACAGCCACCCAATGCCATTTTGCCCAGTTTGTAAAATAGAAAAATTATACCTATGGAGCATGATACTCCTCAACAATAGCTGTGGCTCCTTGTTTCAGGAGAGGAGGTTTCTTTTTTTAAGTGTGAAATCTTATTCACTTTTTGCTTTAACCTGGAAGGGCAAACAATATGGCTCCCAAAAAGGTACGGGCTTAAAAACTGGATTCTGAACACAGGGAGCATCCCCACCCTGGTTTCCACCAATTCGCTTGAACAGAACAAACTAACATTTCAATTAGAGATGGGGATGAAGCACCAAAATGATGCTTCATTTTGGTTCGTGGGTTGTCAAACCTGATGACCCATGACTTGCCCCTCAGTGACCTGATGAACAATGAATTAATTCGTCATTCATCAGGTCTTTTTCCCCCTCCCTTCCCTCCATAGCAAGAGGAGGGAAAGCAGGAATCAAAGCAATCACGCAGCGGCTGGGGGATCCCTTTGATCCCTTCCCTCCTCTTCCTATGCTGTGTGGGCATAGGAAGAGGAGGAAAAGGGAACCTAACCATCCACCAGCCCCTTGTTAAACTTTTTCATCATGCCTACCTGTTCACTATTGAGACTGGATGCCCAAAAGAAGCACTGCCAAATGAAAGAAGAGGTCTTCGGGTACATACTGTTAATAGTTGCTCATTGTTGGTGTGAAGCAAAGATAGTCGTGCAATAGGACCAATACTGCAAGGGCTGTTATAGGTTGATGGGACCAAAGAGCAGAACGATCTTAAAACCCCTGAGGAAGTGAAAGAAAACACCACTGAGTATGGAGTACAGAATGCATATGGGCAAGGGAATTGGGCACTAGGGATATACAACTTGGAATTTCTGTACTGTACTCCAATTCCCAGAATTCCCCAGGCAGAATTCTGAGAGATGGAGAAGTCTAAAGACCACCTTTCTTTAGCTATTTCAGTTTATCTACTTTCAAAAACAAGGAAGTTGCCACGGTGCTACCTGAGAGATATAGTTTTTTGGGAGCCAACCCTCCATATAGCCTAATAGTCAGCAAGAATACACTTCCCAGGAAGATCTGGAGAAATATGCGTGATGGAATTAAAAAAAAGCCAAAAGTACCATCTTTGCTTGGCACCTTTGTTTTCCCTATTTGGCCTTTCACATATGAGTTCTGACCATTAGAAACTACTGAAAATAATGGGTCTATTTGGACACAAGTCAGAATGCATTCTAGCTAACCTACAACAAGCATGTGTGCTAAGGCACACTGTTCAACAGCTCCACTCTGCTTCCTGTACTAGTGGAAACAATTAACAAAACAGGAAAATTTCAACAGTGATCTGTTTAACATCACATTTGAAATCTGATTTGTTGGTCCATTCGCATACTAAAATAATACAGTAATTCAAAGTCAGCTCTTGGCTTATGGTTCCAAACTATTACAAAAGTAAAATCTAGAGATCTGATTTAGACAATGGACGCTTCCTGGTTTAGTCACTCCCACCATCTGATGGATGCAATCAAAGGCAACCTAGAAGGGTAGTTAGTTATTAATAGACATAGGAAGATGGGGGGAATGGAAAAACTGGGGGCAAACTTTTTCCCCATTTTTTTCATCCGTAAAAAATGAAAAATTATATGGAGTGTAGAATATTCTTTTACAATGATAAATAATATGTCTCTGACATTGCATGCAAACTGTATAACATGAAGACCTTAATGAAAGATATCTGAGACTCTATGTATTTAAGTTATCTGAGTTAATAACTTGTTAACAATAATCATCAGGAATTCTGTCTATCATGACATATCAATAAGGCCTACAGGGATCCCCTGCAACTCACAAAAATGAAGTGGTATACCTTTAAAAGGTGCAAAAAAATTATGCAGGAACCACCTGGAAATAAAAGGGTTGTTCTACTTCCTGCGATCTAGTGGGCCCCAGTCCCATAATTCATCCTGGTGGTGTTCACACTGAATGATGGGACTGGGAGTTCTTCCCCCCCCCCCCCAAATCCCATCCCTGCAGGCCAATATTGGGACAGGTATGGCTCATCACTGTAAGGTTTATGAAACTTTTTGTACAACAGGATGAGGACCTAGTCCAAGATGACAAGTCAGATCAACCTCCCATTGACCAGATGACATGGGGATACGCTTACTGGCTTCCCAACTAAAACATCAATCTATAAATGGGTGATTGAAAACCTCTGCAAACAACCACCAGGAAGGATTCTGAGCTCACAGCAAATAAAACAGAGCACACTGCAGTCTGCAAAAAAACTCATCAGAAACTCCTAGGTGAAAATACCCACCCTTTTTTTCTTGCAGCCCGTCTTGCTTCTACAAAATTACATACATTCTTAAGTTTAGAAGTACAGTATGTGTTTCATGCTGACTTACAAAATTTGCTAAACTGCAGCTTTCATTCCATCCTATTCTACTCTCAATTTCCCAGTTCCTCTGTCAAGTATAAACTGATGATGAAATGTTTGTTTTTGTTTTTTGGCTGCTGGGGGGGTTTGGTTTTCTTGGATTTTGGAAAGCCTCCATGAAGCAAATGCCGAAAGAACCTACTGAATACAACGTTTGCCTTTCCTGCGATGCCACGGTCATATACAGATACATATCTAAATCTATTATTACCAACCCCAGTCCACCTTCCCACATAAAAAAAAAAATCTTACACACTTTCCTCTGCACTGCCTTCACTTACTCTAATACAGTCTTGTTCAGAGTCAAAGAGAATGTTTTTTGTTAGAACTAAATATTATTATTAATACCTTCGATTAACCCAAGAGAGCCTGAGAGGGTCGGTCCAATGAATTCACCAACTACTCATACAGGCAATTCTCGGAGCTACGTCAAGACGCTGCGTCAGAGCTTGCTAAAAGAAGCACACCGCTCCCTCTCCCCAATGATTAAAAAAAGAAACTATGTCTTTTTACAGAATTCCTGTCCAAACGCAATGCCCAACCACTCTTTCCCTGACCTGTTAGCCTCCGCGCCGCTTTTAAGGCCGCCATCTTCCTCACTTCCTGTACGACCGCCCAAGTCCCAGCTCGGTACGGCATCAAGCGAGGGTCAGTCCTCGACGAAAGCGAACAGAAACGAGGCAGTGGCTTCTGCTTTTCGACGTAGTGAAACATTTACAGTACTGTACTGTACATTCGATTCGTTCCTTTTTAAGTGATTACACCCAACTCCATATCTTGATGAGATCACCCCGCTCTCAATAAACACACACTAACTGACACATCTAACAGAACGTGTGCCTTTGCAGCGTCCGGCAGGATCTACTGTACTGTATTGTGTTAACTTTTATTTAAAGGCACGGCTTCCTTTTCATACCCTGAGGAATATGCAAGTTAGCCTTGCGTACAGAAGTTTATCTGGAATTCCAGTACATACAAAAGAACAAAACATTATTTCAACATAGTAATAAAATTGTACACAGAAACAAATACTGGATTTTATGTTTTATATCAGTTATTCATCCATTGTGCATTAATGTGCAGAAACATTCTTAATAAGCATAACAAGTACCTTGTTTCCCTGAAAATTAGACAGGGTCTAATATTATTTTTTGCTCCAAAAATGCATTAGGGTTTATTTTCAGGGGATGTTTTGTTTTTTTCAGGTACAACAATCTACATTTATTCAAATACAGTTAGGTCATCTTCTTCTGGTTGCTACACAATGGTGGAAGGCAGGATTTCACTTAACTAGGGCTTATTTTGGAGGTAGGGCTTATATTACAAGCATCCTGAAAAATCATACTAGAGCTTATTTTCAGGGAAACTGTATAAAAATCTCTTTTCAGTTTTATTCTGATCTGTCACATGCAACTACAATATATAGTGTTTATTATTAATAGTCTTCAGTATAATAGTAGTAGTAGTAGTAGTAGTAGTAGTAATAATAATAATAATGATGATGATGATGATGATGATGATGATGATGATGATGATGATGATGCATGAGATGCTCCATATGGGGCACTATTTGCTTTGCAGTGATTGTACTGGAATTCTTCTGGACACGAAAATACATGATAATTGTATTTTTGTTTTATATCAGTTATTCATTATATCATTATCTTGCATCTGCAGTCAAACAAAAATCTACAAGTGAAATAACATTATATTAATTACTCCACAATTACCTACTATGTTTAAATATATATAATTATCTTTATCCTAACAGTTTGCTCCACAGAGTTCCATGTGAAAAGGAAAGCTGTTATCAATGTTTTCTCTTCTGTTTCAGAAATACAATAAATGGAATTACATTAAAGTCATTAATATCTGCTCATTGACTTTTTAGATTTCCTGTGGTAATTAGCTTCTTGTCTGAATAGGAATCTGGACCTTGGTTTCTTGCTGCACCTTGTTTGTCTGTTTTGAGCATGTTTTGCAAACTGACAAAATATATTTCATATAACAATTAATGAGTTCCAACTCTTTACTCTTAGTCATGTAGGTTCAGTATTAGACCCTCCCTTCATCATTTTTTAAAATGCAAAAACAAATTAACTAAATTAACGTGCATTATGCTCTGGATTGCCTTCTTAAGATGAGTCTACAGTTTTCTTTCACTGATTGTTTCCCTTCGGGCAGCAAAAATCTTTCTTTTTGGGGGAAGGCTTTTTGGTCCATAGCTGTTGAAATCTATGCCAAGAAAATTGCTTTAATTCTTTAAGAAAGTGCCTTGATGGATTGGTTTTATGTGGCTCCTTTTGCTGCTCTCTCTGCTATCCTTAATACGAACAATAAAATGTGTTCTTAGTATTAAGAATTAAATAACAGTGGAGTCCTTATCCAAATGGAAGCAGCTTGTGGAGCAGGGTCCCAAACCACTTTTTCTTCAGCGAAACTGGTCAGTTTAAGCGTGGCTTGTTGAAAGTGTGTTTATTTCCCAACATGTCTGGCCTCCTTTTTTATTGTTCAAATTACAATGGCTTACAACATGTTTACTCTTTGCTCTCTAATGCATTGAGCAAATGGGTATAAAAACATTTTGATGAAATTAAGACAGTCTTAGATTCTGAAAAGGACAGATGAAGAAGAATTAATTTCAATATGAGAAAAAATGTGTGATAATACCTTAGTCACATATCTCATTGTGTAATCAAGATTGATGTGGCACCTCATGTATTATTTGCAGTTAGCTATGGCAATGTATGCAAACCGTACATTAACACCAGTAGGACGCCAACCATTAAGTAAGATCTTTGAAGCAAGATGCCTTGTGACACCTTAAACACTAAAGCCACTCTTCCCCTAAGCAGAAAGTCCCAGCAGTGCAGTAATGCATGCTTGTGTCACTTGCACAAACATTGTCATTGTGCAAACAGTGATTGCTATGTAGAAAACTTACTTTCCACTTGTGCAAAATGTATTTTAACCAAGGTACTATGCTTTTGGAGAAAAAGATCACAGGGACCTAATCCAGAACATGCTCCTTATCTTAACTGAGGTTACATACATTTTCTCCATCCCCTGAAAATTCTCCCTAGATATGCTTCGAAGCCAAAGGTAGCATTTGCAGGAAACATGTCTAGGGCCAAAAGCAGCCAGGGAAGTTGTGCAGTTGTTAAGAAATAATGCAAAGTTTGTACATAAGATATTCGTGAAGGCTTTCACGGCTGGGATCTAATGGCTGTTGTGGGTTTTTCGGGCTCTTTGGCTGTGTTCTGAAGGTTGTTCTTCCTAACGTTTCACCAGTCTCTGTGGCCGGCATCTTCAGAGCACAGAGTGCTGTCCTCTGAAGATGCCGGCCACAGAGACTGGTGAAACGTTAGGAAGAACAACCTTCAGAACACAGCCAAAGAGCCTGAAAAACCCACAATAACCATTTGTACATAAGAACTTGAGTTTGCGGTTGTAATCACATACTCTCTAACACGGATGGGAATAAGCTTCGCTGAAGTCATAGGGCATATATTTGGATGGACAGTATACAACTGTGTTTCAAATGAAGACTGGCAGCTGTGTTTGAATCTTTTGTTTAAAATCAAGCATTTTTAGGTAAAATTGTTTTGTTTTTGTTTGTATCAGGAGTTCTGATACAAATAATAATAAACAAAACAAATATGTGGTAGTTTCTGACTTATTTACTGTATTTCTAAAGCCTGCAACGCTAGTTCTTCTTGCTATAGATTTTATTTTTTCTTCTTTAGCACCGTATGTCACTTCAAATTCAAAATTATATGGTTAAAATGGCGAGTGTGAGGTCTAAGAGTGTAGTAGTGCCCGAGGCAGTTCAGGAGAGCATTGTACGCATCAATAACTTATTATAGGCTCCTGCATGGGCAAAAAGCCTTTTCAAAGGCGCGGCACCACAAAATTCAGATACTGTATCTGGTCAAGATCATCTCCTAAACTCTCCTGTTTAGATGAGACGCAGTATGGATGCTGTCCCTATCATTAGTGCTGAAAATTTCACTGCCATCCCTGATCGCTGGATTTGGAAGGGCACAACCTCACGGCAGCAAAACATCTTGAGCCAGTCCCGGTGTGGTATTTGTGGACAAATACTTTGTGTTGGTGGAGTAAGTAGAAAAAGGACAGAATAATTGCGAGCGGACAACCTTTCTATTGGTTCGAGTACAAACAACAATGGGCGACTTCTCAAGCCACACTCAATACTGACGGACACTGAGAAGCCTCTTTTTGAACGGCGAAAGTTGTGAAGCACGTTTTCCACATAAACAAATCTCGAAAGTCAACCTTCCACCGCCATTCAATCTATCGCCTATAATCACTATTCGTTTCTGCTGGCAAAAATCACTTTCTCCGGGGAGGAGGAGGAAGGGAAAAGATGGCGTCACAAGAAGTCTATTTTCTGAGGAGTTCCTCGGGCGGAAACTTAGGAGTGTGTCACTCTTTATTTTTTCCTCTCTCTTTGTTTATTTCCTCCTCTGGGCAGCCGCCAACCGCACTTCTTTTCTATCTGTGCGCGTCCAAGACGGGCGATTATTTGCATGCTCTCTCCCCCCGCCTTCTGATTGGTGGATGTAAGCTCCGCCTCTCACGCAGTCCAGCCCAGGGCGGTTACGAGCTGAGGGGACGAACAGGCGGCATTTCCCCGTGGCGCCTTGTATTATCGCTGTTTGGCCACCACCCTCCTCTTTCTCCTTCGCTCGGAGGCCGGGATCATGCTGCGGGTCTGTCAACGCGCCGGGAGTACAGCAGCTCAGGTAAAAAAGGGGAAGGGGGAACCGAACAGGGTGGGAAAAGGACCGCAGGTAGCGACCTCGGTCCTGGTACTTTCTTCTGGCTGAGGAAGGGAGCCGTGCCGAGTTCGCGGTCAGGCTGGACGCCGTTATTGGTCGCTGTGAGGACGAAAAACACGTGGGAGTGTCTTGGTTATTCACGCATATATATATACAGCCACGCTCCTTGGGCACGCTATATTCTATATATATGTAAGGCCAGTGGAGGAAGAGAGCGGCGAGAAGGGTAGCGGCGAGTAGGCGGGATGAGGACGGTTGGGTTTAAATGAAGCCTACATTTCCCATCGTGCATTGCGGAGCGATGCCTTTTCTTTGAGGTACTTGGCTGGAAACCAGCCCGTTGGTGGCTGGACGACGGGCCGCGCGTGAAAACACAACAGCGTGTGGGGGGGTGGAATGCGTGTGGGAACGCTCCGTCACGTGCAAGGAGGGCTCGCGCTCTCGTGGTTTAGGAGGCGAGGTCCAGGGTCACCGGAAGGAGGGCCGCTGCTGGGACTTGTAGGCCCCTTCGTGTCACCTCTAAGCGGAGGAGGGCCTCCCCCAACCCCACGCGCTCTTCCAGCTGTGCCACGGCTGCGTGGCTGCCGCGCGAAGTCGTTGGGCAGTCGCCAGAGGGGACTTTTTTGGCACCAGCGGCATTCAGATTATTACCACCAGAGGCCCTTCATGTCGCCTCGAAAGGCATGACCTTGCTGTAATTCATCTTTCCTCCGTATAGTTTAATTTTGGGGAAGAAAAGGGTCTGGAGGTCGTGCTGCTACCTCCCTGGAAATGTCTGCCCCTGTTAGGCATGTGTGTAAGGGAGGATGTGATGGTGTAAGAGCATTCTGTACACAGTTTGGAGCATTATTGATTCGATTTTGTATGTGGCATACTCTAACCTTAGTGCTGGAAAGAGTTTCTAAGGGTCACTGTCGTTGCCACAAACAAGGGGGAAAAAGGAAAGTCTCAGCTGCATCGTGTTCTTCAGTTCTTTACATATTTAGTTGTAGAAGAAGTGGCCAGGTTAGTACCTCGGTTTACAAATTTCATGCATTCTCTGGGACGTTTCATAATGTGATAAATTTGTAAACCAAAACACGATTTTCTATAGGAATGCATGCACAGGGGCAGCACTATAAACCTTCCGGGCACAATGCAAACTTGTTTCGTATTGCCAAAAAAATAAAAATAAAATAAAATCGTAAATTGAGGCATTATTTTCAATGGATTTTCGTCCGTAAATCAAAAATTATGTTAACTGAGGCATTTGTAAACTGAGGTACCACTTTATAGCAGTTACTCTTTAAGGTGCCATCATGGTTTTACCTTTTTTATTTGTTTTATTTTGTTTATACCTGTAATGCTTATACAGAAAGAAAGTTTTAGGATCAGTTTTGACTAAGTAAATGGAAAATATAGTATTTGAACTTGGTGATCCCTTGTTCTTTACTGCTCAAAAATTATTTCCTTGTTAATAATCATATTTTCGTTTTCTTCTTTACTACTGTGGGTAAATTACAATAATTGTAAAATACAACTGAAATAAGCTGAGAACCACCTAATTTTATATATGATTAAAGGAAAGCTGTCTAATTGTATACGTCATTTAAGAAGCAGCACAAAAAGAGCTGGTGGGACAGAGATAATTTCAGAGTATGCTGAAAAGTAAGTAGTAGTGGTGACAGGAGAACTTCCCTTCAGAAGGTGTCCTAAATATTGTACATTATAGCAGAATCTATGGCTAGTATCTTGTGCAGCTCTGCTTGCATAATTGGAGTGATGTCACAGGCATTTGTGTCTAATTAGATAATTCCTTTATCTATTTGTGTGTGTGTGTCATTCTATACCATTGTGTATGGGTTGTGCACAACTGAAATTGAAAAAAGAAACTCTTCAATTAGCAGTAGTATGCTGGTGTCATCACTCCTCATTTGCAGGTAGAGTTATGCAACAGGATGATGGCCTAAATGTGTCTATACACCATATTTGATGTATATAAAAATAGAGCAAAAAGGGCAGTCAAAGAAACAGCCATGGCAGTGTTCTTTAAGATTACCGTATGTCCAAAGCTATAGTCCTGTTAAATTGCAAGAGTGTGATCTTTGTGTACTTGATACTGTACAATACTGTACATCTTGTTGAATTCAGTAAAAGTTCTAAGCAAGGCATTCTTGTAGCTGATTCTTCAGTTTGCTGATTTTTCTGAGCTCCTGTACAAAAATGTTCCATCAAAACATTTTTAAGCATCCTGAATAACTTTCACAGGATTTGGTTTGTTGATCTGGAATGTTCAAAAAGAAGAAGAAAGTCATTCTAATGGTAATGGTCATCTTATATGCATGCCCGCATTTTGAAACGAAGACCAGTATCCTGTTCAGTATTTATATGTGCATACTTATCAGTTATGGAAGCTGCTATGCTAGTGCAATTGGATCAGGTGATCAAGCATGTAACTGCACAATATTGGCACCTTGTCAGTTCATTGCACCAGCTTCTGTATGTGGAGTGTGGATATATAAATAATATACAGGATATGGACTTAATTAACAGAGCAATCCTGTACTGTATATTCATAACTGTCACTGTGGTCAGTGGAGCTTATTCCCTGGTAATTGTGTGTATTATATTTGTATGCAGCAGGTATTTGTACATACCACCCTTTTCCAGTTTAGAATGCAGTCTATAGGCCGGCAACCTCAATCCTATTGATTCAAAGGGACAGACATGTTTAAATATGTTGGATTTCAATCCATGCTTTTTAAATCTTAAATTTTGAGTTCTGTATCCTTCATTTTACAAACTTCAGAATATATAAAATGAACTACATTCCTCCTAAATGTACACCAATTTGTCTACTAGATCTTAAAGAAATCTACTGCGTGTTTTAGGCCTTGTACAGGAAAGAAGTCAGATAATAATATACAAGTTTACAGAATGAAAGGGATGGTGAACATAACAGTAAATAATAATCATGTGCTGTCAAGTCAATTCTGACTTATTGTGACCCTTTTCAGGGCTTTCTAGGTAGAAAGAATTCAGAAGTGTTTAGCATTCCCTTCTGGGGGCATCCCGCGACTGTGCAGCTTGCCTAAGACCGCACTGGCTAGCTCTTCCCTCTGGAGACGCAGTGGAGAATCAGACTCCCAACCTCTGGTCCACAGCCAGATTTATAATTCTTTTAATGTACTGTATCGCCATTGAGACTGGAGTTGCAGGGTGGTAACTAAATAGCAGTTTCACAAAATAGCTCTTTCATATGACTGAAACGGTATTGAAACCAGTAGTTATTTGTGTTTTCCTTCATTGTTAAGTCCAGCCTTTAAAAGTAAAAATTCACATTTTAAATTTTAGCCAATCTGGCATTTTCAAGGTTATGTGGTGGAAAATCTGAGTTTGGGATGTGTCACAGAATTGCAGACTTCCTAAATTGTGTCTGAGTTTTACATATGGCTTTAATAAAAGCGTGAGGCATCTCTCTCTCTTGTGGAAAATGGGCAATGTACCAGTACTTCAGAAGGAGGCAAGCCTTCATTTTGAAACTGGCATAAACATCTAGCCATGATTTTTGGAACTCTTGAATTTTTATTGTATAATCCGCAGATAAGTTATGTGTAGCCTGATGAAGGTCCATATGTGTGATTCTTTTAGTGATCTGATAGTAGAGTTATCACCCCCTCCTTGCCTTTAGATTATGTATTAGGACTCCATGGCTTTATATTGGCATAACAACAAAAATATTTGCACAGTCATTCCAAACCTATTTGAATGAAGGTTTATGGTGGAAATATACAGCATTGCAGCATCTTCATGAATGTGAAGAGAAGGCTTGTTTCATTTTGCAGTTGAAGGGTAAAAGTTTTAGAATTATAGTTTCTCTGCTTAACTTTGGTATTGCTTTTAGTATACAGACATCAGCTTTTACATTTGGATATCATTCACTTAAATTAGTAGTAAGTTGCAACTAGAGCAGAGATGTCATACTCAATTTCATATTGGGCTGCATCGGCATTATGGTTGCCCTCAAAGGGCTGGTTGTATCTGTAAGACTATATATAAATGTATCTACTGTACTCTATCATATTGAATATTATCCTCATTCAATTATTACTGGTTTTAGTAATAACGTAAGTAATAACTAGCTCTGAAAGTAAAAGTCTATGATCAAAGTCTAGAAATAATGGCAAGTAGATAAGAACAGGAGTAGGCAATAGCGAGGACTACATTTCCCAAAGTGCTGTACCGCAGCCCAAGCAGCTGCATTGTCTGACTCTTCACTGTTTGGAATGCTGGGATTAGAGGTCCCACGGGGCAGATTCCCAGCATCTTTGTGGAGCATTATGGGTGACTGAGTAAGTGCCTACATGTTGTATGCTGCACAGTAGCAGGCATTAATGCAAGGTGAGCTGGATTCAGCCCACGGGCCATGAGTTTGACGTATGTGAACTAGAGTAAGCCCGCTGAATCAGTGGTGGTTTGGTGAGTCAGCTCTCTGTAAGTTCCATTCATTCAGTGGGCCTGCTCTAGGTGCAACTTACTGCTACATTTCAACCATTGGGTCCCACCTTCTGTGCTGTTTCATATTTTCATAACAGGACTTGAAGAAGCATCTATCCCTTATTCTGTGCATGTGTTTTAATACAGTTTTTTCAGATGTTACATGGTGAACTAAAAATGTTTGCAGTGGACTAGGCACAGAAGCTTTTCTAATTAACAAAATTTAGTTTCTCTTATTTCATGCTACCTGTTTGCCACAAATGATTTATGTGACATACTGATATCTGGTAAGAGGACCAATAACAACATAGTGGGATAGTTATATGAAATATGACTTTAACTGAAAACAAAGGTGTAGAGATAGAATATGGAACAATGGAACAATATGGAATATGAAACAGTGGAATTGTTTTGAATGAAGTCATTATGCTGCATAGCTTAATACTTTCTCTTTCAGAATTGTCTGTGTGGAAGAAGTTCACTCCGTCCATTGCTTTACCGTGGATACACAACTTCTGGAGAATCTGGGTATGTCAATTCATGGCTACTTAAAAAAGCTCATTGAGTTACTCATTTTGTTAGATGGCTCATTTCATTAAAAGGAGCAAAATATTTCTTGTGGTTGTTGTGGGTTTTTCTTCCTAACATTTTGCCAGTCTCTGTGGCCGGCATCTTCAGAGGACAGGAGTCAGGTTAGGAGACCGTTCTGACTCCTGCCCTCTTAAGATGCCACAGAGACTGGCAAAACGTTAGGAAGAACAATCTTCAGAACATGGCCAAAGAGCCCGAAAAACCCACAACAGCCATCAGATCCTGGCCGTGAAAGTCTTCGAGAATACTAAATAGTAAAAATAATAAAAATAATAAAATAAGTTGCAAACTGCATGAGATGCCAAAGTGCCTCCTCTCATGTAATTATGCCTGTCCACTTAGGACAGATGAAAGTTATCTGTATATCCAGACACTGTCTGCCATACCTGTGGAACTCGCTCTTATGGCTTCACTGCTAATGGTGTTTTTACTCTGATGCCTGTCATGTTTCAATTTGTTTAGCCTGGTTCCTTTCTTGTTACTATTTTTTTGTAAGTTACTAAGGTTTTGTTTTAAATTTGAATTTCAAAATGTTGATTTTGAATACCTTTGCTTATAATCAGCATTGAAGAGCAGGGACCCTGGATACTGAATGCCCATATATGCTGCCAGGATATTCTGTGAATGTATTAGTATATAGTGGGTTTCATTAAAAAAAATTAGACTTCAGTTTATTATACATATTTTTCTTAGTAAATTGCAGTATATGAATTTGTGATTTGAAGAGTATTGGATTGTATTAGGAGCTAGTTTTGTGCTACTGCTTCTTTTGCATATTTCTTTCAATTAAGATACACTTTTTAAACGAGAGCTTTCAAGGGCAATTTAAGTTCCATTTGGTGGCTTGGGTTAATTAATACATTATTAAAACATCAGATCTCCTTTCAAGTCAGATTGCTTCCAAGGAAACACAAAGCAGCTTACTGTGAGCACACTTCCTTGTTATTTACATAAATGTTCCAATCACTTGGGTTTTGAACTCATGGTGCCTTGTGTTGTAGCTTAAGTGTTTTTTTCTGCATGCATGCAAACTAGGTTTGAAGGACGTGTGCCATTTATGGTGCTTTCTCTGTTTAGGTAATATAAGTGAGATACTTTTATTACTACAATATTGATATATTTACAAAGCACATTCTCAATATTCATTTTTATTTTAAACAGCATCTCTGCTGGCAAAATTGTTGGTGCCAGTGTCTTGTTTGTTGGTGGAGGAGTAGGTGGCACTGTCTTATATGCTAACTATGACCCACACTTCCGAGAAAATGTGGAGAAGACCATTCCTTATTCCAGCAACTTATTTGAAATGATACTGGGACCTCCTCCATATAGTATTCCATCACCAAAGAAGCCAGTAAGTTAATAACACTCACTTTTTTTCTAATTTAAAATTGTACTTTACTTTTTTTTTGTATTTGATTAAAAATGTGAATGTGATTTCTCATTGTTCAGAAACCTGGATACCTTCAGTTTTTTAGGCCATTGAAACATTAGCTAATAGTTGTGATTTGAGTTTCTATTGTAATAACTACAATTGAGTTTTGATCTGTGGATTATAGAAATATGTGATATTTTGTGAAATGTATTTTAAAAGTGGCATGGCAATAGTAACTGCACATCATGCATTATATTATTTCAGGGATAGAAAACTTAGCAGCTAGATAGAATGTTCGCATAAGATGGATAGCTGTTTGAGTGCACAAGTAAACTTGCTTTCTTTCCAGTTTCCCTCACTCCCACGTTCTCAAAAATCTTCAGTCAGGAGGGGCCAGGACCTAAGGTTAAAACTGTTCAGAAGCTGTAGTATACTTTTGTTCTGAAGTTGTAGTCCCCTGCAGATCTTGTTTAACTGCAATTCTCCATTGGCTGCACTGTCCATGACTTTTGATAGTTACAGACAAACAATATCTGGACAATCAAGTACATCCCTTTTCTGATAAATGGTTGTTGATTCTTGCCATTACTTGGAAGGAACAAAGTAACGTGCCTGTTCTTGCAGCAAATCTTCCTGCAAAGTCATATCTTTTAAAACTGATACAGAGTGTTAAAATAAGGGTTTGGTGAATACCTAGTTCTAATTAGGCTCTTTCTAAAAGGCTGTTAGAGAAAGCAGGTAAGAAAAACAAGGACAGAGAAGCAGGAAATTAAGAAACCCTAAAATAAATGGGGGGGGGGGCAGAATGAAAAAGAATGGCTGAAATCCCATTGATGTAAATATACATACATACACTGGATGATGGAGTGGAAACCTTTAATTTAATTAAATTAAAGGCTCCCCGGAGGTCTCTTTTGCCCTTCGGAAGCCTTTGGGACCCTCAGGATAGGTGGAGAGCCTTTAATATCAGAAAATCACTGCAAGATGAAGATATAATTGAAAGCTCTATTGTAATATGGGGGTTGGACTCAATGGACTTATCAGCCCCTTTGGAAATGGAAAATGAAGATGTGATTGATAAGATCCAGAATAATAGCTAGACCAGCATATTCCTTCATCCCCCTGATGTCAATGTCTGCTCTGATTTACAAATGTTGTATTTGTAGGCCAAAATCTATTTGAAAATCTGTTGATGCTGTGTCTGTTGAGAATGGTCTGTTGGCCTCTGCCATGTGCTTTTTAGCATTTAGGGTTTTTAAAATTTTGTTCCTTACTTTTTTTTATTCTTGGAAAGGAAATTCTGTTACCTAAGGAAATTCTGTTTTTGCGTAGTTGGAAGACTATCTAAATTGAGTTATGCCACATTGGGAAATAGGCAAAGTTAAAAGCCTGTTTCTACCAATGCTCAAGACTCCAAAGCATCTCGAAACAAAAATACGGTAAAATTGACACCAAGAAACCTAGCAACTAGGCCAATTTCCATATAAAGAAACAAACATAATGGGAATTCAGACTTCTGATTTTAAAATGTATATGGAATAATACACAGCACTGTAAAGGTTAATCTCTGTATGCCTGTTTTTTGTTTGATTGTTTGTTTTGTTGTTCATTGGTTTGTCTTACCTACCTCACATGACAGGTACACACTAAAAATACTATCTGACATTGGGATATATTGTTGCTTTGAAATGTTGGTTTGCTGTTAGTCTTGGCCCAGTTGACTGGGTGATATACAGTGGTGCCCCGCATAGCGACAATAATCCATTCCGAAAAAATTGTCGCTATATGGATTCGCCGCTAGGCGGAACAAAAAAGCCCATAGGAATGCATTAAAACACGTTTAATGCGTTCCTATGGGCAAAAAACTCACCGTTCTGCGAAAATCCTCCATGCGGCCGCCATTTTCGCTGTCTGGTAAGCGAGGAAAGGGTGCGAAAACACTGCAGGCGGCCATTTTATTTACCCGGCGGCGGTTTTGGAACCGCCGATCAGCTGTTCTTAAAACATTGCTATGTGAAAATCGGTAAGCGAAATGCTTACCGATCATCGCAAAGCAATGTTTTACCATCTAAAACATTGCAATGCAATTGTAAAAACGATCGCAAAAAACACATCGCTATGCGGATTCGTTGTTAAACGAAGCGCTCATTATGCGGGGCACCACTGTATATGCATTTTTCATTGTTAGCAAATCGCTTTTTATAAACAGCCTTTTCATTTGGAATAGCTGTATTTTTGCAAGTTCTATTTTGTATATAGATTAATGCAAATCTTTCAGAACTTAATTCTGAATGTAATTCTATTGCTGCCAATTCTTGAAGGATTCTATTTCAGTTGTACACTTTTGTGCGTTCATAGTGTGTTTTGGTTTCTCCCACAGATACAGCCAGCTCCACTAAAGATCTCCTCTGTAGCAGATGTAATGAAGGAATCTAAACAGCCTGTATCCAAATCTCCAAAGAGTAAAACAGAAGTTCCTTCAGCAGCTAGCGAAGAAAAAAAAGGTGACCAGAAATAATGGCTGTGGCAATTGCAATAATGAGTGGATGGGTGCTTTATTTATGAAACATTAGTTTTTAAGTGACCTGCTGTTGTTTTAAATTTACTTCAGAGAATCTAATGTTTCTCCATTCAAAGACGTTTGCTGATGGTTGTAGAAAGACTACTTGCATATATGTGGAATGGTGAAATGGGACTGGAAGTGTATACATGTACAGAAGAATTGCATTGCAGAGTTGTAATTTCTGTTTGCCTTTGTTCATAGCATCTTCTGAAGTAGCGCAGATAATCTCGGCAACAGGTGAAGCTGTGTCAGTTCCAGCTCCAGGGATGCAGGAGACTGAACAAACTAAAAGTCACATACATCCTGAAGGTAAACGCAGACCTCCTGATTTAAGTATCGCCTACTTATCTGAAAGCTTCTTGTTTACTTGCAAATTCTGGAATTTTGAAATTCAAAGAATTGTATAAAATAGTGAAAAACTAGAGCCTTCTCTCTATGAGCCTGCCTGGGATTTAAGATAATCAGGGGAGGCCCTTCTCTCAGTTCCGCCACTCTCACGGGTGTGCTTGGTGGGGACATGGGAGAGGGCCTTTTCTGTTGCTGCTCCCAGACTCTGGAATTCTCTCCCATGGGAAGCTAGACTGGCTCCATCATTGCTATCCTTCTTCAAGCAGGCAAAGTCCTTTCTTTTCAGGCAAGGTTTTAATAACTGGTGATCTGAGAGGGTTTTATAAATGAATTTAAGCTTGTTTCAGTATTGATTTTATTACTGTTTTTAATGTAATACTTGTTTAATTTTTTTAAATATTTATATATCTATTGTTTTTAGCTTCTACATACTGTCTTTTTAATTATGTAAGCTGCCTTGGGTTCTTTTTAAGAAGAAAGGAGGGATAAAAATATTTTTTTAAATAAATAAACAAATAAATAGTATGAAACTGTACTTGGACCAAGTTACAGTGGTGCCTCGGCACAACAATGTTAATTGGTTAAAAAAAAAAACGTTCTGTGAAACACCATTTCCCATAGGAATGCATTGAAAACCGGTTAATCCGTTCCAATTGGAACGGATTGCCGTCCTTAAGCAAAAATCCCCATAGGAAACATCGCTGAGGGAAACGCGGTTCCCCAGTTGAAATGCATTGAAGCTGACTCAATGCATTTGAATGGGTTTGCAAAGTCCCTTTTCGCTCCTGTAAAAGTGCCTTAAACTGTTTGAAAAGTGTTTTAAATGCTTGCAATTGTTAGCCCACCTCCTGAAACGTATGCAAACTTAATTTGGTGTTGTTCTGAGTCTTCATTAATTTTTGGTGAATTTTTGTTTTCTCCATTGAAAGCCATTGGACGGACCATCCAATGGCTTTCATTGGAGAAAACAAAAAATCAACAAAAATTAACGAAGACTCAGAACAACACCAAATTAAGTTTGCATACGTTTCACAAGCTGGACTATCGATGCCAAGCATTTAAAACAGGTTTCAAACAGTTTAAGGCACTTTTACAGGAGCGAAAAGGGACATAGTTGTGCGAAAATTTCCCATAGGAAACATCGTTGTGTGAGGCGGCAAATTTTTCAGGAAAAGCCATCGTTGTGTGAATTTATCGTTGTGTGAGGCACTCGTTGTGCAAGGCACCACTGTACTTTGTAAAGCAACCATCCTTTAAATTTTAAACTCACTACAGTATAATAGTCTCTTTGTGGGCTGTATTCTGATAATAGTTGTTCATTTTGAAGTCTTCCATGTGCTTGAGTTGAGAAGGGGAAGTCCCGTCAGTCTCACTGCTTCCTGGGAGTCATCCCAGTGCTCAATGGGAAGGCTAGTTCAGTGAGAGGCTCCTTCATAGAGTCTAGTGGGTGGCACGTCTACTCTTTCCATGGAGTGCTTGGGTGACTTCCTTTCTTCTTCCCACCTCAAATTCATGGAGTGAAACAGAAAATGGACATAGGGAGGCATCCCCCTCTGCCTTCTGGTTTCTCCTCCTCCAATCTCAGAATTCTGTCTGGAGGATTCTAGGTAAATTCTGGAATTGGAAGTCCTAGAAATACAAAAGTATGCCTAGTGAGCAAAGGCTCATATTGGCACTGGATGGGCACAGTACTGTACTCTGAATACCTTGACTGCCCACCACCACCATCACCAAAACAGCCATCCTTAGTTTTCTGTTCTGGAGCCAAATGAAATCCCACAACCAAAATGCAAGCATCTTTCTCTTACCATGAAAAGAGGGAGTGAGGATTTCCCATGTTGTTGTGCTGAATTCTACAAATCAGTGCTGAGGTAGGTGTGTATTGCCAAAGCTCAGACAGAAAAGCTTGGACTCCTCTTAATCAGACTATCAGATGATGAGCTGAAATGTGGATCCCTACCCTTGTCCATCATTCTCTCTCTGACCTTTGTGTGTAATAGCCTGACAGCACTGTCACTTAAAGCACTGTTCGTAATTGTGAAGCTCTTAGCACTGGGTAGTCTGTTTTAATTAGACCGTATGAAGAGGTCATTCTATGTGGCAAATTATGCTTCTAGCAGCTGTTGCCTACTGACATGGAAATAGCTATTCAAACAAGCTTGTGTTGAATTTGATTTTGCTTTGAGCATTTTACTTACCTGTTTGTTTTTTAAAACCCTTCTATATTAGCTAAAGAACACAGTCACAGCGACATGAGTGCAGCAAAAGAAAGGTCACCTGAGGAAGTTGCAGCTCGTCTTGCACAACAAGAGAAAGAAGAACAAGAGAGAATTGCAGGTATTTTGGCAAAATTATAGTTAGGCACTGAAAATTATAGGTAGTTTATAGCTGGAAGAACAAGGAACCTGGCTTTTTAAAGCATTGCACTACTGTATTATAAAATTGAATCTGTACTCAGCCCCCAAAATAAAGGTAGTTTGTCCCATCAACATGTAGCTTGACTCTTTAAGGTGAAATATAAAAATATCCAGTGAAATATAATTAGTCTTTTATGAAAAATGCCTGAGCTACAACATTTCAAATGTTTTGCTTTGCATGTTGGGATTATTCATTAATTAGCCAGTTTGCCTGGGATGTTGGCAAGTCTTTGGGTCCAAGTCTCAAGCCCCACGTCCGAGTTCCTATTAAAAAAAATCCCCCCAGAAAAAAGGGAGGGGTGGGTGGGTTCTGAGTTCCAAGCTGAGTCTGAGTTGCATTGCATCACCAGTGCAACATAAGTCCTATTTCACGAGTCTTATGACTTGAGACCCTGTCCCTGCATTTTACTACCCACCCCAAACATGTTTATAATGACATTTTTCCTTCCTTGCTTGCTTGCTTGCTTGCTTGCTTGCTTGCTTGCTTGCTTGCTTGCTTGCTTGCTTGCTTGGCAGTTGATACTGTATACAGTATAGGGAAAAAATTTAAATGTTGAGGGATCCATCATCTTTGCAGTGTGATGAAAATCTGTTGTGCATTTCTTAAGATACAGAATGATAGCATTTTAATTTCAATTTAAGAACTGAGGGCAGAAATGGGAGGGAGAAGTGCCGTCAGAGCCATCTGAGTTTTACCGTCTTTCCTCCACAGCACTTGCAGCAACTTTAGAAAGTGCTCTGAGCAGCACTGCTCGAGTCACTTTGCAAGCAATTACACTCCAGGAGGCTGCTGTCCAGGCTGTTAATCTCCACACTCAGAAAGTAAAAGAAGCTATGGATAATTCTGAGGTGGGTATCGTTCAGTTATTTTTTTCATTTGTGTTATGTTTCTGGACATTTTATTTTTAATTCATGTCTGTTTTTTAGTGTCCTACTGTTGAAGGGGAGTTGCAACTTGCTTTACTAACATCAACTTCAAAAGGTAGGGATACAAATTCTAGTCTGCTTTGCATAATGTAACAGTAGAAAACAAAGTGGAAGAAACTCTGCCATGACTTAAATGCAAAAGACTTTGTGTTACAAATACCTTGTTTGAAGTTGATGTGAAACCCCTGGTAGAGTCATCCAGAGTTTCAACATTGGTATGATGGAATATACCTCTTGTTTTTTTCATGTTATACAGTAATGGATGCCCTAAACAGATTCTTGTAGTGACTTTTAGGCTTGACAAGTGCTGCCATCTCTTTCTTATATTGCTCACATCGGACCTGACATTTTGTCTTGCTTGTCACTCCCCTTCATTGGGGACAGGTATCTGGAATATCAGGAAGGCTGTCTTTCTTGTATCAAGCCAAGCTCAGGACATAACCATTTTTTGCTACTATTTGAAAGCTGCTCTGTGGACAACTTGTCAGTAACTAAGCTAGAAATGGAAGGACAATACTTACTCTATCTCTGAATATACCCTGTTTCCCAGAAAATAAGCCCTAGTATGGTTTTTCAAGATGGTCATAACATAAGCCCTACCTCAAAAATAAGACCTAGTTAAGGGAAACCCTGCCCTCCACCATTGTGCAGCAACCAGAAGATGACATGACCGTAAAATAAAACAGAGAAAATGGAGGCAAATTCCACCCAGGCAGATTAATGTGATATTATTGAACTCATCACTACATTCCTTCTCCGAGAGATAATCTTAAATGGTAGTTTGTTACTGTAGCGAAATGCCAACAGGTAACGTCATTCCTGCATGTCCATCACAGAAGCTCAAGGGGAGGGGCCAAGGGTAGGGCAGGAGGGGCGGAGTTAGACAGTTGGAGATGTGGAATGGCAGTTAGAGTTGAGAAGAGAGAAGAAGAGGGTTAAAGAATTGAGCTGAGAGTGTTAAGAGAGGGAATTGAGAAGGTTAAACAATATTGAATAAGCAGGAATGAAATTAAAAGTACATAGTAGTTTGGAATAAAAGTGATTGCATACATAATCCAATCCGTGTTAATACCTGATACAGTTCTTACGCGATTTACCTTTATGATTTACTTGACAATCAAAGAATAATTGTTAATTAAGCCTCTGTTTCCTAAGTTCAATAACCCTTAGTTTTGGCAGCACACGTGTATAACATCATTGTTATTAGGAGAATACCTGGTGGCAGCGTGAAGGAAAAAGGGCGTGATCCTTTGTAAGGGCCATATAAACAGGGGCTACAAGGTTGATTGCCACAGTTGCCTTTATCTGGATGACTTGAAAGCACTGTATGTTTGTTTAGATTCCAAGTGACAAAAAGGCAGCTCAGTGGCGGACACTGGAGGAAACATTGGAGGGTCGTAGGAAAGCTGTTGATGAAGCTGCCGATGTCCTTTTAAAAGCCAAGTAAGTTGACTTGCCTTTAGCATTAAAATCTGGTAGAAAATTGTAATAGGAGTCTGTTTTATTAGAAATATAAAAAGGAACAGGATTGTGTAAATCTGTGAAAGAAATTCAACCCAATACAGTGGTGCCTCGCATAGCATAGTTAATCCATTCCGGATTAACCCTTGCTATGTGAAAACATCGCTGTAAGGAACGGGGAAAGCCATTGGAACGCATTAAACTTAGTTTAATGCGTTCCAATAGGCTCCAAAACTCACAGTTCAGTGAAGTTTTCCCATAGCCGGCAGCCATTTTCGCGCCCTCGGTAGGAGAGGGCGCGAAAACGCTGCGCGCGGCCATTTCGGGGCTTCCGGCAGCCATTTTGGAGCCGCCGAACAGATGATCGTCAGGCGTCGCAAAGCGAAGATCGGTAAGCGAAACGCTTACCGATCTTCGCTATGCGAGTTTCGCCCATAGGGGCCATCGGTTTGCGATCGCAAAGCCCTAATCGCTATGCGATTTCGCCGTTATACGGTGCGCTCGTTAAGCGAGGCACCACTGTACTGGGTTATGTAGATATAATTTTATGCTGATT
Source organism: Pogona vitticeps (assembly GCF_051106095.1). NCBI lineage: Eukaryota > Metazoa > Chordata > Lepidosauria > Squamata > Agamidae > Pogona > Pogona vitticeps. Next base: position 83,970,983 of record NC_135788.1, read on the forward strand.
CTTGCTGATTCAGTTCAACCTTCATCCCAAGTTAATGCCAAAGAGTCATATCTGAAGCCACTTTTATAGTCAGAGGAAAATTATATATCAGAGGAAAATGATAGTTTCTGTATCTTTGAATGACATTTGTATATGACTTGCAAATCATAGTGGCAAATATTTTGCTAGTTTTTAATATAATTATTCAGGTACTCATTTTTGTCTTGGCTTTTACTTTTCATTCGTGTATCTAGTGTACATAGACTAAGCAAACTATATGTATCTTTATTTTTAATCTTTTGCGCTTTGTGAGAAAGCTTGCTGTATGTTGATGAAGCAAACTGTTTTCTTTACAATTCAGTCTCTGTTGTAACATTTTCAATTTTGCATATAATCCTTTTTGAAATGTTGCCCTGGAGTGTTGGTGTCAGGTTTGTCAAACAGTTGGCAGAAAATCCTTCTGTGTTATTTCTTGCATCATACTGATTACAGAAATGAGTGACATACTGACATTTTTATTTTTTCGGTCTTCATGCTGAAGCAGTAGGGAATATTGGGATAGCTAATGTATGGCTTTTGGTTTGTTTAGAGAAGAACTGGAGAAAATGAAAGGAGTGATAGATGATGCCAAGAAGTCTCAGATTCCTGGGGCCAAACCACATGTTCTGGCTGCAGAAGACAATCTTCATCATATGATAGGTGACTTGGATACAGTAGTCAAAAAGGTAAACTTAGTTGAAATTCTTCTTTATTGCTTTTTATTTATAAAAAGGGAAAGAAGCAAACATTCAGGTTCTTTAGCATGTATGTAACTCTTTATATATCTGGATGTGCAATTAGGGGACCTTATTAGAGGCAAATGATCCTGCTCCTTATTTCTGCTGTCTGCAAAAGGGGACCAAGAAATCTTATTACTCTGTTTTCCATTGACATGCGACTCTTCTGTTCTTCTTTTATTTATACTGTTAAATTCTGGATGCAGTACAAATACTATTGTGGTGCTCAACATTTATTTATTTACATTTATTTGAAATATTTTTATCCCACCTTTCTCCTTGAAAAGGACCCAAGGCAGCTTACAACATTGAAAGACAATATTTGAAGTTGAAAACAATGAATATACAGTGGTGGATAACATTATTAAAAGAAAATATTTAAAGCTAAGAACAATGAGTAAAGAGACATATTAGCACTAAGAACAATACATATACTATTTAAAAAAAAATGCCACTCTGAGAAATGGAAAATACAATAATGGAAAACAGAAGGAGTATTAAACATCCAATCAAAGCAGTAATGCATAACCATCCATCTAAAAATCAGACACAAGTGGCTAGTTACAGTGGAAAGGCTTGCCTTGAAGCGAAAGATCTTTGCCTGCTTTTGGAAGGACAGCAAAGATGGGGCCAGTTTGACCTATTGTGGAAGGGAGTTCCAAAGTCTGGGAGCAGCAACAGAGAAGGCTCTCTCCTGTGTTGCCATCAGACACACCTGTGAAGATGGTGGGACCAAGAGAAAAGCCTCTCCTGATGATCTTATCACCTGATCTGGCTCATAATGGGAGATACCATCTTTGAGATAGCTTGGACTCGGGTCATTTAGGGTGTTATAGGCTAAAACCAACACTTTGAATTGTGCCCAGAAGCTGATTGGGAGCCAGTGAAGCTGCTGTAACGGGGTTATGTGACCCCCTGTAACCAGACCCAGTCAGCAATCTGGTTGCTGCATTTGGACCCATTGAAGTTTCCTGACACTTTCCATCAGCAGCCCCACATAGAGCGTGTTACAGTAATCCATCTGAGAAGTATCTAGGGTAGGTGTCACAGTGGCCAGACCAGATCTCTCAAGAAATGGACATAGCTGGCACACCAGTTTTAATTGTGCAAGCTGAGAGGCTACAACCTGCTCTAGCACTTTCCCTAAGAATGGGATATTAGATGCTCATTGGTAATTATTCAGTATTATGGGTTCCAAAGAGGGCTTTTAAAACAGTGGTCTTACTATTCCCTCCTTTAAGCGTGTTCCTGCCACGTTGCAAGGAGGTTATGCATTGTTGTAAGTGAAGGACTTAACACCTGCCTTGATACCTTGCCCGTTATATTCTTTAGGTGCAAGCTGCCCAGTCAGAAGCTAAAATTGTAACTCAATACCATGAACTTGTATCCAAGGCAAGAGAAGAATTTCGGAAAGAGCTGGATAGTATTACTCCCGAAGTTCAGCCTGGATGGAAAGGGCTAAGTAAGTAGGATGATTATTTTTGTTAACATTTAGTCTTTCCTTGATCGGTACGATTTATAGTATTAAATGAGATCGCACCCTTTTGATCCTGAGGCAGCCATGAAAGGTCTTCAGGATCAAAGGGTTGCGAGTGTGCCACACTTTCACGGCTGTTTACCCACTTTCTAAGCCCCTGTGGGACTTAGGAAGTAGGTAATGCAGTCATGAAAGGGTGGCAGGATTGCACCCCTTTGATCCTAAAGCAGCCATGAAAGGGCTTCAAGACCAAAGGGGTGTGATCGTTCAAATTTTTTAATTTGGGGGTTAGAAAAGTGGGGGTCATCTTATACATTGGGTCGTCTTATAAACAGAAAAATACGGTATATTGAGATTAAGAATTGAAGACTCCATGATCAAAGAATGTCAGCTGCTACATTTTTGTGAATTTAGAGAGATTGAGATACTGTAGGTTCTCTTACAAGGAGGTACAACACCTTTTCCCCCCTCTTACGGAAAGTGCTAATGTGTACACTTCAAAAAAAAATAATTCTGATCGAGGAATGTCTTGTGAACAGAGAAGACATTTCTTCAGAGAGGAAAGTGCTTGGAAGTCTGGCCATAACTGAGTTTAGACCTTCCTGAGTCTCTAAATATGTGCATGCTTCTAGACTTCAGAGGTGACCCATTCCATTCTACACTTTCAGTTCTCTTAATATGCATGCTGCCTACTTATATCTACGCTCTTGCAGTCCTCAGTGCTTTTAACAACTTACAGATCTGCTTCTGAAAGTTTCTTTAACTTTTCCAAATCATTTTCCCTTACAGAGATAACAGATTTAGGTAAGTTCTTCTCTTTCTTTCCATAACTGCTGTGTATCTGTAGTAACTTGTTTGCAAGTTGGTGTGCAATTTCCTTTGTTGTTTTTTGTTATAAAAGTCATAATGGTTATAAAGTCTAAACATGCTACTAACAGAAAATGATCTTAATGTTATTAAATAGAAAATAATCACATAGCTTTGACTATAAATAATAACCGTATATAATTATATTTGAAAAGTATATCAGCATTTTCCAGAACTGTCTGCAGAGGATAGTTCTGCAGATGGCTGAACATAGAACAGAATTTCATAAATGGTTACAGTTAGGCCTAAGTTTTCTCTTCTTTCTTCCTGTCTTTTCATTTCTTCTGAGAAAATCTATTGCACCAATTAAAACATCACAAAAACATTATTTCTGTTTGTGTTCAAGCCCATTACTAGTTAAGGACTTTGGCTTTCTGGAGTAAAGGAGGATGTTATTGATTATAATATTTCCAAATGTGGGGTAAATGTATTCCAGTCTTAGATGTAAAAGTTGGTCAACTCTCCCCATGATAAATGATCATTCAAAACCTGATGACTTAAAAGACATAAGACATAAGAAATTTATTTGTCATTGCGCTCACAAGTGGGTGCAACGAAATGAGGTGCTCTTCCCCAAGGTAAAACTGGACAACACTACAAAAAAAAGTTAAAATATACACAACTTTCACCATCCAAATATAGATACCCCGTTTTCTCTCAGCAATTAAAATTCCACCAAAAACCTATGGCCCCGCATTTAAACTCAATACTGCACTTGGGTAAAAACTGTTCTTGAATCTGCTTGTCCTTGCTTTCAATACCCTGAATCTCCTTCCTGATGGTAATAGTTTAAAGAGCTGATATCCCGGATGAGAGGAGTCTTTCAGTATGTTAGATATCTACCTCTTACATCTGTTCTTATACAATTCTTCCAAAGAGAGAAGTGAACAGCCAATGATGTTTTGGGCCGTCTTAATCACCCTTTGAATTGCCTTTTTCTCTGCCACTGTGCAGCTCGTGAACCATACACAGAGACAGTAGGATAATATGCTCTCAATCGAACTCCGATAGAAGGTGATTAACAAACTCTCAGTCAATTGTTGGAATCCCAGGAATCCCTGGCTCAAAAGTTGTATTGAATCAAAGACGTACATGCCTCCGTTGGTTTGTGGTTTTCACAGTTAAGTCTCATTTATCTGTGGTCAGAAAGGGCACTACATAAGGTAACATAATGACAGACTATGGGCAATTCAGCAGTGGTCTCAAATGTGTCATCTATGAGGACACCACCTGCACTATCCTTCTGGCCCACCACTGCTTTGCTTAATAGTTTGGCAGGAAGAATGAAAAGAATTAACCAATTTGAAAGAGAATGTGTGAGTATAGGAAAGTGTCATGTATTTTACTGTGTTATGACTGCTTGTAGGTAAGTGTAATATATGGAAAATATTTATTTTTAATAACAACAATTGTGTGCTGTCAAGTCGATTCCAACTTACCTTTCCAGAATTTTCTAAGTAGAGAATATACAGAAGCGTTTGTCTGTTCTCTTCTTCTGTGGGTGCCCTAGGATTGTGCAGCAGGCTGCTGCTTCTCCCAGAAGGCACAGTGGGAAATTGAACTCCCAGTGTCTGGCTTTGCAGATTTATGTACTTTTATATGTAACAGCCTCCTTCCACCTCACAAAGTAAGGTTGCTACATCACCACACCTCTACACTTCCGGTAGTCTGCCACCAACCATTCCCTGAATTGAGTCACACAGACTGGAATGGATTTAAAAATAAAAGAACTAAATGTTTATTGATTGGTACACATGGATTGGTAAAACACACATATCATGTAATTAGGTAAAGAAAGGCTCAAGCTTATACAGACTCTCCACACGTGTTCACACAGAACCCAACTCCTCCTCTCACCCCCGACATCAAACTCTCACTTTCTATATATACAACACAGCTCCTCCCCCACTTTATCATGTAACAACCTCCTTCTCTATTTCACCAAAGAGGCCTGTTACACTATATCAACACTCTCTCACACTTCAGGTAGACTGCCAACAACCATTCCCTATAATGAGTCACACAGACAGGAATGGATTTCAAAAACAAGAGAACTAAAATTTATTGATTGGTACACACTTGGATTGGTAAACAAATAAAACAAGAGACTACATAAATCACCGAGATGTCCAGCCAGCATCTATTTATAATGCCCCTTTATATAAAATTTGATTCCCACCATGGGCTGTATTAAAATATTTAAAATATATGAGTTATGTAATGGCATGCAAACATTTTTATGATACAGTGGTTAGGCATGAGAGTTTCAGATTTTTTTTTCACTACAACTACCACAAGTCACCAGGGATTCCCACAGCCAGAATTCTGGCAGGTGTGGCCAAATAATCCAAGTCCTCAAAGAGTTTTAGTACACACACCTGAGGCCTGAGCCCTTGCAAAGGGAGAGAGTGGGTGTGTCTTTTTAAGCTCCATGGGAACTGTAAAAGGTTATGGGATTGGTGGTCTCTCTCTGCTCATTAGGCTCTATACATAGTGATTCTCAACAAGCTACCAATTCTATAACCCCATTTTCCATAGTTCTTTTGCCTGGGGATGGAGGCACACAGAAATGTGACAAATTCCATGTCAAAGAAATTGGGATGAAATTTAGTCTATACGCTAAATAAGTCCATTAACATTAGAACACAGTCACCTCTTTGAAAATTTATTTTGTTTAATGTTGCTTGGTGCATATTCTGAAAGTTATCCTGAAATTTTAGCTGCAACCCAGATGGATTCCCTATCCTAGTCATTAGAAGGCACTATAGTAAGAAAAGTTTTGTTTGATACTTTTCTTTTTGTATATGGACAGGACCTTTCTTAGCCTTTGGATCTGGCAGCTCTCTTTTGGATGAACAATATTACTTTATCACTGCACTGTATTTTGAGTGCACAAATATGCAGTTGTATGACAAATCAATGTAATATAAAATATTCTAAATCATGTGGCTTTGCTTATCTAGAAAAATATGTTCTAAGGTTCTGATGTCTATTGTAAACTTCTGGTATCTGTTTCCTCTCTTTAGCTGGGCAGTTGACAACAGATGACTTGAACTCTCTCATTGCCCATGCTCATCGACGCATAGATCAGCTCACTAAGGAACTGGTGGAACTGAGAGTTCGAGAACAGCAACACATTGAAGCTGCCTTGGAAAAACAGAAACTAGAAGACAAAAAGGCTTTTGAGTCAGCTGTTGTGAAGGCACTAGAACATCATAAGCGTGAAGTCCAAATTGAACAGGAGAAGAAGGTAACTATTTTAATTTCATAGCATTTTGTTCATCAGTCTTTGTACATATGTGCAGTATCTCTCAGTGATGTATGGGAAAAGAAAATCTAATAGTATTCAATCTGCTTACTTAATATGACCAGATCTCAGTAGTTTTGACTAGATACTTTCCGTTTCTCCAATTGTATTGTTTCGGAATCCACCCTAGAAACAAGCTCCAGGGCTGAATTAACAAGTTGGGCTTTGTCAGTGGAGATGGCTTTATGGTTGTCCTGGAGATGCAGACATTGTGGTCTAGAAGTTCTCTTGGTGACCTGTAACTCTCAAAAACATGGAAAAAATTAACTGCTGAGCTGGTCAAGAAACATTCAGAAGCAGGCAACAGCCCTTGGCTGATTAGAGCAAGGAATTTTTTCCTCTGGAGATGAGGCTGGCACAGAGTCATAGTGCCCCATTTGTTGTTTGACTCACAAATGCACACAAGCTGAATATGCCAGTGCATGTGATTAAACCAGTTGGACACAGGTTGGAAATCTGTTGCATATCCAGGCCAGAAACCAGTGCCTAATTCTGACAAGAAGCAGTGGTCAGATCTGGTAATTTGAGGTCATTGTTGCTATATTTATGGAAGTGAAACTAGGTAGGTGGGTGGAATAATGAATGCTTTAATAAATATGGCTTAGCTTTCAGTAGAGTTCCATGGGCCTTCACTTAGCCATATTTTGTGGCAACAGGAAATCTGCCAGATTTTTGCAAGGTCATGCTGTATTTTCTTCAGTAATTTCATTTTTGCAAGAGTGGATTTGATTTAAATCAAATAGATTTAAATTGTTATTTAAATCATTACTAAGAAACACACACACACACAGAGCTGCTTTTTGTAACCTTAATATAATGACCTTTATTCATTGACCTCCTGCCAACCTAGCAGTTTGAAAGCATATGAAAATGTGAGTAGATAAATAGGTACTACTACAGTGGGAAGGTAACAGCATTCCGTGTCTAGTCGCGCTGGCCATGTGACCATGGAAACTGTGTACAGATAAACGCTGGCTCTGTGGCTTGGAAATGGGGATGAGCACCACCCCCTAGAGTTAGACACAGCTGGACAATTTGTCAAGGGGAACCTTTACCTCTTTATTTATTGACACTTTCAAAAAGTCAAGTAAAGGCATGACTTTTATAGAAAGATAGAGTAACAATAGTTAAGTTTGCAACGTTAAAGGAATTAACACATATCAAAGAACTATTGAAATAAATCCTTAAGATTTCAGTAGGGCTTCCAAGAATATCGAGCTTTATTGCATGCTGGAAGAAAGGAAAACTCCAGGAATAATTTAATCAGAACTGGAAAAAATAGGGCAAAGTGGATCTGTTATTTCTTACCTCCTTGTATTATTGTTAATAAGTAGGTAACTCTGAAATCACAAACCCAGTCTGCTAGAACTGCAGAATTTTCTAATAGTATCTTCTGAACTGAGTACTCAACTATGTATTTGGAGGAAAAGAAAGATTAGCCTAAATAATCTATACGGAAGCCTGTGGAACCTAGAAAAAAAAATCAAAAACTGTTGGATCCTACTGACTAATATACATTGTTGCATGATACAGAGTTAGAAGTTAAATTCTTATGCCATAATGAGCACATTTTAAATTAAAGGTATAATCGCATAAGGTTTCTTAAAATATTGGGCATTTGAACAATTAAAATAAATAAAATACACTTTTAATTACAATTTTAAAATGTTTCTCTAAATCACTGGTCTTTATTAACATTGCTAATGCATTTTCAAATTGTGCTTTACAACTGCAAGAAACAAAGGCAAAAGTATCATTAAAGCATAAGCATGAACACTTCTAAAAATTAACTTAATGACCTATTCGCTTAACAGTGTATCTTCTAAAACCCTGAAAAAGCTGTTCCTTTAAACAAGTATGGCTAATGTAGTTTATTGTGAAGAATTCTTACATTTTCCTTTTTATACTGCCTTTTATCTCCTCAGTTCATTCTTGTAGTGAAACACTCTATGCGAGACTATTCCATCAAGGGAAGGTGCACAGACCTAGCTACAAACAGGATTTAAAAATAGCTTTCTTTCAAGTAAGCATATAACAAAGAGGTGGACTCCAACATTTGCAAATAGCAATGTAAAACCTCTTTTGGACAGCACTTTCATAAACCTAGTTGTAGTGAAGAAGTAGACACAGTAGTAACATACAGTATTGCTTAAATGCCATTCCTCACTGGCTAAAATGATGTTAATAAGAGTACCAAAGCTACTAAACAGAGGGGTGTCTAGTCTTGTACAGTAAAATATGTGTACAGTTTTAGTGAGATATGAGCTACAAACGCATATAGCTTTTAGGCATGTGGCTGCAGAGCCAGTTTGGGAGTTTGGTTCCCCATTGTGCCTCTTTGACAAGGGCTGGATTCAAAGATCCATAGAGTTTCTGCTCTACAGTTCTAAGATGGCGATGGTGGTGGTGATGACGATGGTTACTACTACTACTTGTCTTTCTGGAAGGTTGAAGAAGCTCAAGCAGTTATGGAGAGTGAAATGAGAACTCAGCTCCGCCGGCAAGCTGCTGCACATGCAGATCATCTAAGAGATGTTCTCAAGATTCAGGAGCAGGAACTCAAGCTGCAGTTTGACCAGGTGGGAATTTGCATTAATATCTGAAGGAACCATTCTTTTTTCAGTGAGTAGTTCGCGTTACTGGCTGGTAAAATAGTCATGCATAAGTAAAGCCAGCTGATCTCAATATAATCCTACTTATGCATATGAATACTTAAGATTATCTCTTAATTTTTGGATTTATGTGCTTTTCCTGATATTCTGTTGAGAGCCAGTGTTGTGTTTCAGAACTTGTCAGAAAAACTCAGTGAACAGGAAATGCAATACAAGCGACTCACTCAGGAACAGCTGGATAACTTCACTTTGGACATCAACACAGCATATGCCAGGTTGAGAGGAATTGAGCAGGCAGTTGAAAGTGAGTATGAGAAATGGGACTAAAGGATGTTGCACCTGGTTAGGGCTGGAGGGCTAACTGAGTTTGCCAAACCAATGATCCCAGCCCACCAATCCAGTTCTGTGCAACTAATTCCACCCTGGATTGCACTATGCCTGCGCTGGAATGGGAAGGTATTTTAACTGGTCCTTCTTGTGCATAAACAAGTGCTGGCTGCCATTGGGTGTACCTGTAGAAACTGTTAAGATGACTCTAATCCCCCTTAGATTCCAGCCAGAATGGATTCTCTCTCCGTTCTTTGATGGTGCTCCTCATGAGAGCAACAATTATGGTCCTGTTATGTATTAGACAGGAATCGAAGTTGATTTGCCACGGTCAATGACACTGTCAGTTTGGATCCCTCTACAGCTTATTAATACTGTATGACACTTAGGGGATGATGTAAAGGGCTGGCAATTGCATTCTAGTTCAGCATGTTTTAGGCTAATTTCTAATCCTTTATGGCGGAAGCAACACTTATATTTCTTTTACTTCTCAGAAGAGGCTTATACTTCCAACCCTTCTTGTTCCTCTGTAAAGCAAGGCTACATTCTTGAAAGATTTCTCTCTCACCTTTTACAGAAGGTGGTAGGATGGGACTGATAAGCAAATGGTCCAGCTTAAAAGTTCTTGTTATTTCAGGAAAGCATAATTTTGGAAAGGTTTTGCTTAGTCTATCTTGCATAATGGTCTAAGGCAATCCATATCTTTAGCTTTCAAGTCAAGTTACAAAAATTGTGTGAAAAGCAACCTGTCCATAGGCTACCCTGCTATGGTTTTATACAAAGATTGTTACAGGAAGGCTGTTGCACAGTGGTGGGCATGTGTTTGTAGGTTCAGAGGATGCCTGGTTCAGATTCCATGGCATTTCCAGGTAGATCTGGGAAAACTCTCCTGTCTGAAACCCCAAGGAGCTATCGTCTATTGGTGTGTACAACACACAGTACTGTCTAGAGAAAGTATAGTTCTGGGTCTGTTTCAGTGTAGCTTCTTATATTCCTTAACATATTGTTATCCTTCAGCAGAAATGTGCTGCATATTACTTAATGTGAGAGATCAGTTCAGCTGATGGCCAACTAGTTATTCTGCAGTACAGTACCCCACCCCCTCCAGCAGGAGCCAATTCAGAGGTAACGCCTGATGCTGGGACACTGCTTCCAAGTGAGCTGTGTGCCAAACCATGGAACACCTTGTCGACTGTTGGCCGAACCAGTGGTTGATACCCATTTCTAGCTTTAAATATACAGAATCTCTCCGTAGACATGTATAGTATCCAGGCTACACAGTTGAGCTGAATTGTTACTAGTTAAGGTCTCAGTGCTTTTAAACCATCATGCCTTACTTACCGTAATACAGAAATCCTTCTGTTGCCCTGCCACATTACAGGATTGCTGTTAACTGTTCTTAAGAATGTATATGAAATCCTTTAAAATATTTACTGTGTTTAAATAGGAAGTGGCTTTGGATCATTTTCCTGTTTAACTTTGGGATGTTTTATGTAACAGGCCATGCCGTTGCTGAGGAAGAAGCCAGGAAGGCCCATCAGTTATGGCTATCAGTTGAAGCTCTAAAGCAAAGCATGAATACTGCTTCTGGAGATGGCCCCACTGAACCTTTGGAGGGTGCAGTAGAAGCCATCCAAGCAAGCTGTTCCGGCAACGCCTTCACCCAAGCCTTAACGGCAGCACTTCCCCCAGAATCACTTAGCCGTGGAGTCTATACAGAAGAGGCACTGAGGGCACGCTTCCACACTGTCCAAAAGCTGGCTAAGAGGGTGGCCTTGATAGATGAGACAAGAAACAGCTTATATCAGTACTTCTTGTCATACTTGCAGTCCCTTCTCTTGATGCATCCTCAGCAATTGAAGCCACCTTCTGAGCTTGGCCCTGAAGACCTGGACACATTTAAATTGCTTTCTTATGCAACTTACTGCATTGAACGGGGAGATCTGGAGCTGGCAGCTAAATTTGTCAATCAGCTGAAAGGAGAATCCAGGAGAGTGGCTCAGGACTGGCTAAATGAAGCTCGGATGACCCTAGAGACGAAACAAGTGGTGGATATCCTTACAACTTATGCCAGTGCTGTGGGGTTGGGGACAACTCAGGTGGACTAATGTAGGTCAGCTATGCAAGATAATTATGTCTCCGAGATGAATCAAAATAAAGTGCAAGGTTTATAGCAGTGCTGGAATGGAAATCAGAGACATTTCCAAACCCATACCAGAGTCTTGATGTTGTTGGACAAGAACTGGTGTTCTGTCTCTTAGTACACTTCTAAAAATTAGCACTTGTTGCATTTGTATGCCCTTTTCCCTTCTTCAGTCATTTATCATGTCTGGAATGTGGTTTACTATTTTGGGACTTGCATAACAAAATTTAAGATTCCAGGAATTACTGATCAGGCTTGTCAGCCAACCAAAAATAATGTTTATAACCTCTATTACTGATTTGCCACTTCGTGCAGTTAAATAAACAATGTTTAAAAAAGGGCTTGGTTTTTCATGGCTGTTTAGATAAACAAAGAACAATTGCAACTATCATTTGAGTGGATCCACACTGGACTGCTAGTGATTCAGAAAGGTGAGATTTGTTAACTGGAGATGATTTGAAACTATACGAGTAGATAGTAGATGCAACTGAGGAAATACTGCCTCAGCCAGAAGATTATTTCCCTTTTCTCTGTCCCTTCATTTTAGGTAACAAGATTAGAGGGCTGCATAAATCCACAGTGCTCCAGGACTGCAGAGGAAAGAGTGTTCTAACTAGCAAATCAGTTTCTGGAGATCTCATTGCTTCCATTTTTAAAGTGTCTCTTATGTGTGAAAACTTCATAAACCAGAGAGGTAGCTAAGCAGAATTTCTAGTACAGGCAAGGCCTGAAGTTAAGGTACAGTTTCTTGCCACTTCCAATGACTCCAAAACTAGATGAAAAATTGATTCCTGAGGAAGAGATGATAGAAGTAGTGTAGCATTTTTTTCAGAAGCTTATGTGACAAAAACTGAATACTTTTAAAAACTATGTTCATTACATTTGAGCACTTGTAAGGACTTCTAAGGCTGCTTGGAGTTAAAATTTGAATACAATAAAATGTAAAGGCAAACAAGATCAGTGAAACCATTACTTATGGGAATCAGCAGATAAAAATAACGAAAAAATGTCCACTGACTAAATAGTTGGTGAAGGTATAGTTTTAATAGTAAACATAAACATAAGATTAGTCTGTTCTGGTGACTTTCTAAAACAGAGTTCTGTAAAAGTGCTTGTATCCCCACCAACTGTATCTTCAAAGATACTGAATGCAGTGAGTGAGTAAATTTATATGGGAGAAAATTATCAATCTGATATCCTAATTCTACCTGCTCAGAACCTTTATCAGGATCTTAAATGAATTGCTGTTGGAAATAAACTTGAATCATGTACACATAATTTTAAAAAACCTACACAAGGTGTTCCAGTGACATTTTGCATCAGTTTCCAGACACTTTTCAAAAGTAATCTTGAAATTGCATTACAGAAGTCTAATCTTGAAGTAAGTTTGGACAGATTTAGTTTATCCAGGCAAGGTTGTAGCTGGTACACCTACCAAAGGTGCCCAGAAGCCTTCATGACCACAGTTACTACCTAACCTTCCTGGAGCATGCCAAATCCATGACTCTAATTCTTCAAGAGAGTATTGCACTGTCCAGAATACTCCTAATAAATTATTGAGCAATAGCATCTCTTTCTGGATTAAGCTCCAAACACATCTCTCATCACTGTGCCCAGACAATAGTTCATGACCTGCAGCCCCACTGTTAATGAAAAATAGAGCTGAGTCCTCTCAGCATGGAAGTAATTGCAATCTCATCATGATATACTCTAGTCATTTCCAATGAATTTTTAACAATATAGGGACAAAAAACCTTGTGATTAAGAGATGGGGATGAATATAAAAAGGGATCAGGTTTTTTTGACGAAAATAGCCGATTTGTTAAATATTCATCAATCCGTATTTGTCAGATTTTAAGCCCTGACAAATACGGCTTGACAAATACTTCCCCATTTTATTCCTCCTTCATAATTAAGAAAAAAACATTCTGCCTACAGGCTGCTGATAGGCAACCACCCACCTCCACAGCCTACCCCCACCCCCTTCCTCTCCCTACCGTAGCCCCACCCCCGCCGACACCCCCTTACTGTAATCGACAGTGCTGCTGTCACCATCTGGCCTCTGCAGCCACAGTATGTAAAAAGGGAGACTGGCTGGCCTTTGCAAAGATGGCAGCTGCAGCTTTCCTACCCTAAATGAAGCCACAGCCACCATCTTTGCAAAGGGCAGCCAGTTTCCCTTTTTACACGCCATGGCTGTGGAGGCCCGATGGAGACCTTGGCAGTGGATGCAACAATTATGGTAAGGGGCACTGGTGGCGTGGGTGTTTTTTTAATAACCCCCCCCCCCCATGAATCAAATAACTTTGTTATTCGTTGCTTCATGGAGCCAACTTTGTGCTTCATGAGTCGTCAACTTCTGATGACTCATGAAGCAGAACGACTTCCCAAAATGGTAACTCATCCCCATCTCTACTTGTGATCCTTGCAGACCGACCAAATGCAGTGATAGGCAGTACTTTTGTTGTGTACCATCAAGGTGAAAGTGACTTATAGAAACCCTAATAAGGCTTGAGATAAGGTAAGTGAGATATTTTAGGAGTGGTTTTACCAGGTCCACACACCAATGAGCTTCTATTGCTGAGTGGAGATTTGAACCCAGGTGTGAAGGAAAGTTGGAGGAAAGTGAGCCATCCTCGACAAGAGGAAAGGGAGTTGTAGGACGGAGACATCAGGGGAAAAAGAAATCTTAATAAAGAAGAAAAGATAGAGGAGGTGAAGAGGAAAGTAGAGGTCTGCCTAGTAGAAGAGGGAGAGAAAGGAAAAAGGGAGGAGCTTGAGATGTCAGTTTGGGAGGAGAGTATAAATGTTCAGGGGGAGAGGAGGTTCGTTAGCCGGTTTGAAGACGAGGGAAGGAGGAGGAAGGAGGAGCGAGATAAGGAGACGGAGACGAGTTATGAAAAGACGCAAGGACTTCTAAAAGATTTCCCAAACCTAAAAGTTGGAGGATTATTGCCTGATCCTGAGCCAAAGAGAGAGGGAGAGACTGTGTACGATACCCAAGAGTGATGCTAATCATCTTCCCACGGGGACAAGGATGAAGCAGGAAAGTGATAAGACCTGATTCAACCTATAACACACCACCTAAAGAAGGAGACTGGGCGCAACACCCATGTTGTGGCACCATCTGTGCAGTGAGGACTGCCCCTCTACGGAGCCCCACTGATCGCGAGCATTTTGACCCAGCACCCCAATGAGCTATCCAGACTTTCAAGGAGAGTTGACCTCATCTAGTTACGGCCCTTTGCCTGACTTATCATGTTTTGACCCGGTTGAAATAATTGTTGAGAAACCTAAGATCAATAAAGCTGAAGTTATGAATACCACAGAGATGTGTTATTTCCTGCCAAAAATGAAGAACTGCCACAACATTCCGATGAACCCCATAAAAATGAGCATCCTCAGCCCCAGTCTTGTCATTCTTTCCACTATACCACCTTGGGTATGCCATTTCTTATATTAAAACCACATTTCAAAATAAGGGCTGCAGACTCAGGTTAGAAATGCAGGTTTCAAATTTTGTCTCCAATGGTGACTGGAATGTCTCCCAATCTAAATAGACAAACCTGTAACCTTTACACATGCTCATCATCCTCATGAGCTGGGATACAAGCTACAATGAAATAGAAAGGTTACCTACCTGTAACCATGGTTCTTCTAGTGGAGACGTGAGCAAAATGCGGCCCTCCAGATGTTGCTGAACTGCAACTCCCAGTAATCCTCATTATTGATTGTGTGGGCTATGGTTGCTGGGAGTTGCAATTCAGCAACATCTGGAGGGCCGCATTTTGCCCTGGTCTGTTCTAGTAGACCTCTGTGAAATTCACACAAGTGGGTTTCTGCACCTGTGCAGGACATTTTGGAACTTCCTGGAGCTTAGAAAAAAATTTGACAGTGAGACCTCCCCCCTTGGGGCGCAAGCTCCACCCTCCAATCTTCCCCTCAGTTCCTTATATAGTCTGCCACTGTCAAATAGTATATGTGTAAAGCTCTTACAAAGAATACACAATGCTGGCTGGTGCTCTTCCCCCAGGCAGAAGAAACAACTTGTTGCTGAAGAAAGAATAAGGGAGGTCAAAAGAAAGGAAAGATAAGGAATAGAATTGTTTTTCAATTGTGAAGTTCCCAACAAAGCTACTGCTACAGCGGAGGTCGAAAAAAGAACTGAGGCACTAGGTGCTGGGGGCAGAGATATACAGCCAGTGTAGGGGAGGTCCCGGCACCAAGTGCTTAAAGCTATAGGAGCTTCCGAGGATGCTCTGCTCAGGCACAGATTAACCTATTAGCACGTATTCACAGAGACCACAAAGGAGAAACATAGTTACAGGTAGGTAACCTTTCTTCTTCGTGGCCTCTGTGAATGCACACAAGTGGGTGACGGCAAGCTCACTTAACGGATGGTGGACGTCACGGTAGGAAGGATGCCAATCCAAATGTGCCAAATCCAGTATCATTGTGTGCTCTCACATCTAGGCGGTAATGCCTGACAAAGGCCAATGGGGTAGACCATGTTGCAGCACAACAGATGTCAGGAATCTCAATTCCATGCTGGAAAGCAGATGATGTTGACAGCACTCTAGTGAAATGTGCATTCAAATGATCAGAAGGTGGTTTGCCTGATAGTTCCTATGCCAGAGAAATAGTTTGGACTATCCATCTGGAAATGGATAATGATGAGGTTGGGCCTTCCTTGTGAGGTCCATGGAAACATATGAAAAGTAAGTTTTTCTGAAAGCGTTAGTTCTATCAATATAAAATGCAAGAGAGCGTCTTATGTCTAGCATGTGGAGCATGCACTCTAGAGAGATTGATGGTAATGGGAAAAATGATGTTAATATAATTGGTTGATATAGATGGAATTCTGATACAATCTTGGGCAGAAAAGACATATCAAAATACAAAGTCACCTTGTCTGGATGAAATTGGATAAAGGGTGGATTAGATCAAAGAGCAACAAGCTCACTGGCTCTTTTAGCAGATGTTATAGCCACCAGAAAAGATGTCTTTAGAGAAAGCAACCTAAGATTTGAAGAGGCCATTGGTTCCAATGGTGGGCGCATGAGAGCATTAAGGACAATTTGTAGTGACTATTGGGGAATAATATGTTGACATGGTGGATGGATGTTATTGAGTCCTTTGAGGAATTTTTTAACCGTAGGGTGAGATAAAACTTTTGCTGACGTGGAGTTATCTGGTTGATGGGCAACAATGGCTGATATATGGACTTTTAAAGTGGAATGAGAGAGTACAAATTCAAAGAGATGGAGTAAGAAGGTAAGTAGTGTCTTCAAGGAAACTGGTTTTGCAGGTTATTTATTTATTTCTGTATAATTAAAGAAGGCTTTCCACTTATTTGCATATAGAAGCTGAGTTGATGGTATTCACACTCGATCCAAGATGTGCTTCAAGGCAGGAGTATTCTCCAAGCTGTCAAGTTCAATGATGGATGGTCTGGATGGTAGACCATCCCCGTTGTTCTGAGTTAGGAGGCCAGGAACTGGAGAGAGTCTAAATGAGTCCGTCGACATTGATCTGAGGCGAGTGAACCACAGTTGCCTTGGCCACCAGGGAGCAAAGAGGCCTATCACTGGGTTGAACAGTGGCAAGTACCACAATTGGAGCAAACTTATTTTGAGTCGGGCATGCTGAATTACCGATGTGGCTGCCATGAGCCAGAGGAGGTGTTGAACATGATGGGTTGGAACAGAAGTTTGAGATTGAAAGGGCCAAATTTCCTTCTTTAACCTTGTAACTCGTTCCAGGGGGATAAAGGCCCTGGCTTGCATGGAGTCGAAGAGGGCTCCAATATAGGTGACTGTGCTGGTTCGAGATGAGCTTTTGTAGTTTGAGTCCGAGGTTCTGAAGTGTGTTGAGAGTGATGGTTGTAGCTCTCATGGCGTTTTGGTACAATGTCGTAACTATCAGCCAGTCGTCTATGTATGGGTAGATGTTTATACCCTGAAGACGGAGATGCGCTGTGACTGCTGCCATGAACTTCGTGAAAGTCCTCCACGTCGTGGAAAGTCCAAATGGTAGGAAATAGAATTAGTACATCATGTTGTCGAATTGGAATCTGAGAAATTTTTGATGAGATGGATGGATTGAAATTTAGAAGCAAGCATCCTGTAGACCGATCACAACAAACCATTCTCCCCTTTATCGAGGGTTTTTGAAAAGGCTGGCGTCTATGGGACTGATATTGATTCTAAAAGGATGATGTTGATGGTGGTGGACCTTGAAAGGATCTGTCAACTGGTTGTGACCTGAATTGTTGATATGGCTGGAATCTCTGATACAATTGTTGTTGAAATGATTGTGAATAGAATTGAGTCTGTCTGTATTGAAGTCATTGGTATCAAAAGGATTGTTGGTTGGTGTATGATTTTGCAGTTTCCTGTATTTTATAAAGGTTTTCCATAGTTGGCACTGATAAGCGCCCATCGCTGTTTGATAGTTGGTGACCCTAAGTGAAAAGGATTGGAGCGAATAAATTCTTCTACCAATGATGTCAATTTTCTGACCCTCTGTTTAGTAGGGGCCACTGAAGACTTATTTCTGGCTCTGGACTGGTTGGACTCAACAATTATAGAATTGGGAGTAGGATGTTTGGCCAAATCCTCGGTGTCCGTTCCATGCGTCTTGTACAGGTTTTCAGTCCATCTTGAGAATTGTAGTGTAGATAGTGGTTTGTCCCATGCTTCCTTGAAATAGGCTAAGTAAGGGACTTGGGATTTGGGACTTTTCTTTTTAAAAAAATTATATCTTGGAATCAAAGCCAGCTGAGGACTTGAACTGGCACAGGGCAACAGACCTAAAATCCACATTAAACTTGTCTAAAGAGATAATATGGCAACCCTAAAAGAGAATGGCTCACATGCCTGCCCGTGTCCTGAGGTTTTTCGAGAGGAGGCCCTTCCCTTGGCCCCACAATTCTGGGGGCCCCTTTGTTCAAAAGTGCCCCCCCTCTCAATGCCTCCTCCAGTGGCGAGTGGGTAGGCTGCCCCCCCCCTTCCTGCTCTCCCTCTGTGGGCAGGCAAAGAACACTTTATCCACATTGGCTTACTCACCTCAGCTCCTTCTCGCCTTTTTAGCAGTTCTTTGCTTCCTGACTTTGTCTTTGCTCTTCATCTGTGGCCTGGCCTGCCTTCTGTTGGAGTTTTTGCAATCTGGCACACTGCCTTTAGTAGGTTTTGGCTGGGAGGGAGGTTCCTGGGCTGGGGAGACTGTCTGTCTATCCAGCACTATCCAGTAGTTCCTGCCCCCACCTCTGAATCCAAGGGAACCCCTTATCTCCGTATGTGAATTCCCCCCCCCCCCGGTCATCTCCGTCTTTGAATCCCCCCGCCCACTCTAGAGTCTCTTGAGGTCTGTTGCTGAAAGGAGTCATTTTTTGGTCAGTTTGTTGTCTGATCTGTTCAATTATAAGCAATAATATTAATATCCTATTAATATCTCAGAATGAGTTTCTGAGACTAAAAGCCCATTAATGAGAAAAGGGGTGGACTTCCTGGGGAAATTGAGGCTATTCTGGGCGGTGAATCCATGCACTTTTGCTACACAACTAGAAGAATTTAACCCAAAACTCAAAACTCTGCAAGAAACCCTGCAGCTGAAATGAAATTCTTTTTGATCTCTAGCCACACATTCCCTATTCATGCTTTCAGTGTGATTTTCAAAGTGTTAACACATCCTGGTAGTCTTTGGATTTACCATAATTCCAAGGTGTTGCTTGTATGTACAGCAGAGCCAGAGGAGAAAGGAAGTGCGTGCAAAATATGTGAACATTCCAGTTATATGCAGATTGGGGGGGGGGGGAGGTAAGCAGAAAAAATTAATGTCTCAGGAGAAAAAAACCCTTAAAAAGTCTAGTTTAATTATTAGAAACATTTTCAGTATATGATGTTGCTGCAAACAGAATGGATAGTTTGTGTTTGTGTGTTTGTTTGTGTCTTTCTCTGTGTGGGTACGTGCGCGTGTGTATTTGAAAGAGAGAGAGCTGCAGTTACAGAAACTTCAGGGGATTTCACACAAGTCTTCAACGTTTCTTTCACTTCATCCTCTCGATGATGCTTTTGAAGAGGGTTCTTTTCTCCATTACAGTATTTAAATTCCTAGTATGATCTCTTCAGCTCAAGAATCCATCAGAACGGTAGACATTTTGCAGGGTATGTAGGAAACTAAAAACACGTATGACACTGGGGCTGCTCCTGTCCACATCATCATGCTGCAAAAACCGCCAATGATCTATTCACACAGGACAAGCAGGACCCTTAGTTACATTCACAGGATCTGTATCAACTATGGCATCCATCTCAGAGCGGATCCGAGCAGTTTTGTCTGCTACAATGACGGAAATACAGTGAAGGTGACATATGTGATTTCTATCTCCTGTTTATAAGGGTTTAAGTAATCTTTTCAAATATTCTTCATTTCTAAGCCATGCCCATTCATTGTACCTCAATGAAAATCAAATACAAAAGGTGGGTAGGTTTAAGTGGCAAGTGCATCATTTATTTTGTACCAGTAACAAATCACATAACAAGCATTAATAATATTACAAATACAAAAAGGGCAATTACCATAACAACAAAGTCAATACAGATCTTTAAAAAAATTCTTTGCCATTTAGTAACATCTGCAGGAGCAGAGTATGGATCAAAATAACATCTCCATCAATGAGGAAGGCAGGAAGATTTTCTACAGTAGAGACTTCCGGGACTCCAATGTAGAGAGGAAGTACTACACAACTGACAAAAGAGACTGAACCCTAGAAAAGTCTAGCCCCCAGTCACATAGGGGATGGGCTTCCTTGGAAGTTGCTTTATAGGCGATGGAGTGGAGTTGGTAGAACCAAGATGAACCTAAGAAAATTGGGGGGTTGCAAATCTTTGCAAGTGTAGAGAAAAACAGACGTCAGACCTGTATCAGGGTACATGCCCCTCAACACCTGTCATGAACGACTTCATGTCAGCAGTTCCAAATGCTCTTGATGTAGCCCATTGTTGGGTGGGAATTATCCTATATGTTTAGTAATGGTGCTGTGGTGCTACTGGTGCATCACCTCTGATGATGATGGAGATCACAAGAGCAGCGGGAAAGGCCTTCCGTGACACAGCAGAGAGAAGAAGGGCCAGTTGCAGGCATTGTTGGGTGGAAACGAGATGGTTAGCACTGCTCTCACTTCCATCTTGCACAAGGCATCTCCTAGGCTGGCCTGGCTCTGTCCCTTTCCAGATGACCTCCTTGCTGCTGCTGGTCAGGCCGGCCTTCCAGTCCTTAGACCTGTCTTTTCACATCTGTTTTTCCACAGCACGTTTCTAAACATCCCACTTAGTGTTCTTAGTATGCAATCCCATGTCTTCCCGCACCTGCAGCCTTGAACACCAGCCTAACATCAGTACAGCACAGTGAGGACCCTGTTATGTTCTCAGCAGATTCCATCTCTTCCTCCGCTGTTCCCACAGGTAGCTGAACCTCGGTCTCTCATCCTGGCTGACCTAAGGCTTTCTCAAGATGTGGATAATTTATGACCCCGGGGACAATTTATGCCTCTGAGCTCTGGAATCCCCCAATCTGGAATGTCAATGGGATGCCTCTTTGACTGGCACCCCCATTCCGAATGGCCCCCTTCCCCCATGTGGCCCCTCCATCCCACTCACACATGCTGAACTGCCTCCGGCTCTGGCTGCAGCAGGGAGGGGCAGGGAGACCTCCCCCTCTACGTCCCTGCCCCCCATCCTCAGGCACAGGCAAGGTTGCTATGGCTGCTACCTTTCCCAGGGTCCCCGGAGCCTTGAGCTCCAACATGGGGGAGCCTGGGAAAGGTAGGGGATCAGGTGTTGCTGAGCTTCTTTATTTCCCTGTTCAGACTGTGCTGCAGCCCAGGATGGGAAGAGAAGAAAACACTCCCAACTAAAAGGCGAATCTCCCCATTTCTAGGCTTCGGGTAAGGCTTGGACCAAAGTAGGACAAGCAAGGCAAGGGACTCTCCCCCCCCCCCCCCGAGAAACCCTTGTCTGGAGACCCTTTCTCTTTTTGTGCTATCCTATGAAGGGGGGGGTTCTTGTTAAAAGAACAAAACAGTCATAGAAATAGAATTAAATGAGGAGAAAGCATCCCACAGTCAGAAAAAGTGGAAAAGGTTTTTCAGTCAAGACAATGCTTGTCCTGGTTCACGGTGAACTTTCTTCATTAAGGTAACCACTAAGTGATATGTGATGGCTACACTGTGGATTCAACATCCACCCTTTGTGCAGGTAGACAATGCCAGGAGCAATCATTGTCACCTGATCCCCTCAGCCTTTCCCCCTGTAAGAACCCAAAGTGAATCCCAGATCTAGGAGGCAACAGGTTTGAAAAATAAAATGGAAGAGAAGCAGCTAAACACAGAAATAATGAAGGAAGGCTAAGGTCTATTCTATCCCATTTTCATCTTGATGAGGCAGTTTTAGGATGTCCTTCTACTCCCATGCTGAGCCCTGGAAATACAGCACCTTCTGTCTTGAGATGATCAGAAGCAGAATTGTTGTGGGGGGCAAAGATATCAAAGGTGGTGAAAAACTGTAAGTAAATAGAAGCTACAGGGACAGGAAGACAAAATGTCAATCACCTAACTGGTGTGTGTGTTGGATTTCCTGCTCAGAAAGCAAAACAAGAATAGAAATAGTTTTTTAAAAGAATATAGAAACAAGAATCTAGAGAAGCCTCCCAAGGCTGTTGAGTCTAGCAGAGTGAGGAAAATGCTTGCCCTGTTTTGTTGTGGAATCACGTGAATAAAATGGACTCTGAATGACAGGAGCTCCGGTGTGGAGACCACATGTCTATGTCCTGACAGTTAACAAGTGTAGTGGGGGACAAAAGAAGAGATTCCTGGGCTTACAAAGGGCCGTGAAGGTGTGCAGATAAGTGAGGTATGGATATGAGAGGCAACAGGTAGATTCAGGTTCCAAAAAGACATTGGGGGAGGAGCAACGAAAATCATGAATAGGGGATCGGGGACATAATATCTCGTTTTCATTCAGTTTGAATGAGGATTAAAATAAATGTAATAAAGGGAGCTGATAATTTTGACCGATTTAACATTGTAAGGTGTAACCTACAACCTATAAGCCACATACACGGAAAAAGCAAGGTTAAAAACACCCCCCTCAAAAAAGAACAACCACCCACCCGAATGTTTGAAATTGTTAAAATGTCATTTTGTTCCTTAGCTGAGCCATGGAAATACAGCACCCTGCCAGTTGCAAACCCAAAGAATTGTTGGGTGTCTGCATGGGGCCTCCACTGCGGATGGTCTGAACCAGAAACAAGTCAATGGCAAAAGAGACCAAGGGGATCTAGTGGGGCAGCCCAGAAAACCAAACCTTCCAAGTGAGGAAGAAAAAGGATAGAGAGGCAACATAGTCACAGAGGAAAACAGCAAATGATGGTTTGACAGAAGGAAAGGAGATGTCTTGGATGGCAGGGAGGGGAAAACATGCTTTGGAATCACAGCAGGATGATGAAAAACCTGATGTTTCTAGGCTATTTAGCAAATAATTGACAAAATCCTGTTGGTGCACTTCTGCCAGTGGATGTAACTTCCTGGCACCTTCAATTCTAGTGATGCCCCCAAACCGGGTTCTTTCAAGGGAAACAGATGTGGAGGCATTCAGCAAATGGGGAAAGTCAAGAGCAGGAAGACACAAGAGGAATGACACCCAGGACCCTGGTGCTAAAATCCATGATGGCTTGAAAGCTTGGAAATTGGTTCTCCGGGTTAGATGTCTCCCTTCAATGTAAAGGAACCTCCTGCACTTTACCCTTTTGGTGTATCAGCCCTGAAATATGGTCCATCAGGCAGAACCATCCATTCAGGGAAGCAGAAGCTTTCCCTTCGGGAATAGAAGAGAGGATGATCAGTTCTAAACAGAAGTGTCATGGGGCATGGAAAAATCCTAATAAAGATTGCAAAGGGAACTTTTTGTGAGCTAAGTCTCTGAAGAGTCAAACCCAAGGAGCTTCTGGACGACTCGGAAAAGTCCAAGACTATACAAGAAGGGAGAGAGTGATTGCCCATGGTGAGATCAAGGATGGTCAAGGATGTCTCATAACCCTGCAAGGTCAGCACAGCACAGGAAGAGACTGGAGTCCTCCATTTTCTGCCCACACAGGACAGAGAGCATTTCCCTTCAGCCAAAGAGTTACCCTCTTCTCCGCCCATCCCCTCCCCTCCTCTCCCCTCTGGAGCTTCTGGCTGCAGCAACCGTGATGGCAAGGAGGAAGGGAGGACCACATCCTGCTCTATCTTCTGCCATTCCAGCCTCATCCCCCTCCCTCTTTCCTACATCAGGGAGCCTGCAAAACCACCTCCCCTTCTAGTTGTGGCTAGCATTTGGCACATGTCCCTAGATCCTGGTTTCTCCTCTGCCTCCCTCTCTGCCTCCCACCCCTTTTCCCTGCCCTTCCTCCTTGGCCATAGCAGCGTTTCAAGTGCCAGGGAACGTAAAGACCTGCTGAACCTCCTACTTCCCTGCTTCGGGAGCAGGCTTGTGGTGCGCTCGTACTTGGCGCCCATCTCGCCATCCGAGCCAGAGGACAGTTGGGAGGGCAGTGGGCTGCTCCTCCCTCCCACTCACTTACCCGACTTTGGCTGTGCTGTGCAGATGACGGTGCCAAGGTGCCAAGCTTTCTCATGGCTTGGCTCAGATCACAAAGATAGTGCATCGTAATCTTCACCTCAAATATGAGGGAAGCTTTACGACCCCCCCAGAGTTCTTCCCTGGCTGGGATATCCATGCGAACCATGGAAGAACTCAATTCCCCGGTCCCCTCTCTTGAGTCTCCAAGGCTTCCCCTCCTCCCTCCGTTCCTCCCGAGAGCAGTGAGCCCTTTGCTTCTTCCTGGCACACTCTGAGCCCCCTCCCTTCCATCCAGCAGCCCTCTGATCCACCTCATTTGGGAAAAACATTTGGAGACTCAAGGAAGGGCTGGGTGAAGCCTCTCAGAGTTTGGTGCCCGCACTGGGGGACAACTCAATCCAATCGGAGTCCAATTTGCTTGGAAAAAGCCAAGCCATGGTCTTTGATTCAGCCCAAATGGGGATAAATGGGGGGGGGGGAGAGGCACACATCACTAGATGGCAGAAAAGGAAGGAAGAGCAATGGCTTCCCTCCCTCCCTTCCTCTCTCCCACTCCTCCTCCACTCCCTCCCCATCTCCCCTTCCTCCCTTTTCCCTTCCTTTTCCTCCTCTGCGCCTCTGACCTTGCCAAGGCTACCCTAAGAGCATTGGAAGAGCCAGAGAGGAACGGAGGAGGAAAAGGAAGAGAGGCAGAAAGAAGGGAAGCCAAGAAACGTGGGGGGGGGAGGAGGAAGGGGAGAGAACCCTCCTTCCTGCTCTGCCATTGCCTCAGGCACTCTGTAGCCCAGCAGCTACAGCCGTCAGGTAAGGGTGTCTGGGGGTCCACAGGTGGGGGGTTCGGATGAGGCCCACAGGGGGAATATGGGGGCTGGGGGAGGGCTCAGAGAGATCTGCCAATCTAGATCATTGCATCCGGGGGCTTTTCCCTCTGATCTCCCCATTTCCAATAGGGGCTCCGGTTCCAGGTGTTTGGAAGGACAGGCGCCCTTGGAGCCAGGTCAAGTCAGACTGGTGGGGAGGGAGGCAGGGACAGAGAGAGGGAGGCATCTGTTGAGAGTGAACAGGATCCTGGAACAGAATGAGAAAGAGATTGCAATCCTGATGCAAAGAGTTCCTGATGTTCCTTTCCTTCTTTCCAGCAGGTCTGCCCTGGCTGGTGCCCAAGAGAACTCCCATAGTTCTTCAGAGACCTATTTTGGATGGGAAAAAAAAGACCAAGTTGTGAAAGACATCTACACTTTGTTAGTCAATGGGTAGAAATTACTGCAGCCCCTCCAAGTGGCGGGACTTTGAAAATCTGGAGCGTTCCTTAAGTTCTGAATGGATTTTTAGACCAAGTTGTTAAGTAGAAAGTGAACTGAAGTTATTTAAACCTGTTCCAACCATCATTGTCTCACTTCTTCTGCAGAATGTATTTTGATGCTTAGCCTATGCCGGTCCGATGGCCAGATCAGGGCCACAATTAATGGAATTAATGCATCTTTCCCGTACATCTTGGCTACACATTCACCAAGCAACTCACTGCATGTCGAGTCCCCATGTCAAAGTTATACGGCTTCTTTCTCGCTTTGAAGGAGGGGCTTTACCAGGGCCACCCCTCAGTTTCTCTGGTCACTCAGGAGTTGGAATTGGAAGTCTCTCAAGTCCTAGTTCTCACTGTGGCTGCTATGCCTGGTTCTTGCCCCTTTCCGCTTTCAGAAACTAGCATGGTGGCACCTTACTTGTGTAAAGGAGGTTCCTTACTGAGGTTCTTAGTGTGGGCATCCTCACATCATCTGTGGATTGTTGGTAAGCACCTGGTGTTTGGAGGACAGCTGTACAAGATTTAAAAGAGGAGAGATGCAAATAAATTATGCAATTGGATTATTTGTGTTTCTGTTTGGGTGTGAGAGAGGGAATGTCCTCTCCTATACAGCAACTTTCTGAAATGAGTAACATAAGAGAACTCACAGCCCAACCAAAATATTCAACTATTCAAAGAAGAGCACGAGAATCAAATTAGCACCCCAACGACTGCTGTTCCCTGAGATGAAGAGCTCCTCTCCCAAATGAAGATAGGCTTGAATATTAACAGAAATGGTTTTAAGACAGGGTGCTTGAAAATTACACAAACAATCCTACTGATACTGTGAGAGGTTTTTTCTCTGACAATTTAATGTTTCTCTACCAATTCATTCTGTCCACTACACCCCGGTTCTTGCACCCTCATCACCTTTCCGAAACTAGCAAGGCTGCACGTTAATTGTAGAAAACAGATTCCTTACTTAGGCTCTCAGCGTGGGCTTCTTCACACCATCTACAGCCTGTTCAAACTTTCACACAGCCTTAGATAGTACCGATTGTCCTTTTTCGTTGGCCATGGTTATATGTACATACCATCTTGTTCCTCCTTCAAATATGTGGAAAATAATATTTGTTAGTGCTTATGCATTGAAGCTCTACAGCAAAAGATGGAGTGAAATTGCAGACTAAAGGTCACCTGGATGTCTGATTTCTGCTTCTTCAACAAGGTCTTGCCTTCTCCTGATGTCTGGCACTTGTTATGACCATCTATTTGCAATCAGACAAGACAGGAAGATGTTGACCTGCCTCCATAGGCATGGTCATCTGGTTACTCAGTCTCATGGTTAGAAGCAGAGCTTGGAAAACTTTCTTTTTTCTTCCATTTCCCAGCCGTCCCCGGTGGAATGGACACTGGCCATCATGACCCAAGGATTCTAGGAGCTGTGGTCCAAAAACTAGTTTTGAGAGCTGTTATTCAAACAAGTTCTGAGCAAAACACGCTCTGTGAAGCAGACATGTTAGTTGCAATACGTAGCATCCATTTCCCTTACAAAATGGGTAGGAAAGCACTCAGAAAACCTTCTCACAAATCCTTCTAATAGTTTTCCCTACCTTTGAAAGGACAATGTTATTGTCCTTTGGCAAGTCATTTTCAGCTTCTGGCGACCCTGACAGGGTTTGTGAAGTACATAAAATGTCTCAAGAGGGATTCACGATTGTTACTCTCTAGAAAGATTTGAAGGGCGAGGAGGGATTGGAATCGAGGTCTCCTGAGCCATAGTGCAATATTCTATCTACTTTACCATAGTAAGACTGAAAAATTAATTCAACTTGCCCCCAACCCAATCTTTCCACTTCCCCGTCATGAAGATCCATCCTGACCATGTTAAGGCTGAGCCTGACTGATAACGGTCACTTGGTTTGCAGAGAAACAAGAACTCTCCTGATTGTTACCTCACTCTGACATCAGAGAATTCTATTTCTCTTTGGCCTGAGCTGTATCCATGCCAACTGTAAGAACCCATCAATCTTTGTGATTACAGAACCATCAATCGGAGTCTTTTGAAAACATCAGAGTGTTGGTCTTATAGTGGACTGGAGGAACAGTCTATAGTGACACATTCACCAAACAACCCACTGGATACTGAGTCCCCATGTCTATGGGGCCTGAGGGGATTCTGGGTGCTGTAGTCCGACACCAGAAAGAGTTTTCAGTCTTGGCTTGGAATGTTTTTAGGAGCCACCATGTTGCCTCTGACTTAGAGTAACCTTATGGATGAGTGACTTCCAGCATGTTGTCAACTGCCCAGAGAGTGTTCTAGCATTATAGGGCAGTATAGAAGTCAAAAGATGAACATCAGCATGTCCTGTCCCTGACACAGAGTCTCTGGTGTTACTGATTGTCCTTATGAAAAGTTGGTCAGCAAGAGTAGCTCATTTTTAAGCATCAGGTGTTTGGGGAGAAGGTCTGTTGAATTAAACAGACATTGGAATACCAATAAATCATATGATTGTAGTTTGTTTCATGACGATATCCTGTCCAACACAGTTCTTTCCATAAATGACTAAAATGGAAAAAGAAAAAAGGGGCAAAGAAACATATTTAACTCTTAAAATGAGGGGGAGTGAACAAAATTCATATTGGATTTTGCTTTTTTTCCCCAGTTGTCAGCTGGTTGGATAGCTCAGTGGTTTGCATATCTGGCTGTGGAGCCAGAGGCTGGGAATTCAATTGCAAACTGTGCCTCCTGCAAGTAGAGGCAAAAGCAAAAAAGCAAAGCGTGCTGTTTGTATCCTGCCCCATAGCGCTTAAAACGCTATCCCGCAGCAAACTGGGTATTCATTTTATGAACCTGGGAAGGACAGAAGGCTGAGTTAACCTTGAACTGGCTACCTGTGATCGAACCCTGGGTGGTGAGCACAGTCCTGGCTGCAGTACAGCAGTTTAGCCGCTACACCAGGAGGCCAGCCTGTGTGACCGTGGGCAAGCTGCACAATCCCAGGATACCCCCAGAAGAAAGGAATGGGAAACCCCTTCTGAGTTTTCTCAACCTGCCAAATAGGCTAAGGAAGGGCTTGGGACTTTTCTTTTTCAAATAATTATATCTTGGAATCCAAGCCAGCTGATGGCTTGAACTGGCACAGGGCGACAGACCTAAAATCCAAATTAAACGTGTCTAAAGAGATAGGGATGTAGTGGCACTGCGGGCTAAACCGCAGAAGCCTGTGCTGCAGGGTCAGAAGACCAAGCAGTCGTAAGATCAAATCCACACGACGGAGTGAGCGCCCGTCGCTTTTCCCAGCTCCCGTCAACCTAGCGGTTCGAAAGCATGCAAATGCAAGTAGATAAATACGGACCACTTCGGTGGGAAGGTAACAGCGTTCCGTGTCTAAGTCGCACTGGCTATGTGACCACGGAAGATTGTCTTCGGACAAACGCTGGCTCTATGGCTTGGAAACGGGGATGAGCACCGCCTCCTAGAGTCGAACACGACTGGACAAAAATTGTCAAGGGAAACCTTTACCTAACCGTTACCTTTAAAGAGATAATATGGCAACCCTAAAAGAGAATGGCTCACATGCCTGCCCGTGTCCTGAGGTTTTTTGAGAGGAGGCCCTTCCCTTGGCCCCACAATTCTGGCGGCCCCAAAAGTGCCCCCCTCTCAATGCCTCATCCAGTGGCGAGTGGGTAGGCTGCCCCCCCTTCCTGCTCTCCCTCTGTGGGCAGGCAAAGAACACTTTATCCAGATTGGCTTACTCACCTCAGCTCCTTCTCACCTTTTTAGCAGTCCTTTACTACCTGACTTTGTCTTTGCTCTTCATCTGTGGCGTGGCTTGCCTTCTGTTGGAGTTTTTGCAATCTGGCACACTGCCTTTAGTAGGTTTTGGCTGGGAGGGAGGTTTCTGGACTGGGGAGACTGTCTGTCTATCCAGCACTATCCAGTAGTTCCTGCCCCCTGTCTGAATCCATGGGATCTCCTCATCTCCATATGTGAATTCCCCCCCTCCCGTCATCTCCGTCTTTGAATCCCCCCCGCCCACTCTAGAGTCTCTTGAGGTCTGTTGCTGAAAGGAGTCATGTTTTGGTCAGTTTGTTGTCTGATCTGTTCAATTGTAAGCAATGAAACCTTTTATTGTTTCTCCTGTTCATATCTCAGAGTGAGTTTCTGAGACTAGAAGCCCATTAATGAGAAAAGGGGTGGACTTCCTGGGGAAATTGATGCTATTCTGGGCCATGAATCCATGCACTTTTGCTACACAACTAGAAGAATTTAACCCAAAATTCAAAACTCTGCAGGAAACCCTGCAGCTGAAATGAAATTCTTTTTGATCTCTAGCCACACATTCCCTATTCATGCCTTCAGTGTGATTTTCAAAGTGTTCACACATCCTGGTAGTCTTTGGATTTACCATATTTCCAAGGTGTTGCTTGTATGTGCAGCAGAGCCAGAGGAGAAAGGAAGTGCGTGTAAAATATGTGAACATTCCTGTTATATACAGATTGGGGGGGGGGGGGGAGGTAAGCAGAAAAAATTAATGTCTCAGGAGAAAAAACCCTTCAAAAATCTAGTTTAATTATTAGAAACATTTTCAGTATATGATGTTGCTGCAAACAGAATGGATAGTTTGTGTTTGTGTGTTTGTGTCTTTCTGTGTGTGTGTGTACGTGCTCGTGTGTATTTGAAAGAGAGAGAGCTGCAGTTACGAAACTTCAGGGGATTTCACACAAGCCTTCAACTTTTCTTTCACTTCATCCTCTCGATGATGCTTTTCAAGAGGGTTCTTCTCTCCATTACAGTATTTAAATTCCCAGTATGATCTCTTCAGCTCAAGAATCCATCAGAACGGTAGACATTTTGCAGGGTATGTAGGAAACTAAAAACACCTATGACACTGGGGCTGCTCCTGTCCACATCATCAGGCTGCAAAAACTGCCAATGATCTATTCACACAGGACAAGCAGGACCCTTAAAATATTCTTCATTTCTAAGCCATACCCATGCATTGTACCTCACTGAAAATCAAATACAACAGGTGGGTAGGTTTAAGTGCCAAGTGCATCATTTATTTTGTACCAGTAACAAATCACATAACAAGCATTAATAATATTACAAATACACAAAGGGCAATTACCATAACAACAAAGTCAATACAGATCTTTAAAAAAATTCTTTGGCATATAGTAACATCTGCAGGAGCAGAGTAGGGATCAAAATAACATCTCCATCAATGAGGAAGGCAGGAAGATTTTCTACAGTAGAGAATGCCAGGACTCCAATGTAGAGAGGAAGTACTACACAACTGACAAAAGAGAATGAACCCTAGAAAAGTCTAGCCCCCAGTGACATAGAGGATGGGCTTCCTTGGAAGTTGCTTTATAGGTGATGGAGTGGAGTTGGTAGAACCAAGATGAACCTAAGAAAATTGGGGGTTTGCAAATCTTTCCAAGTGTAGAGAAAAACAGACGTCAGACCTGTATCAGGGTACATGCCCCTCAACACCTGTCATGAACGACTTCATGTCAGCAGTTCCAAATGCTCCTGATGTAGCCCATTGTTGGGTGAGAATTATCCTATATGTTTAGTAATGGTGCTGTGGTGCTACTGGTTCATCCCCTCTGATGATGATGGAGAACACAAGAGCAGTGGGAAAGGCCTTCCATGACACAGCAGAGAGAAGCAGGGCCAGTTGCAGGCATTGTTGGGTGGAAACGAGATGGTTAGCACTGCTCTCACTTCCATCTTGCACAAGGCATCTCCTAGGCTGGCCTGGCTCTGCCCCTTTCCAGATGACCTCCTTGCTGCTGCTGGTCAGGCCGGCCTTCCAGTCCTTAGACCTGTCTTTTCACATCTGTTTTTCCACAGGACGTTTCTAAACATCCCACTTAGTGTTCTTAGTATGCAATCCCATGTCTTCCTGCACCTGCAGCCTTGAACACCAGCCCAACATCAGTACGGCACAGTGAGGACCCTGTTATGTTCTCAGCAGAATCCATCTCTTCCTCCACTGCTCCCACAGGTAGCTGAACCTCGGTCTCTCATCCTGGCTGACCTAACGCTTTCTCAAGATGGGGATAATTTATGACCCCTGGGGAAAATTTATGCCTCTGAGCTCTGGAATCCCCCAATCCGGAATGTCAATGGGATGCCTCGTGGACTGGCACCCCCATTCCGAATGGCCCCCTTCCCCCATGTGGCCCCTCCCTCCCACTCACACCTGCTGAACTGCCTCTGGCTCTGGCTGCAGCAGGGAGGGGCAGGGAGGCCTCCCCCTCTACGTCCCTGCCCCCCATCCTCAGGCACAGGCAAGGTTGCTATGGCAGCTACCTTTCCCAGGGTCCCCGGAGCCTTGAGCTCCAACATGGGGGAGCCTGGGAAAGGTAGGGGATCAGGTGTTGCTGAGCTTCTGTATTTCCCTGTTCAGACTGTGCTGCAGCCCAGGATGGGAAGAGGAGAAAACACTCCCAACTAAAAGGCGAATCTCCCCAATTCTAGGCTTCGGGTAAGGCTTGGACCAAAGTAGGTCAAGCAAGGCAAGGGACTCTCTCCCCCCCACCCCGATAAACTCTTGTCTGGAGACTCTTTCTCTTTTTGTGCTATCCTGTGAAGGGGGGGGTTCTTGTTAAAAGAACAAAACAGTCATAGAAATAGAATTAAATGAGGAGAAAGCATCCCACAGTCAAAAGGAGTGGAAAAGGTTTTGGAGTCAAGACAATGCTTGTCCTGGTTCATTGTGAACTTCCTTCATTAAGGTATCCACTAAGTGGTATGTGAAGGCTACACTGTGGATTCAACATCTATCCTTTGTGTAGGTAGACAATGCCAGGAGCAATCATTGACACCTGATCCCCTCAGCCTTTCCCCCTGTAAGAACCCAAAATGAATTCCAGATCTAGGAGGCAACAGGTTTGAAAAATAAAATGGAAGAGAAGCAACTAAACACAGAAGAAATGAAGGAAGGATAAGGTCTATTCTATCCCACTTTCATCTTGATGTGGCAGTTTTAGGATGTCCTTCTACTCCCATGCTGAGCCCTCGAAATGCAGCACCTTCTGTCTTGAGATGATCAGAAGCAGTATTGTTGTGGGGGGCAAAGATATCAAAGGTGGTAAAAAACTGTAAGTAAATGAGAGAAGTCATTGATAATAGAAGCTACAGGGACAGGAAGACAAAATGTCCTTCACCTAACTGGGGTGTGTGTAGGATTTCCTGCTCAGAAAGCAAAACAAGAATAGAAATAGATTTTTAAAAGACTATAGAAACAAGAATCGAGAGAAGCCACCCAAGGCTGTAAAGTCTAGCAGAGTGAGGAAAATGCTTGCCCTGTTTTGTTGTGGAATCACGTGAATAAAATGGACTCTGAATGACAGGAGCTCCGGCGTGGAGACCACATGTCTATGTCCTGACAGTTAACAAGGGGAGTGGGGGACAAAAGAAGAGATTCCTGGGCTTACAAAGGGCCGTGAAGGTGTGCAGATAAGTAAAGTACGGATATGAGAGGCAACAGGTAGTTTCAGGTTCCAAAAAGACATTGGGGGAGGAGCAACCAAAGTCATGAATGGGGGATCGGGTACATAATATCTGGCTTACTTTCAGTTTGAATGAGGATTAAAATAAATGTAATAAAGGGAGCTGATAATTTTGACCGATTTACCATTGTAAGGTGTAACCTACAACCTATAAGCCACATACACGGAGAAAGCAAGGTTAAAAACACCCCCCTCAAAAAAGAACAACCCCCCACCTGAATCTTTGAAATTGTTAAAATGTCATTTTGTTCCTTAGCTGAGCCATGGAAATACAGCACCCTGCCAGTTGCAATGTATGGAGCCAGAATTCTTGGGTGTCTGCATGGGGCCTCCACTGCGGATGGTCTGAACCAAAAACAAGTCAATGGCAGAAGAGACCAAGGGGATCTAGTGGGGCAGCCCAGAAAACCAAACCTTCCAAGTGAGGAAGAAAAAGGATAGAGAGGCAACATAGTCACAGAGGAAAACAGCAAATGATGGTTTGACAGAAGGAAAGGAGATGTTTTGGATGGCAGGGAGGGGAAAACATGCTTTGGAATCACAGCAGGATGATGAAAAACCTGATTTTTCTAGGATGTTTAGCAAATAATCGACAAAATCCTGTTGGTGCACTTCTCCCAGTGGATGTAACTTCCTGGCACCTTCAATTCTAGTGATGCCCCCAAACCGGGTTCTTTCAAGGGAAACAGATGTGGAGACATTCAGCAAATGGGGAAAGTCAAGAGCAGGAAGACACAAGAGGAATGACACCCAGGGCCCTGGGGCTAAAATCCATGAAGGCTTGAAAGCTTGGAAATTGGTTCGCCAGGTTAGATGTTTCCTTTCAATGTAAAGGAACCTCCTGCTCTTTACCCTTTTGGTGTATCAGCCCTGAAATATGGTCCACCAGGCAGAATCATCCATTCAGGGAAGCAAAAGCTTTCCCTTCAGGAATAGAAGAGAGGATGATCAGTTCTAAGCAGAACTGTCATGAAGCATGAAAAAAACCTAATAAAGATTGCAAAGGGAACTTTTTGTGAGCTAAGTCTCTGAAGAGTCAAACCCAAGGAGCTTCTGGACGACTAGGAAAAGTCCAAGACTATACAAGAAGGGAAAGAGTGATTGCCCATGGTGAGATCAAGGATGGTCAAGGATGTCTCATAACCCTGCAAGGTCAGCACAGCACAGGAAGAGACTGGAGTCCTCCATTTTCTGCCCACAGAGGACAGAGAGCAGTTCCCTTCGGCCAAAGTGTTACCCTCTTCTCCCCCCATCCCCTCCCCTCCCCTCCCCTCTGGAGCTTCTGGCTGCAGCAACCGTGATGACAAGGAGGAAGGGAGGACCACATCCTGCTCTATCTTTTGCCACTCCAGCCTCGTCCCCCTCCCTCTTTCCTACATCAGGGAGCCTGCAAAACCACCTCCCCTTCTAGTTGTGGCACATGTCCCTAGATCCTGGTTTCTCCTCTGCCTCCCTCTCTGCCTCCCACCCCTCTTCCCTGCCCTTCCTCCTTGGCCATAGCAGTGTTTCAAGTGCCAGGGAAAGTAAAGACCTGCCGAATTTCCTGCTTCCCTGCTTTGGGAGCAGGCTTGTGGTGCGCTCGTACTTGGCGCCCATCTCGCCATCCGAGCCAGAGGACAGTTGGGACGGCAGTGGGCTGCTCCTCCCTCCCACTCACACTCACTTACCCAACTTTGGCTGCGCTGTGCAGATGATGGTGCCAAGGTGCCAAGCTTTCTCATGGCTTGGCTCAGATCACAAAGATGGTGCATCGTAATCTTCACCTCAAATTTGAGGGAAGCTTTACGACCCCCCCAGAGTTCTTCCCTGGCTGGGATACCCATCCGAACCGTGGAAGAACTCAACTCCCCGGTCCCCTCTCTTGAGTCTCCAAGGTTTCCCCTCCTCCCTCCGTTCCTCCCGAGAGCAGTGAGCCCTTTGCTTCTTCCTGACACACTCTGAGCCCCCTCCCTTCCATCCAGCAGCCCTCTGCACCACCTCATTTGGGAAAAACATTTGGAGACTCAAGGAAGGGCTGGGGGAAGCCTCTCAGAGTTTGGTGCCCCCACTGGGGAACAACTAAATCCAATTGGAGTCCAATTTGCTTGGAAAAAGCCAAGCCATGGTCTTTGATTCAGCCCAAATGGGGATAAATGGGGGGTGGGGGGAGAGGCACACATCACTAGATGGCAGAAAAGGAAGGAAGGGCAATGGCTTCCCTCCCTCCCTTCCTCTCTCCCACTCCTCCTCCACTCCCTCCCCATCTCCCCTTCCTCCCTCTTCCCTTCCTTTTCCTCCTCTGCCCCTCTGACCTTGCCAAGGCTACCCTAAGAGCATTGGAAGAGCCAGAGGGGAACGGAGGAGGAAAAGGAAGAGAGGCAGAGAGAAGGGAAGCCAAGAAACGTGGGGGGGGGGGGGAGGAGGAAGGGGAGAGAACCTTCCTTCCTGCTCTGCCATTGCCTCAGGCACTCTGTAGCCCAGCAGCTACAGCCGTCGGGTAAGGGTGTCTGGGGGTCCACAAGTGGGGGGATGGGATGGGGCTCCCAGGGGGGGAATATGGGGGCTGGGGGAGGGCTCAGAGAGATCTGCCAATCTGGATCATTGCATCCCGGGGCTTTTCCCTCTGATCTCCCCATTTCCAATAGGGGCTCCGGTTCCAGGTGTTTGGAAGGACAGGCGCCCTTGGGGCCAGGTCAAGTCAGACTGGTGGGGAGGGAGGCAGGGACAGAGAGAGGGAGGGATGTGTTGAGAGTGAACAGGACCCTGGAACAGAATGAGAAGGAGATTGCAATCCTAATGGAAAGAGTTCCTGATGTTCCTTTCCTTCTTTCCAGCAGGTCTGCTCTGGCTGGTGCCCAAGAGAACTCCCGTAGTTCTTCAGAGACCTATTTTGGAGGGGGAAAAAAAAGACCAAGTTGTGAAAGACATCTACACTTTGTTAGTCAATGGGTAGAAATTACTGCAGCCCCTCCAAGTGTTCCTTAAGTTCTGAATGGATTTTTAGACCAAGTTGCTAAGTAGAAAGTGAACTGAAGTTATTTAAACCTGTTCCAACCATCATTGTCTCAGTTCTTCTGCACAATGTATTTTGATGCTAAGCCTATGCGGGTCCGATGGCCAGATCAGGGCCACAATTAATGGAATTAATGCATCTTTCCCGTACTTCTTGGCTACACATTCACCAAGCAACTCACTGCATGTCGAGTCCCCATGTCAAAGTTATACGGCTTCTTTCTCGCCTTGAAGGAGGGGCTTTACCAGGGCCACCCCTCAGTTTCTGTGGTCACTCAGGAGTTGGAATTGGAAGTCTCTCAAGTCCTAGTTCTCACTCTGGCTGCTATGCCTGGTTCTTGCCCCTTTCCGCTTTCAGAAACTAGCATGGTGGCACATTACTTGTGTAAAGGAGGTTCCTTACTGAGGTTCTTAGTGTGGGCATCCTCACATCATCTGTGGATTGTTGGTAAGCACCTGGTGTTTGGAGGAGAGCTGTACAAGGTTTAAAAGAGGAGAGATGCAAATAAATTATGCAGTTGGATTATTTGTGTTTGTGTTTGGGTGTGAGAGAGGGAATGTCCTCTCCTCTACAGCAACTTTCTGAAATGAGTGACATAAGAGAACTCACAGCCCAACCAAAATATTCAACTATTCAAAGAAAAGCACGAGAATCAAATTAGCACCCCAACAACTGCTGTTCCCTGAAATGAAGAGCTCCTCTCCCAAATGAAGATAGGCTTGAATATTAACAGAAATGGTTTTAGGACAGGGTGCTTGAAGATTACACAAACAATCCTACCGATACTGTGAGAGGTTTTTTCTCTGACAATTTAATGTTTCTCTACCAATTCATTCTGTCCACTACACCCCGGTTCTTGCACCCTCATCACCTTTCCGAAACTAGCAAGGCTGCACGTTAATTGTAGAAAACAGATCCCTTACTTAGGCTCTCAGCGTAGGCTTCTTCACACCATCTACAACCTGTTCAAACTTCCACACAGCCTCGGATAGTACCGATTGTCCTTTTTCGTTGGCCATGGTTATATGTACATACCATCTTGTTCCTCCTTCAAATATGTGGAAAATAATATTTGTTAGTGTTTATGCATTGAAGCTCTACAGCAAAAGATGGAGAGAAATTGCAGACTAAAGGTCACCTGGATGTCTGATTTCTCCTTCTTCAACAAGGTCTTGCCTTCTCCTGATGTCTGGCACTTGTTATGACCATGTATTTGCAATCAGACAAGAAAGGAAGATGTTGACCTGCCCCCATAGGCATGGTCATCTGTTTACTCAGTCTCATGGTCAGAAGCAGAGCTTGGAAAACTTTCTTTTTTCTTCCATTTCCCAGCCGTCCCCGGTGGAATGGACAGTGGCCATCATGACCCAAGGATTCTAGGAGCTGTGGTCCAAAAACTAGTTTTGAGAGCTGTTATTCAAACAAGTTCTGAGCAAAACACGCTCTGTGAAGCAGACATGTTAGTTGCAATACATAGCATCCATTTCCCTTACAAAATGGGTAGGAAAGCACTCAGAAAACCTTCTCACAAATCCTTCTAATAGCTTTCCCTACCTTTGAAAGGACAATGTTATTGTCCTCTGGCAAGTCATTTTCAGCTTCTGGCGACCCTGACAGGGTTTGTGAAGTACATAAAATGTCTCAAGAGGGATTCACGATTGCTACTCTCTAGAAAGATTTGAAGGGCGAGGAGGGATTGGAATCGAGGTCTCCTGAGCCATAGTCCAATATTCTATCTACTTTACCATAGTGAGTCTGAAAAATTAATTCAACTTGCCCCCAACCCAATCTTTCCACTTCCCTGTCATGAAGATCCATCCTGACCATGTTAAGGCTCAACCTGACTGTTAACTGTCACTTGGTTTGCAGAGAAACAAGAACTCTCCAGATTGTTACCTCACTCTGACATCAGAGAATTCTATTTCTCTTTGGCCTGAGCTGTATCCATGCCAACCGTAAGAACCCATCAATCTTTGTGATTACAGAACCATCAATCGGAGTCTTTTAAAAACATCAGAGTGTTGGTCTTATAGTGGACTGGAGGAACAGTCTATAGTGACACATTCACTAAGCAACTCACTGGATACTGAGTCCCCATGCCTATGGGGCCTGAGGGGATTCTGTGTGCTGTAGTCCGACACCAGAAAGAGTTTTCAGTCTTGGCTTGGAAATTTTTTTAGGAGCCACCATGTTGCCTCTGACTTTGAGCATTGATGGAATAAAAGTAAGACTAAGTGGAGGTGTCCTTTCTTGATTAATGTCATCGAAGATTAGATCTGCCTGAAGTGATGGAGGTTGTTCGACATGTAGTTGTAGGAATTTAGCCATTCTGGATATCATCTCTGAATAAGAAATGAAATCCTCTGAAGGAGATGGAGGATGGTTATCGATAGCATCTGTGGTTGGTGTAGGGAGGTATGATGGTAAAGTAGTGTGTATTGCACACATTTTGGTTCTTGATAATATGAATGTCCTTCGTATGCTTCCATGTGATATGGATTGCAATATGGGACAACTTCCTCCACGTCAAAAATGATGGTACTGTGGAAAATTGGTATACTGGTAGTACTCTCCGTACAGAGGCATGTATCAAGGAGGAGAAATATGCTTCCGTTTCGCCTGAAGTTTTTGGGGAGAGTGTTGAGGAGAATCCAATCCTGAAAGTTGGATTTCAATCGCCCGCCCTGATGCAGGGCTAGAATGGGCCGAGGCCTGGCTGGATGGTGCATCAGCCATTGAGAGCCAGTGTGGGGAGATAGGCTACCAGTTGACACCGGAGCGTGAGCCTTTTTTGTTCATGGACATCTCCCAAGTGTGAGATCAGAGCCTTTGGAGCCTTTGCTTAAGTGCTGGATTGGCCAATTTTTTACATGCTGTACAAGAAAGGGTTGGATGTTGCTCGCCCAAGCAGAATACGCAGCATTTGTGGCCATCAGATAATGGGATCTTATTTGAACAGCCGATGCAGCTTTTAAAAGGAGCTGTTGAGGCCATAAAGAGTGGAAAACCAGAGGGAGAGATGGTTGAAGAGATGGGGAAGAGGTGGGAAGCCAAAAGCAAGAAAGACAAAGAAACAGAACTAGCTGATGGAAATGTTGATTAGTTGATTGCAAAATAAGGTATCAATTTACATGTTGATTAGAAAAGGAAATACTAATATAGTCGCTAAAATTGCTCAGAAACACGTTCTATTCTTCTGGAGATCTGATCAGCATAGTGGAAAAAAAGAACTGAAGGGAATCTTAGGTGGGCAGAGCATGTGCTCAACAGGGGAACGTCCCACTAACTTTGTACTTTTAAGCTCTAAAATATTCTGAGACATTCAGTGTAGGCACAAAACAACCCATTTGTGTGCATTCAGAGAGGCCACGAAGAACAGTAGTCTTCACCACTTGGAAATACGTAGCTTGCTGTTCCAGAGCTCTGTTTGAAAGACTCTACTGTGAGCTCAGTGGTGGACGCAAAGGAAAACCAGATGCTAGACATGACAGGAAACAAGCAACTATATTTCACCTTAATTTATTTTAATGGCAGAAACAATGCAATGGGAGAACAATTCTGTGACCCAGTAGAGAGTTCTAATCTTCCAAACAGAAGCGCTGGGAGGTGGGAACAAATGCCCTGAAACAGGATTCAGCCTGAGCCCCCTTTTTATTATTCTTCACACTGAAAGTTCTCAAACATGAGGTTGAGTGACCCGCAGAAATAAATTATACCAGTTCATCCTGTCAGCTAAGCTGCCAGATCTGGAGAGCTTGCCCTTTTCTTCAGGAAAAAGAAGATGTTCCTTCTTGGCATCTACTCACTGTCAATGTCGATTTCTTCTGTCATCTCAACCAGCTCCTTTCTGCAAAGAAAGAAGACAGGTCTCAAGAATTATGATTTTAAAAGATGATGGTACAGCAGATCAGTTAAGTCAAACTGCTGGCAAAACTGCAGTCTTATTACAGACAGGCAAGTGTTTAGAAACATGTACTAACTGAAAGAAAAAAGGGCGCAAAACTATACTTTAGCTGAAAAACATGTTCAACAATAAAATCATTGCTCTGAGTTAATCTATTTGTTGCTACTCACTTTTCCTCTTCTGAGAGCTGAAATTCTTCCAGAACTCTCTTGGCAAGATCTGAAGTTGAAGGTAAGCTGAAGCTAGCAGCCAGTTTTACTAGGTCAAATGCCTGCTTGGTTTGGTTTTCTTGCTTTATGCAATTCAAGATCTCATTCATCACCAAACAACTGCATATGAGAAAGACAGAGACTGTGGTAAGCTTGGCTATGCCAATGGCATCCCTACTACAGTAAAATTTAATACATGATTCTGTCTCCAGAAATATGAATCAATTGGTGAATATAATCAAATGTTGTGCTTCTTGGTTTATTATGCACAAATGCCTTCTTCAATGTACCCCAAAGCAACCAGCTGCCCTTATGTAGTTGAATGTGTGCCTGTTCAGCCGAGTAAAATCAAACCATGCTTTCTTAAAGTCTTAGTATGATAGCTGGGCTGAAGATTACAGTACACAACTACTGATAATATGGGATAACAAGCTATCGTTCTTTTCTGTGAAAGGGTCTTTTTCTTTATGACTTGTTCCATGCCTTCTCTCTGTCCTTCCTTTTGGTTCTTGAGCCTCTGAGAGAGACTTCCACACTCCACAAACAAACAAACAAAACAAAACAATGTTCTGTGGGCTACAGATATATGACAGTTGAGGCTGGAAAAGCAGCAATAGCACCACGATGGAAATTAGAGGGTTTTGTAGCAAAGACACTGTGACAGATTTCGCTCCCCGTTTCACCACAAACTAGCCTCCTTTGTTCGGCAGGACTCTACCACTCTTTTCCCCTTTATACTGAATACTGGGCCCAGAAACAAATCCTTCACTTAAAGAAGTAAACTACAACCAAGATGCAGTGCTTCAGGTAAGCAAACAAAAATCTCCCTTGTTGCCCCCTCCCATCTCCTCCCACTTCTGAGTAGTTTTCCACTGCCCCAATATACTTACATCCCCCCCACTTATTTGGCCCTTTCATAGAGCTGAGAAAGTGTTTTATTGGCTCTCTTCTTAAGATGTGGCTCTCTTCTTAAGTCACTTCATGATAATGGCAAACTGACATTGTATAGTTCAGGACACACAAAAAGGGCCAACTGGAATCAGCTCCAAGGCCATCTTAATGGCTTGCATCAACCACTAAACTGTTATAAACCGGCTAAGCTATAAACACAACAGCATATCTGGGCACATTCAGCTTGGGTTACTGATGTGTCCCAGCTTTCTTCCAAGACATATTGTTGCCAGTCATTGCAGAGCAGCCACATCACCCCAGCTTTCTATGTTCCTTATACATAGAATATAT
This sequence comes from Pogona vitticeps, assembly GCF_051106095.1. Lineage (NCBI taxonomy): Eukaryota > Metazoa > Chordata > Lepidosauria > Squamata > Agamidae > Pogona > Pogona vitticeps. The sequence goes on from NC_135788.1 coordinate 84,012,250, forward strand.
ATGCAAGCATATCAGGATGCAGGTTTTGGTGCAGCTTTTTTTTGTCTTCAGTTCTCCAGTGACATCCCTCCCTCCTTCAAAGTGAGCTTGCTAGTCACAGGAACTACAAAGAAGAACAGATTGCTTAGCTGCAACTGTGGTTGTCATCTGCAAACTCACACAACCTGCCTTTCCATGCACTGATGTCTATATGTAAGCTGGAGTTAGGCAGACTCAAACTGAGGAAAGGCATGGGCCTGTGCAGTAGAGAGGGTGAGGCTCCTACCAAAATTCAATGACACCCCTTTAGAAGAAGGTTGCCAAATCTTTTGTGCAAACACAATAAAACCCATAGTTGTGTGTTCACAGATTATCACTCCAAGGACCACAACTACAGGTAAGCAACCTGTTCTTCCCCATAATTTAAGACTTGTTACATTTAATTTAGCACCAAGAAGCTTAGCAGATCATGAGCCAGAATTCTGGAGGGACATAACTCGCCACAGCAAACTGCCACTAACAAGAAATGAGTTACTATGTGTAAATCTTATAATGTGACTAGCACCTTATGGGTTAATAGCAATTTGCCATGATAAGTTATACAATTTAACTCATGCATGTCTTAAGCCAGGAACAGGATTCTGACCAAGTTTTGGTTCAGAAGCAACATACTCCCCAGCCAATACTGCGTTTGACATATTATCTTGCCGCAACCATCTAAAGAAACAGCATTTTATGCCTGAGGAGGTCAGCTCCTTAAGGGTTTTAACAGCGAGACTGTCCTAAGCAAAGAGAGCCGTTTAGAGGAAGCCACAGTCAGGTGGTAGGAAGAAGAAACTAAGAGTCAAATGGAACTGAATATATATCACTTTGTGGAGAGAAACATTAAAGAGAAATGGAAAAAAAACTCGAAGTTGTTCTTCTATCTGCTTCCCTTATCAAAAATAAATAAGAACTGAGGCACATGACCAAAATAAGAATTTACCTGGGTATTCGGTTGTGCTTTTTGAAAAACTCCAGCATTTTCCTATTGGGAGAGAATAGACATTTTCATTTGTACTGCTGAGAATAAAAACATTATCTATTCCTATTCATGCAGGAATATGAGCTGTTCCTGTACTTGGATCACAACTGCCTCATTTAAACATGTAAAACTAGCTGCCTCCAAACCTGGGGTGGAGAATCTCTGGCCCACAGGCTGGATTTGGCTTGCAGGGAGGGCCTGCTCTGGCAGCTTTCCTCCCTTTCCCTTTGGAAGCAAGTCAAAAAGGGCTGGGATAGATATAGCATTTGCTACCCTTAGTCAAATTTGGTGCCAGGTTTGGTAGGACTCTTAATGGAGGCAGCACTCCCTTCCCCTGGTAGCAGCTGCAAGATGGAGCTGAGAGCAGAAGCAGTAGCTCCCCTTAAAGCAGCTGCGTTCCACTGCATCTCCAGTGTCTCCTCTTTTTTTGGCTCCTGCTCCAGCCCCTAATGACTTTCTCCTAAATATTTCCATGAAGAGCTCCTCTGCTTCTGAAAAGGCTCTTCACTTGTGTTCTGAGGTAAGGAGAGTGTGAAAGAGGAGTAGGCAATGTGGAATATGACGACAGTGTGCCATCTCAAGTGAACAAATCATTGAAAGAAGAACTGAGAGAGGGAACAGAAGGGATGATTGTCAAAAGGGATGAGAGGGAAGAAAGAAAGACAGAGGATTGTTTGGTGGAAGAGGGGAAAGGAAAGGAAGGGGAGGAGCTAACATTGTCAGTGTGGGAGGAAGATAAAAAGGAGGAGGAAGGGGTGAGAACATTCAGAAGACCCGGTGAAGAGATGAAAGAGGGAAGAGAAGCTGAATACCAAAAAGCACGCAACATTGCAGGACTTTCCCAACTTGAAAGTTGGAGGATTATTGTCGGATCCAGCTCCCAAGAAAGAAGGTATAACCGTGACCGAGACGTCAGAATGGATGGTAGTAGTATTCCCGAGGGGACAGGGTCATTCGTGAGGGTGATTCGCCCCAACGTCACATTCAACCAACTACCCCTCAAGGGGGACTGGGCGCGTCACCCGTGCTGTGGCACAATTTGTGCCGTGAGGAGCACACCATTACGGAAGCCAACTGACAGAGAGCATTTTGGTCTGACTCCACAGTGAAACAGGACAATTTATTCTTTAATGCATTACCTAATTCTTATGGTCAACTTCCTGAGTTAAGCTGTTTTGAACCCATAGAGGCTGTTGATTCTTCAGATGTTAATAAATCTGTTAAAGTTCAAAATGAGCCGTCTTGGTTATTTCCCGCCCAAACTTACTCCGAACCCAATCACAGTGAGGAAAAGAATAGCAACCAGTGTAAAGCTTTAGTAGACTGTGACAGGCACCTGACGTATTTCAGAGCTTCAGCACATTTATTTTTTTCATATTTTTCTTTCAACCTGAGATACAAGCTGAGATACAAGCATCTTTGGTTGACTTACCAGGCTTCTTGTGCTCTCCCAGCTCTGGCAAATAATATAGTGATATGACTCAGAACAGAAGTTGTCCACTCTGGGGTGACTTGTTTAAATTCTCCTCCCTCATAGAGAGATTTTATGCTTGCAGCACAGTCGGCAAATGCAATCTGTGTCTGAAAGAGTCAATACAAATATTTGTTTACAAGAACTATCCTTGTGCAGAAGCAGGTAAAAGCCGGACACAAAAGTCTCTAGAGTACCTTTTTAAAATCAAATCCATTCATACCTGATGAATAAGGAACAAAAGGTGCCATGAAGTACAAGTCAAACTGCAAAAACTATTTCCCTCTAAGTTTTTAAAGGCCAAAATCCTACTGGAGTTTTATACTGGCATAATACCAACAGTTTAATTTTTGAAAGCAAATGGCCTGAAGGTAAGGAATGGCTGCAGATGTTATCTGTTGTGTGCCATGCTGTGCAACTCAGTACACAATTCATAATGTCTACTGTGATTTCTTAACTTGAGACAATTCATCTCCAAAAGCTACACCTTTTGCGTTAACACTTGCAGGCATAACTAACAGGACTGGCTAGTGTCAAAATATCCAGAGACAGTATGGATCAATGGGGAGAGAACCAGGTTTATAGCTTGGAAGTCATCTTCGATAATGAGGTGGCAACTAAGGCCAGGAGTACACAGACTGATGCCCGGTTGCACCCATTTCTGCAGAAGATAAACTCAACTACAAGCAAATGCCATTGTCAGACTGATACTGCATTGTTAAGACATACATCAGAATGCCTTTGAAAATTGTTTTTAAAACTTCAAAGCTGATGTAAAATGCAGAACATTTTATTTTTATTTTAAGCTGTATGTTTCTATTACAAAAATGTGATGGCACCTCAAATACTGTTATATTTTAGTGTGGGCTTTTGTGACAAGTCCATGTTCTCAGACATAGAGAGAGAGAGAGATATGACATGGCAAATATTTATACATGGCATCAAAATACAGAGATCATGGTCGGCTGGTTGGTAAGAAAGTCAATGGATATTTAACAGGTGACAACTTCTTCGATATACATATCAAAGAGGTATATTCCACTGAAGTCTGTGTTTTAAAGGATGTAAGAACCTCCGTCATGAATAACAATGCTAGAAGAACATATTAATTACACTGAGGAGACTGGCCTTTACAGTTGCTAATAACCTTTTCTTTACAGGCGGTTGCCTGCTGTAATCATCCATTATTCCAGGCAATGAATGACAAGCCATCCTAGGAACAAAGTTAGGCCCAGAAAATGATTGGCTCATAGCTATCCAGGGAGTGTCATGCATTTGAACCCAGGCCTTGGTAATGCAACCTCATCACTATTAACTACTTGGTACTTAAACATTATCACCATGCTGCTCACTAGACAGGATTTAGTTAAAAGATGTTAAATGTCAACAACAAAACTCACCTCAAGAGGCTGCACGTCTCTGGCCATCAGATCCAAAACTTCCTCTGCAATAATAAATCTCTGGTGGTGCGAAAATTGTTGATTGTCTGTACGGGGAGAAAGTGACACAAATGAGGCATAGCAAGAGGTTTTCTGCCTGTAAAGTCAAATAATTTTACTGCCAACAAAAATGGTCACAGATGGCTCCTTTGACTGTCAATTACTTTTTGCACTTTTATATAAATGTGGGAAAATAAAGTTGTCTCAGTGCTAAAGACAGCTTTATACATTTGCATTAACATTATGCTTACGCGAAAGTGTAGCAGCTGTTTGTCTTTTTCTTGTGTTACTTAACACATCCTGTGGCCAAAATCTTAGAATGGTACATCTTTTGTATGAGAGGGACAGTTTGAGGAGCAAAAGAGACACACGTTCTCAGTCAATTTGAGAGAACCACATTGCTCCTTAGATCTCAGTGCACATTTCCAAGGTCTGCTGACTCTAGAAGTGGTTTGTCTAACCAATGTAGCAACACCAAATTTGGAAGATTCCTTCTTGGCTGCACTGAAAATGAGAACAGAAAGGGCTACCAACCTTTCCAGAGTTCGGGAACAATTTCCAAATGGTTGGCTGTGTCCAATGCCTGTAGAAGACTCTGCATCCCTTCAACATTTAGGTAAAATACCTGAGGAAAGAAAGAGACACTGGCTTTTTTAAATCACCCCCACTTCAGATTAGCAGATTTTTATGGGGAAGGAACTTTAAGAACAAATACTTACTGAAGGAACTAGTTCTTTATACCATTTCATTATCACATCAAATTGTTCCATTATGCATAGTAAGTGAAAAAATCTTCCCCTGCAGGCAAAGCATGAAATCTCCAGTTTTAAAAAACCGAGCAGCGTTTGAGACGGAACCAGTTAATTTATAGAACTATTACATTTATTTTGTGACTTCTCACAGGCCTAGGTAGTTTACAAAAAAATAATTTTAAAAATATTTCCATTAAGAATATATCACAATCTTAACACTCTAAAATTAACTAATCAGAATTAAAATATGCAGCTGGTTAGTGTAGCTGAAATTACACAAGCCTTATATGGTTCTCTTTTTTAAAACCCTTGAAGACATGCAATCAAGTAAGATACAGTTAGGAGAAAGTTCAGAAGAAAAAAAATCTGACAATATTTCCTTCTTCCCACCTCTTTATGAGTAATTTCCTACATAAACAAATATGCAAATAAAATCTGGTCCTTTTAAAAGTCTCTCTTTGTTAGCCTCAAGTACCATAAAAAGTTAAGTACCGTATATGCCGGCGTACAAGACGACTTATCCTTTTGGGGCCCCAAAAAGATGCCTCCAAGTGGGGGGGTTGTCTTGTACGCTGGGCCAGGAAGGAGCCGCCGCTGCCGCTGAGTGAGTGATGCGGGGCCCCGCTGGCCGGGGAGGAAGGCAGGCGGGCAGGCAGGCAGATGGAGGGAGGGAAGTGGCGCGCGCGCGCTCGCCCACCCGCCATTCCCCTCTTCCCCTCTTCCTCCTGCGCTGGGGACGAAGGCAGGCAGGCAGCCAGGCAGATGGAGGGAGGGAAGCGGCGCTTGCTCGCCACCCCCGCTTCCCCTCTTCCTCCTCCTCCTTCTCCTCCTCCTGCCACTGGGGAGGAAGGCAGGCAGGCAGGCAGATGGAGGGAGGGAAGCGGCGCTTGCTCGCTCGCGACCCCCGCTTCCCCTCTTCCTCCTCCTCCTTCTCCTCCTCCTGCCGCCGGGGAGGAAGGCAGGCGGGCAGGCAGGCAGATGGAGGGAGGGAAGCGGCGCGCGCACGTTCGCCTGCCACCACACTGCTTCCCCTCTTCCTCCTCCTGCCGCCCCCCCAGCCTCTTCCCAGCGCCGCATTTTGGGGGGGTCGTCTAATATGGCCGGTCGCCTAGTACGGCGGCATATATGGTATATAATTATTTCCAAACTGGCAGCATATGTTCTCACTCCCTTACCCCATTAACCAGATTGGCAATAGTGTTTTGCCCCCCATGAAGCTACTGACAATATGGAGCGACAATTACCAGTAACGCATTTGCTGGAAATGGTTTCTCATCATTTTTCTGTTCTCTCCTGTATCCAGTATTCTATTAAGCTGGTAGGCAAGTTGGATATCCTTCAGATTCAGGCACTGTAGTGAAGACAAACAGCATAAATGCTAAAGCCCAAGACATAACCATCCTACTAAACAGGACATGACAAAACTTGGGCGGAGTGGGGCGGAAATCATTTTAACAAGATTCTGATCTTCATGTAGCATTCTAATAATGTTAGGAAGCTTGAGCACTTGGAGGAGAAGGGAGTATTCACTGAATTATAAACACAATAAACTTCCACAATAAACAAAATCATTTCCAAAGCAGAATTTTCCAAGTGGAAAATGAAATAACAAGACATTTCATCTATCACCCACTCAGATAAGGTAAAGAAAGATCAGATACAAAATGAGCAACATTTTTCTGGCATTTCAATCCCTATATCAGCTAGGCAAGAATAGTAAATAGCAAGACTCTTGCACTAAGTACAGGTTCTCCAGACCACAATTCTACATTTCCATTTAGACTACAGAAATGGCACTTAAAAAAAAAAAACAGGATATTTGCTCTTGAGTGTTCTATAGTAATGGCGAGGTTACTGTGATAGTGTCCTTCTGCATGTCTACAGGACTGAGAATATGAATTTATATGAAGTATTTATATGGAGGTATACAAATGGCAAAGAGAGCAGTTCAACTCGTGGAACACACCGAAGTGCTTTGCAGACTACTGCTGCTGTTATGTGCCATCAAGTCGCCTACAACTTATGATGAGCCTATGAATGACCTATCTCCAAAATGTCCTGTCCTCAACAGACCTGCTCAGCTCCTATAAAAGCAAGCCTGTGGTTTTCTTTAGGAGTCAGTCCATCTCATATTTGGTCTTCCTCTTGTCCTGCTCCCTTTAAACCTTTCCCAGCATCATTGTCTTTTCCAGAGAATCTTGGCTTCTCATGATTTACCAAAGTAGAACAGCTTCGGTTTCAGCATTTTTACCTCCAGAGATAGTTCAGGCTTTGCAGATTAGCAAACATAATTTAGAGGCAAACAGAAAGAGATGGAACTCTATTTTCACATCAAAGTGTTCACAGAAACCAAGCCTACTTACTATTCTCATGGCTGTTATGAAGAATTTGTCTAAAAGAGAAGAAATAACAGGTACTGTTAAATTTGTGATAATTTTTTTAGCAAGACACACAAGTTACGTTTACTGACACAGATCCAGAGGTACGAACAACCCCAGTATCTCAAGCAATACCATTTTAATGAAACAGTTTCTCAGTCCGAGATAATAACCGAGAGTACATTATATTATTGGACTTCAGCTCCCAACCTTGGACCATATCTTTGCATCCCACTGCTTGTGGAAGTCATTTAATATTCTTAGAGATTCTTCCCACCCTGCTTATAACTTCTTTGAACTCATGCCTTCTGGCAGAAGATACAGAGCAATTAAAACTCGGACGGCACACTTTTTGAACAATTTCTATCCTAGAGCTATAACTGAACTTAACAAGGAACTTAAGAATCACCAGCAGTGAGTTGTTGGACTGTATTACTATTACTTGGTCTGTTGTGTTGTATGTTGTGTGGGTACTGTGTGCTCTTAGGCGGGGTTCTGGGTTTTAGGATTGTTATGAGGGTGTGTGTGTTTTGGTCTGGTCTCTGAGTGTTCTTCGTAAATTTCATTGTATGTGTACACAGTGTATATACGTCCAGTGACAATAAATTCTTATTCTTATTCTTATTATTTGACAAATCTACATCATGACCTGGAACACAGAACACTGAAGAGAAGTTATAGTTTGGTAAAGCATTGAAAATTCTGTGCTCATCCCTATAACTTCACCCATAACTTCAGAACTTTCAAACTGAGGACCTATAGCAAGATGGATGAAATACCATGCAGGTGAAGCCTATAAAAGCTAACTACAGTGGTGCCTTGCACAACGGACGCCTCGTAGAGCGATGAATCCGCTCTATGAGGCCGGTTTTGCGATCGCAAATGCGATCGCAAAACGGTGCCCGCATAGGGCGAAAATCGCAGAGCGAAGGTCGGTAAGCGGTTGGCTTACCGACCTTCGCTTTGCGACCCGCCGATCAGCTGGTCGGCGGGTCCAAAATGGCTGCCGGAACAGCCAAAATGGCCACGCACACCGTTTTTGCGCCCTCGGTAAACGAGGGGAGGGCGCGAAAACGCTGTGCGAGGCCATTTCGGCTGTTCCAGTGGCCATTTTGGACCCGCCGACCAGCTGATCTGCGGTCTCGCTGCAGCCGAAATGGCCGCGCGCAGCGTTTTCGCGCCCTCCCCTCACTTACCGAGGGTGCGAAAATGGCTGCCGGACCCGGAAAAGCATCACTGTACGGTGAGTTTTTGACAATTTGGAATGCATTAAACGCTGTTTAATGCGTTCCAATGGCTTTTTTTGATCCGTACAGCGATGCTTTCACACAGCTGTGCGAGGCACCACTGTATATGATGGCAACAGAGGTCCACAAAGACATAATCACCATGTCAGCAAATACACATCTACGTTACCCAAAAAACGGTATATATAATGGTGATGTGACATGTTAGCTCAGATTGGACTCTTTGACAGATGTATAGTAAATCCTATGGGACATTAACAAATATTCACCCCACTGTCTTATAAAGAGTAAGTGAATTCTGCCTTTCATTTCAGAGGGAGGAGGGAAGCAACACATTTAGTCTGCTACGACAAAATTAACAAACAGCCTTGTGATTTCATATCCTGTTTTATTTGAGTAAATTGTTGTAGACTGCAGCTCGCTTCTTCAGACGCAACAGATGAAAGGGATACAGTTCACAAAAACTTATGCTAAATAAAATTTATTAAAGTGCTGCAACACTCTTTGTTGGCCCTGTCATACATTATTCCTTTTATTCTTATACATGACACAAGAGGTATATACAGAAAACATACCATCCTCTGGGTCGCATGGGTAAAAACTCTTCCCCTCAATTTCATCCAGAATTTTATAGATTATATCTGATGGATTTTCAGAAATATGGGCTGTGGAACAAAAAGTCATATGTTATCCAAACTCTGTTATGCTGTTTTCTACTTTAAAAACGATGAGCTAAATAATTTCTGTAGACAAAGAACTAAGGTATGATCTCAGATACAAAAGATTTTAAAAAGTAAAACATACTAAGTGAGCAATAAAAACATTTTCCACAATTATTTAGCTTTCAATCCTTGCCCATGCTTTTGTAGATGCTTTTGAGCACAGCATCCCGTGATCATGTGCCTAGTTATAATCTGAGTGTATATAATGGAAGCATATTACTATTTCCAGCAGCAGCAAAGTGCAGAAAAAAATACACAAACCAAGCTGAAAAAATACCATGGCTTTAATCTACTCTGAAATGGAATTTAAGTACAGTGGTGCCTCGCATAGCGACGATAATCGGTGCAGCAAAACTCGCTGCAAAGCGATTTCGTCGCTTTGCGATTTTAAAAAGCCCATAGAAACGCATTAAAACCTATTTAATGCGTTCCTATGGGCTAAAAACTTACCTTTAAGCGAAAATCCTCCATATGGCGGCCATTTTCACTGCCCGGTAAGTGAGGAATACGTGCGAAAACACAGCGGACGGCCATTTTTTTAACCCGGCGGACATTTTGGAACCGCCGATCAGCTGTTAAAAAATCTTCGTTTTGCGATGATTGGTAAGCGAAACAGGGAACCGATCATCGCAAAGCGAAAAAACCCCATTCAGACCATTGCAAAGCTATCGCAAAAAGTTAATCACTATGCGATTTCGTCGTTAAACAGGGCGCCCGTTAAGCGAGGTACCACTGTAATCTTAAACAAGTTGTTCAATAAACACTTATACTGCTATTGAAAAAATACGACAGCATTTCATTAATCTAGGCTTCCAACAGATAACAATGTACAAGAGAATATATGATGCCCTCTGAAATAATCAGGATTCAGTCTACCAAATGTCACATAGTTTGAATTTGGCATGAAATTGACTGCCAGCTGCATTATGATATAAGTGAGTACCGGTCCAACCCAGATAAAAAAGCTACTATATTCTGCACTAGATAAAATTTCCAAACCACAGTCAAAGGTAGTCACAGATAATGTACATTGCAATGGTATGGTCTAGAGGCAGCTATAGAAGAGCAGCTACTAGTTTCCATCTTCTAACAGCAGACATAGTCCATCTATCAGCTAAAGTTGATAAAAGACATCCTGGGCCACAGATGTTACTTGGAAATTCAGAAGGAATGCTAAACTCAACAGACCCTCAGTCTGGCAATGGGATCTTGTATACAACAAGCACTCATTGAATACATTGAGCCCCCCCCCCCACTATCATTAACTCAATCCTCTCTGCAGCCTGAACCTGTAACTCCTAATCCAGCCTGCTACTGATGGCAAGTATGCATCCAGGGGTTGTACTGCCTTGTCAAGACATGAAAGCAAAAAGGAGCTACAACAGCTCTGACAAGGAGAAAAAGAGGCTGACAATGATGATACCTAACTCTGTATCTCCTGACCATCTCTGTTGTCAGTTTCATGTGTACACCAAACAGCTGGGGAGACTGCCTTGGCTCCTGAGGAATGGCATAGGATAATTCCTCTTGGAAGGAACAGCAGGCTCATGGTACCACCTACGAGAAAAGCAATGGCCAAAAGGGGCATCATAGCCCTCTAGCTGTTGCCAGACTGCAACTCCCAACAGTGCTAGCCAGCAAAGCCCTTGCTAAGAGTCACTGGGAGTGCTACCCCAAAATCGGGTGAGGCACAAACTGCCCATCTCTCTTCTAAATGTGTGTCTGTCTTACATGATACAAACATTTTTCTTTTCTTTTTGCAGTGAGAACTGGCATAGGGCACAGCTAGGCAAGAAGATATTCTTCCTCTCCTGGAATGCCCATTAATATTACTGAAGACCACTGACTAGTCCACTTATCATTCTGCTTTGCAAGATTTTAAGACAGCTGATTGCCAGACTTCAAGGCACTTCCAATGATAACAGAGAGGAGTTACTGTCAACTTGTCTGCAGTGCTCCTGAAAACAGTCATTTTGCTCCTTGATTATAAGCTGTCAAACTCTGTAAAAACAAACAAAAACAAGAAGCAGGAGGGCCACAGAAAGACGCTCATGTGGCAAAAATGGCAATTACATGTCAGATATCATGGATGCACTTTTTAACTTAAAAATAGTGACCCTGTGCAACGTGTCAGTTTTGAATCTTTCCACAGAGTAACATAGTTCAAATGCCTGCTTTTTGAAACAAAATTATGCCACAGCCTGTGACAAAAGGCCCAAACGCAAGAGAAGGGCAAAAGAAGATCTGCATATGGAGTGTAAAACTAGAAACAGCTTTTAAGGCAGCATTGACCATGGACTACGAGTTCAACAATAAAAAGCCACACGAAAAATTATGATTACCATAAAAACAGATTGACTAGGATCTAGAAATTACATACCAGGTTTATAAAAAATGTGAAGGAGATGATCATATGTTGCAAGACTAGGTTCTGAAACATACAAACATATGATAAACAAACTTAATCTTTAATCACTCAAGATATAAATATTTGAATCAATCCATATTATATTCAAATCAGAATTATCTGAAACTTTTTGGTTAACAATGCTGAAAAATATCTCAGAATGCATTATTACAGTGGCACTCTAGGATCCATTTCAGACTCACTGATCACAAGGTGATCTTTTACTCATAGGCTCATCTAATATACTTGTGATTACACTCATAAGCATACCAAACTACGTACTGTACACTCATTCAAGCCTAGGTTTGCTGGGATAGTGGGAAAATGGAGAGAAAGAGGGAAATAAGAGAGCAGGGGATGAAACACAACCAACCCCCTTTAAAGCATTTGCAGACTGAAGCCATCTCCAACTAAGAGGCTAACCTCGCCGCACCATCAGTGTGACGTCTGGACTTTAATAACAGCATGTAATTTGGAATTACCCATTGGAACTTGGTGCACAGCCTTGAAGAAGATAATTTATCAACGAAAGCTGTTTGCTTTTTCTGGGATTTTTTGTTTTATATTCTTAATAGTCAAATAAAGGTATCACCCATTCCTATAACTGTATTGTTTCAATGGCCATGCAACCTTTTCCTGAACTCTCCCTTGAATTTTATGCCTACCACTTTCCTCATGCCATATCCATTCTCAGCTATTTACAATTTGCCTAGATTTATTTCCTGTGGGCACAGAGATATTTAACTGTTTCCCAGAGATGAAGGAAATATTTGAAGGAGACAATGAATGACTGAATTAAGGGTCAAACACCTTCTTCAGTCCTACCAATTTTCTTATGCGCGTTGGAGTGCCAGTGCACCCTGAATAACATCCGGTCAGATCAGTCCCTGGGCACCCAAGGTGTCACTGCCCGGGGGTTATTCATAGTAATGGACATTTGATGGCTAGAGTGCAAATGTTTTTATTTCAGTTCATCAGGTGTAGGGTACTGATTGGTTATCCTGCTCAAGCTTCAGGTAAATATAAGTCCTCACTACTCCCTTCCCTTTGGCCCTTCCTCGGTCTTTGTCACGTCACAGCAGGAGGGACAAGCACTGGTGATTTAAGAAGGTGCACCTTTGCTGGATCATCTCTGGCTCCCGGGTCAGAGACTTTTCTCACAGACTTCCCCTCATGCTTCTACAACTCCTTGATGCAGAATTCATATTCAATGTTCTCCTTGCTCTTTGGGCTCCTGCATGCACTCCTGCTACGGCTCTCTATTCTCCTGGCACTCCCTGAGCTGCTCCCAGAGGTGGGGTCTTTCTCCTCCACTCCTTCTCCCAAATTCTGGTCCTGTCTTCCCACTAAAACTTCTCCTAGAATGGGAAATGTAGCTTCCTAAAGTCTAAGGGCCCATTCTGCCATGTCTCTCTTGTCTGTCTGTTTGTAATATTTTAACCCTGCCTTTCTCCTTAAAAAGAACCCAAGGCAGCTACCACTTTCACTTTCCCTCCACTTTACCTCAGCCTCTCCGTCTTACTCTCCTAAGGTGCTAGGCAACAGGAGACACCTTAATGAATTCTGTATTATCTAGATTCACAAGCCCCATGGTCTTTCCATGCCACACTCCAATGGTTCTTGGGCATCAAAGAAAGCTTCTTTGAACTTACGTAAGTAGGTGTTGTCGTCAGGATTGTAAGATCAAATTATAATCAAAACCAGTGCTCAGAATGTGGTCTTGTCTATTCTTTGCAGAATTTTTAAGGTGTCTCTTGGCAATAAACTGCTTCTGAGTCAAGAATACCAAATCTGAATTATTCTAGGAACTTCCAACACAAAAATGTGAAGAATGTTTATCTTTCAGAGTACCTAAAAAGTTGCCATCCTGACTGTCTCGAGGAGAATCAAGAGGAGTAAATAGAAAAAGGCATGAACAAAACAGAAGGAAATCTCATTGTTGTCCCACAGGTTTAATGATGGTCATGCATGAGATTGTTACTAAAGAGTTCCCTACCAAGGCATCTTAAGCAGGTCACAAAATGTCCACAGCACTAGTGGCTGCAATTTGATCACACCGGGAAATTGTACAAACCCCACATTCATATGTAACATGCTATGATACATATGATATACAACTACCCTTTTTCAGATGCCATAATCACATACATTTGCAAGGACTAACTAAACAGTCTTTGGATGTTTGCCTCTTTGCAGAGTAAAATGACAAGGAAAGCAAAGAATTCCAACCTATATTTAGTGCTTTCATCTCATTCAGGGTCCTCATGGCCATACGTTTGCCAGGATTACCAGAAAACCTCATTGTTTTCAGCACAGAATTAAAAGTTAGCAGGTTCGGCTGCACATTTTGTTGCTTCATCTGCCTCAGCAAGTCCTAGAAACAAAGGTGAACCAGAAAGCAAGACCTAAATAGAGACTCTGAAGAAAAAAAAAACATATTTTCCCCTTTCTTTAAGACGTATGCCATTGTCCCCAACACTGGAAGAACATTTATCAGATTTATCACACCAATATACTGCAAAACCTGTTTGCAAATAAAATCCCACTAAAAACAATAGGATTTGCTTTCATATTAATCTTTGTGCATGCACATGTACATGTATAGGCTGTTAGCTCCAAGTTAAATGTATTTACTTATATGCCCAGCCTTTGTTTCAACTTTAAGGTAGCAATGGACTAAACAAGATTCTAGAAATTTACAGGGGCTGAAATGAAAGTAAATTGCAACTAAAACTGGTTCAATAAATCAGTGGGGATTTGGTAAGTCACCTTTTCCATTAAGTTCAACTGATTCAACAGGCCTACTGTAGTTGCAACTTCAGCCAATACATCCCCAGTTTTAAATTTCTTATCAAAACTTTTGTTGCCATGATTAGAGAATGCATTAAAGCATTTCTGGGCACTAGAAACTGTTTTATCAGTGTTAATTGCCATTACATTTGAGACAAGCACATCTGCTTGCAACACCCTTGACCTCCACCACATTAAATGGCAAGTAACATCTTTCACACAGTGCAACCTACTAGGGCTACAGAAGGAAAAGTCATGATTGGTACAAGCTGATCAGCAATGTCCCAGGATAAACATGGTTGAATTGTAAGTACATCAGATACCCGTGTGATCTAAAATGAACTAGATCAGTGGTTTCCAACCTTGGGTCTCCCAGTGTCTTTAGACTACAACTCTCTGAAATCCTGGCTGGCACAGCTACTGGTGAAGGCTTCTGGGAGTTTTAGTCCAAGAACATCTGGGAACCCAAGGTTGGGAACCACTCGACTAGATGTTTACTAACCTGGACAACTGAATGGTGTGTATCTTACTTACCATTCTTCCCTGTGAAATCCAGGGCTGATGATCACCACTCGGGACATTTTTTGTCATTTTTTTCCTGCTCAGTCTCTTGAGTGATAGAGTTTTGCCACCCATTATTTGTGTGGACTGGCTAATAATCAACCTCTTCTGGCCTGAGGGCCACTGATCCTATTAATACAGATGGGGCCATTTCTCTTCCTTGCCCAAACCTGCACTCATTTTCATCCCTACCTGGCTTGTGCAAGGGCTTTAGAAGATATAATCTGCTACACTAGTGAATAATAATATTCAACCTGTTAGTAAATGCCACATCCAGTTCCAACTCACAGCTGGACAGAGAGACCCATATATTCAGCCCATGCCACAAGGTAGACCAATTTCTTGCCAATCATTGTACAACAGAGTCACGTTGGATTCACTGGCTGAAATGCTGTTGCTTCATAATACAAAAGGTGTAACATCCAATCATTCCTAACCAGAAATACCTACACCCAAAAATCCCAGCAGGGATTGTTAATTGCTGGCCAAGAATGGGTGAATACTATACCTATTGAGTAACAAAGTAACAGGACTTCAAGCATGGCAAAGATGCAATAAAACCTTATGAATCTGATACTTTCCTTACCTCAATAAATTCACATCGTTCAACGGACAATGACTTTACTTCTTTAGCTGCTAAAATGAGTGCATTGAAGGTGTACACATCCGCTGAAAGAAATGGCATATCAGTTAGATGCTAAGCAATTGCATCGGACTGTGTGCACTTTCTTTGGCACTGATTGTTTCTATGGCAGCTCAGTGTAAGGCGGAATTCTCGTGTGAGCCAGTCTCCAGGAAGCTAGCCACATGCCAGCAATGCTGGAAAGCAGATAACTCACACTCAGCTCCCATTATCTAGCTGAGGTCCGTACCCCTGCGCCAATCATCATTGCTGCAAAGAAAAGCCCGAACGGTCAGAAAGTGAAGCAATGATCTAAACAACACTGTCCCTGTGACACCAACTCCAGTCTCACTCACACTGCAGGGGAAGCGCCCAGTCACTAGGCACAGCTTCTCCCTACTTTCACAAAACATTGCATGAAGTGTCATATAGAGATGGGCAAATACTACTGGTTGCTATACCTTTATTGTTTTAATTGGCTTTTAGTATTACAATAATAATCTTAGAACTACAGAGCTAGAAGGGACCCTGTTGATCATCCGATCCAGCTCCTTTCAAGGAAGCATAGTGGGGAATCGAACTCCTAACCTCTGGCTCTCTGCAGCCAGAGACCTAAACCACTGAGTTATACAGCAGACTGATTTATTGCTCATTTAATTATTGAGACTGGTAACTGCTTAATTTGATTTAATAGCAGCCTTGGGAATTATATTAAAGGAAAAGTGGAATACAAAGGTAATTATAGTAAATAAACAAGCTCTCCAGATCTTACCATTAAACCCGTGGTTCAATAACTCAGTGTACATGCCAAAAGCATCTTCATATGCTCTGTGCTGCAAGGTATTAAAAAAGCATTAGATATACTTCTGTTATTAGTCTAGAGAGATTTAATAGAAAGAAATCTGTTATAAAGACGATTACTACAATACCTTCACCATTCCTCTAATCATCGTGCAGTACGAATGTGCATTTTTTTCTGGCATTAGCTTAAATATCCTCTCAGCATTATTATTTTTCCTGTTATTTCAAAAAGAGCATTATTTAGATCAATTCTCATTAAAATGTTTGCAAGCATCTCAGTACACTGAAGACAGAATCAGACAGAAATAGCCTGCTCTGGTTTGTGCTTGCTTGCCTACTACATGGGTGAAATAGATTTAAATGGAACATGCAACCAGCCTGAAACATGAGATCTTGATTTCTTGAATACAAGATATATTCACCGATCCCACACAGATCTGATGGACACCTGAGAGGGATACTGGGGGCAGGATTTATGCACATGCCCACCATAGTTACAACTATACCCGCTTTCAGAAAATAGCACCTGAATGGGCCTCTAGAAGAACAGACAAGCAAACAATTATCACACATTTCAAGCTGCCTGAGTAAAAATGCACATGTCTATGGCATTTGTAGACATCATGGCACATATGTTGCTAAGTTAATGTGAAAAGTATGATCTTGCTGATCTGCCAATACATCAGACATTCTTTCCTTTACTCACACTTGAGTCACACACATGCTTCCTGTATCATAATCACACCTAGCTATTTGGACATCAAAGAGACTTCTGAAAATCTAGAACTTAATCTTAAAAAAAATCCACATTAAAATATTTGAACCATGTACATAGTAAGCCACTTCTCACTTTCCCCCCAAAATACAGTGGTGCCTCGCTAGACGATTGTCTCGCGGGATGATTAATCCGCAAGATGATTAGTTTTTGCGATCGCTGTTGCAGTTCGCAAGACGATGGTATCCTATGGACAATTTTCAAAAGACGACGATTTTTCCCCACTGGAACACATTAAATGGATTTCAATGCATTCCAACGGGGAACCATGTTCCGCAAGACAATGTTTTCTACAGACGATTTTTGCAAGACAGCGATTTTTCCATTGGAACGCATTAAATGGATTTCAATGCATTCCAATGGGGAACCGCATTTCGCAAGATGATGTTTTCACAAGACAGCGTTTTTCACTGAATGAATTAACATCCTCTTGCGAGGCACCACTGTAAGACCTAACCAGAAAACAAGCCCTAGAATGATTTTTCAGGATGCCAGTAATATAAGCCCTACCCCCAAAATAAGCCCCAGTTAAGTGAAGCCCCACCCTCCACCATTGTGTAGCAACCAGAAGATGACATGACTGTAAAATAAAACATCCCCTGAAAATAAGCCCTATTGCTTCTTCTTCTTCTTTTTTTGGGGGGGACAAAATTAATATAAGACCCTGTCTTATTTCCGGGGAAACACGGCATGTTGTTTGAACAGTTTCCTCCTTTCCTTTCATCTTTAGGAAGAAGCTGAGCAGCACAAAATATTCAGTGTTCTCTAAGGGAGTGCACACAGGTATGTCTGAAGAAATAGCTGGTACCTCCATGTCATGTGTCGGCCATTAGGGGTGTCCCTCTGCCTCTTCTCTTCTGAAGCTTCTTGCTGCAAAAAGAAACAAGTTTTCTTCAGGTTTGCACCATGAACACAGCTGCAGACATCAGAACCCCATCCACAACCAGGGTTCTCAAAATGTTTGATGCAAATTAATCTTCAGGACAAGCACTCAAGAGTAAGAGCACAGCTGGATGACTCTTTTAAGCCTGTTTCTCCTTCTAGCATTACACAAAGACCATATGTGCTGTTGACTCTCACAAGTCCTATTTCTTAGGACAGTGGTTCCCAATTTTGGGTAACCCAGATGTTCTTGGACTGCAGCTTCCAGAACCCTTGGCCAGCACAGCTAGTGGTGAAGGCTTCTGGGAGTTGAAGAACACCTGGTTTACCCAAAATTGAGAACGACTGTCTTAGAAAATCTACTATTGTGGGCAAGAATCCCGTAGAAGGAATGGAGTAGCCCTCATAGTCAACAAAAGAGTGGGAAAAGCTGTAATGGGATACAATCTCAAAAATGATAGAATGATGTCAATACGAATCCAAGGCAGACCTTTCAACATCACAATAATCCAAGTTTATGCACCAACCAGCATTGCTGAGGAGACTGAAATAGAACAATTTTATGAAGATTTACAACACCTTCTAGAACTGACACCAAAGAAAGATGTTCTTCTCATTCTAGGGGATTGGAATGTTAAAGTAGGGAGCCAAGAGATAAAAGGAACAACAGGGAAGTTTGGCCTTGGAGTTCAGAACGAAGAGTTTTGTCAAGAGAACAAGCTGGTCATCACAAACACTCTTTTCCAACAACACAAGAGGCGACTCTATACATGGAAATCACCAGATGGGCAATATCGAAATCAGATTGATTATATTCTCTGCAACCAAAGACGGAGAAGCTCTATACAGTCAGCAAAAACAAGCTTACTGCGGCTCTGATCATCAGCTTCTCATAGCAAAATTCAAGCTTAAACTGAAGAGAGTAGGAAAAACCACTGGGCTAGTCAGCTATAATCTAAACCAAATCCCTTATGAATACACAGTGGAAGTAAAGAACAGATTTAAGGAACTCGATTTGGTGGACACAGTGCCTGAAAAACTTTGGATACAGGCTCGTAACATTGTACAGGAGGCAGCAACAAAAACCATCCCAAAGAAAAGGCAATGCAAGAAAGCAAAGTGGCTGTCCAACGAGGCCTTAGAAATAGCAGAGAGGAGAAGGGAAACAAAATGCAAGGGAGATAGGGAAAGTTACAGAAAACTGAATGCAGACTTCCAAAGAATAGCAAGGAGAGACAAGAGGGCCTTCTTAAACGAACAATGCAAAGAAATAGAGGAAAATAACAGAAAAGGAAAAACCAGAGATCTGTTCAGGAAAATTGGAGATATTAAAGCAAAGCATGCTGCAAAAAGCAAAGCGTGCTGCTTATATAGCGCCCCATAGCGCTTCAAGCACTCTCTGGGCGGCTTACAAGGAGAACAAACCTATCAAGGAGAACAAACCTATCAAGGAGAACAAACCAATCCATTCTAAAGGAAATCAACCCTGAGTGCTCACTGGAAGGACAGATCCTGAAGCTGAGGCTTCAGTACTTTGGCCATCTCATGAGAAGAGAAGACTCCTAGGAAAAGACCATGATGTTAGGAAAGTGTGACGGCAAGAGGAGAAGGGGACGACAGAGGATGAGATGGCTGGACAGTGTCTGCGAAGCAACCAACATGAATTTGACACAACTACAGGAGGCAGTGGAAGATAAGAGGGCCTGGCATGCTCTGGTCCATGGGGTCACGAAGTGTCGGACACAACTAAATGACGTCTTAGAAAATAACAGCCTCATCATAGTAATTTAGAAATTTCCGAACTTACTGACAATCCTGTTTTTTGTAATGTTATGTACTGACAACCTGTATGTTAATCAATATCCAGCCAGACTTGCTTACCAGTTCTTCTGACTCGCGCTTCTCTTCAACATGGCTGTCCATGTCAGAAGGTTCACGGTCTCCATAAAAACACAAGAGATCCAAAAGACTATTTGATATATTCAAAGGTATGGTAGTTCCTGCAAATGGGGAAAACAAAAGTGTAAATCACATTTTTTTAAAAAAAAAATCACATCATAAAATAATTTACTTTACTTGTTCTCTCATCCATGCGTTAAACAAGCTGATGACTAGCATGACCTTTCAGCTGGAACCTATTTCTGTGATGCCAGAACTGTGATAGCTATATAGATTTTCACTAGTGGTCTGTGGTGTACCTCAAGATTCTGTTTTGCCTCCCACGCTATTCAACATCTACCTGAAACTGGAGGGAGAGGTTGTCCAGTTTTGGGGTTTTGTGTCACCAGTACACAGAAGACACCCAACTCTTTCTATCCTTGCCATCTAAATCTGAGGAAGCTGTTTCGACTCTAGATCTATGTCTGGAAGTATGGATTGGATGAGAGTGAATAAACTAAACTAAACTTAATCTAGACAAGATAGACATTCTCCTGTTCAGCTGAAAGGCAGATCCAGGAACAGGTATACAACCTATGCTGCATAGGGTTGTATTCCTTCTAAAATCATAGCTTGGGGGTGCTCCTGGATTCATCTCTGAGTCTGGATATCCAGGTTTAGGTGGTGGTCAGGAGCTCATTTGCACAATTAGAACTTGTGCACCAGCTGCACCCATTCCTGGAGACGTCTGATCTAGCCATAGTGACACATGCCTTAGTTACATCCAGGCTGGATTACTCTAATGTGCTGTATGTGGGGCTGCCTTTGGAAACTTTAGCGGATCCGAAACAGCAGCCAGATTGTTAACTCGGGCTGGTTACAGAAATCACAACTCCAGGTATTAAGATAATCAGGACAGGTCTTTCTCTTGATCCCACCACCTTCACAGGTGCATTTGGTGGGGAAACAGGGAGAAGGCCTTCTCTGGTGCTGCTGCCAGACTTTGGAATTCCCTCCCACAGGGGGCCAGATTGGCCCCATCTTTGCTGTCCTTCCACAAGCAAGCAAAGATTTTCCCCTCCAGGCAGGCTTTCCCCTTATGACTGGCAGTATGAGAGGGGTTTTTAACTGGATGGTTATTCCATTGTTGCTTTTAATGTGTTTTGGTATTGTTTTGTACCTTTTTTAGGGTGGTATTTGCTTGATCCTTTTTTATTATTTGTATACTTACTGTTTTTAGCTTTTAAATATTGCATTTTAATTACTTATGCTGCTTTGGGTCCTCTTTAAGGAGAACAGTGGGTAAAATTGTAAATAAATAAATAAGAAAGATATACCATGTAAAGTTAGCATGACAGACTGCTGCATGCATGCTACTGAGGCAGCCTGCACTGCCAAACAAAAAGCAGAATAAGACCAAAGTAAATCCAACTGCAGTTGAAAGGTTGGCAAAGCAGAGGAGGTTAAGCCACCATGCCTCAAGAATGCGGAAGGAGCTCAGTGAGTTGCAATAAAAGAGTTGGTGGGCAGGGCCTACATTTTTGTAAGTTTCTGCCAGCCAACGCATTCGATTTCACAGTTCAGTTCTATGCATGTCAACTCAGAAGTAAACACTATTGTGTTCAGTATGGTTTATAATTAATCATAATCACGCCTAGTGCTACAACTTCAGACAGGTACCTGCTTGCAGAAGTTGATCGTACATGTCCACAGAAGCGTTTACTTTCCTCAACTGAATCTGATTTCTAAGTGCTTCTTCACTCACTTCCTCAGGCTGCAATTCGACCTTCGGTGGCATCAAGGACTAAAATAAGATGTTGATAATTATTCCCAAATTATGTAAAGAGAGAATTCACCAATGCCAAGTCATTTCTTTGGGCCCAATTGCAAACTTGCAACAGGTCCTCTTGCCTCACAACCCCTCACTTGAGAAACTGTAAGACTGACTGGTATCTTCAAGTTTCCTTTGCCTTCTTTTGCTTAACCCTCCCAAGTTCCTGGCTGTGCTCATGCATATTTCTAACAAACATAGCAGCACAACAATCACTTGTAAATCATCCTTCAGACAATCCTCTGGAATCTCACGGCAGTTTTTCCTGTGCATTGCAGTCTACAGTATAAGTCTAATGAAATGACTCATGTTTTGGGACGTACAAATCTGAACTGCAAACTGATTCACCCAAAGATGTTAATCACTGTTGAATACTCATATTTTTCAAATTTAATGTCCTCCATTGTTGTAAGCCACTTTGGGGCCTTTCCAGGGAGAAAGGCAAGGTAAAAAAATATTTTAAACAAACAAATAAAAAAGTTATCTGATGGACCCAATGACTATATAGGTGAAAATCCTCTTGTATAGCTACACAAGTTTAAATGGCAATGATGTGATCAATCCATGACATTAAAATACATTTTAAAGCTTCCTATCTTTCCTCCTCAGGTTCTGAGGCTTCCAGGGATCGCTTTTCAGGGAAGCCTTTGGGAGCCTCAGAATAGTTGTGGGGAGGGCTTTAATATCCAAATCACTGCCAGATTACCTCCACAGGCATCAGGACCTGCAGCTAGAACCCAGTGGTTTTTCAATATTAAAGACTCCTTCACATCCTGAGGTTCTCAAGCCCATACAAAGGTCAAAAGGGATAACTACAGAGCCTCAGAACCTGACAGGATAGCATTAAAACTTTAAATTTAATATTAATGTCATAGTTTGGTATCATTGCCATATACTCTGTGCAGTTCTATTAACTTTATTACAACCAAAGATTCCATGATCTGTACTCCACTACCTGCATTCATCTCTTGAAAGATCTGTTGCGCATGGACATTTCATACAAGAAAATTTTCTTGTATGGGAATTCAATGAACTATGCAATGTGTAGCCTGTATAATTAAATTGCAAACCGCCCGGAGAGTGCTTGTAGCACTATGGGGCGGTATATAAGTCCAAAAATAAATAAATAAAAAATAAATATGTAGGGATTGCTTACATCTTCACACTGTTCTTGCCATCTCATTCTTCCAAAATCAACCATTTATGATCCAGCAGAAGAAAAGATTGATCTGCAGATCTGAACTCACTTTCTGTATTCATAAACAAAACCATAAACACTAAACTGCCATTGGTCATGTGGTACTTTCTACAAGAGGAAGCAAAAGGTTGGACCTGCGTATGATAAAGGCTAACTATCATTTGCCTGTCACACCAGAGAGAAAATGCTTGAATGAGCAAAGTCCTTCAAGATTTGCCTGAATAAAGTTCTGTTTGTTTAACACTGCATTCATAAACAATGGATTAACTGTGTTAAAAGCTCACTGGACCTAGTCACTCTTTTTATTGGAAAAAAAAATGATGTTTAAGAACAAAAGCATAAGATTTACCGGTATGTGAGGTTCAGCAATATCCCTCTGAAAATATTCAGGATGTGTGTCAACAACATATTTGGCAGCATTTTTTCCAGATTCTTTTGATAAGGAATATAAACGCTGTAAAAAATATACATTTGTGTTAATAAATCATTACCTCATGCCTTTTCCCCCATGATTCTTACCACTGTTATTAAAAGTAGATCTTCATTTGCACCAAACATTCAGCATAAAACATTTTTTACATTCATGCTTCTTTTGCGGTTTCTGTTACATGACTGTGCTGAACAAAGCATACAGGCAGGCTAATTTTATTATATTTTTGTTGTATTTTATACGTTGTGATATATGTTGGTAGCCGCCTAGAGTGGTCGTTTGACTAGACAGGCGGGGTATAAATGGAATAAATAAATAAATAAATAAAATATTAGTCTCCAATCAATCAATACATTATTATAATTTCCACAAAAATTCAGACAGCAAGACAGTCTATATAGCTGGGGTGGGAGGGTTCAGATTGGTGATGATGTTAAGATAAGTCTTCAAGAAAGAAGGAAGAAGTCCTTAGGATGAAATAAAAGGAGAAGGAAGTGACATAGGGCTTTTGGGGAAGGAGTAAATCTAGCTAGACACTGAATGCCTAAAGCTATCCTGCATTAAAATAAAAGTAACAATTCCAAATATATTTGACAAGCACCAAAATAGTGCTGCAGGACAAGCAGAACAAATGCCTGACCCATACATGGAGGGCACAAAAATAATATGTACAATCTACATTACAATCTACATGTTTTGTGTCCAGGGGGAAGAATTAACATATAACAAAACCCAAATCAATAGCCAGGGCACAAGTGCATTTTCACCTTCTTTGTTAGCCCAAACTGCTGAGTAACTGCCCATTTTGGAAAAGGGTACTTATAGATACATAAGGAGCACTGAAGCCTTCTCTGCTTGCAAGTTTATGTATCGTGGCAAACCAAGCAGCCAGATATATTTTTGTT
Source organism: Pogona vitticeps (assembly GCF_051106095.1). Classification (NCBI taxonomy): domain Eukaryota; kingdom Metazoa; phylum Chordata; class Lepidosauria; order Squamata; family Agamidae; genus Pogona; species Pogona vitticeps. The sequence continues at coordinate 84,036,342 of NC_135788.1, forward strand.
TACTTCTGACAAACTTAATGTTACTTACATACTCACGAATATTTCTAGGAATGAGAAAAGGGTCATCTTGAAATATGTAGTTTGCAGCTGTGATATCCTGAATTTTAAGAAGCACAGAACATTTAAGCTGCAGGTTCCATACAGACAAATACAACAGTTAAACTTGAAAGACTTTTTAAAATATATTGTTTCAAATAATACCAGAAACCACTTTTAAGAAAAAGACAGTTGCAAATATAGAACTTTTGCAGTATATGTTTAAAGTGTGAATTTTGGGAATAATGAAACTCTACATGTGATTATCAATTAAGGTGATGGATACAGTTTATTAATACAGTGGTGCCTCACTTAACGAGTGCACTGTTTAACGACGAATCCGCATAGCGATGTGGATTTTGTGATCGTTTTAACAATTGCATTGCAATGTTTTATATGGCAAAACACCGCACTGTGATGATCGCTTACCGATCTTCACATTGCGATGTTTTGGAAACAGCTGATTGGCGGTTCCAAAATGGCCGCCGCATCAAGAAAATGGCCACCTGCAGCGTTTTCGCGCCCTGCCCTCGCTTACCGAGGCGGCAAAAATGGCAGCCAGATGGGGAATCTTCGCTTAGCGGTGAGTTTTCCCCCCAAAGGAACGCATTAAATGGAGTTTAATGCGTTCCTATGGGGTTTTACGTTCCGGATAGTGATGTTTCCGGATAGCGACGTTAATCCTGGAACGGATTAACGTTGCTATGCAGGGCACCACTGTAAAAGAATCACTTCCTCTCAGTATTAGAGGTATTTTATAGGAATGCCTGGATCTGCACCAACTCACAGGAAAATCGGTGTAATATTCTATTAAGCAAACATTCATCCTGGTCACCCTCACTGTGTGAACAATACTGCTCTATTACTAGTTTTGGGAGAAGTAAGAAAATATAAGCTCTTGAATACTCTGAGGATGGTCACAATTCTGTAAATTGATGTGCTGTAGTATCTAGGTATGCCATGTTCTCATACTCTACATCTGGATCTTCGTTTATGGGATAATATGCTTAATTTACCTAGCACAGAATATTGTGAACCACACACACACTTTGTAAAAATACAATATCAACAACAATAATTTTAAAAAAACAACTCAGAAAAAAAAACAGATTGCATTCTATGGAGTCTCAGGTTGTTAAAAAAACTAATACCATGTTCAAAAGCACTTACCCTCTTCACAGTTGAGGCAAGTGCTTGAAGAACAGCTAGTTTATCCCTAAATATAAAAAATCTGTGTTAAATGTTACGTCTTCAGCACGTAACATACTATGTTTGCAGTAATTTAATAAGCCATGGTATCTTTCTGGGTTGCCCACAATTGCAGCAAGTGTTATTTTCCCTCTGGTGCTTTCTGACTTGTCAGTTTAAGAACACTGTGCTGAAAAATGCCTGTTCAACACCTTTGCCTTTGGCGCTGGTTCCATTTTGTCCCCTGTTGCTTTTTAACATACATGTAAATAGCACAAGTGGTAGTCCAGGAAATTTTGAATGCAGGAGTACACACAGCTCTTTCACTGCTTTTTCTTTTACTCTCAAAGACCTGCTACAGTTCTTTGGGTGCATGTGGGACAGCCATTGAAGCTTAATTCAGAGAAAACAGAGGTTTAAATATATATAGTTATAGAAAGAAGTGATGGAAAGGAAAACTGAACACATCTTCAGGGTGTCCACTTGGAGCACCACTTCAGTGTTTACCCATCATTACAAAACTGTCAAGTATGAATCTGTTGCAGCAGCCTTCAGAAGGCGGGTGCTCCAGCCTGTTGTGGATCTCTCTTGTTTCCTCCCAGGCATACTTTAACTTGGGTACATCCCATGTGGATTGTGCTTCTGTACCATCCAGAGAATGGTATGTTGGACACTCAAGGTGAAAGTCCATTCTGGTAGGTGCAGAGGGGGAATCTGCCAGAGAATGGAGTTAACCTCTGTCACTGATCAGGAAGCAGTGATGGCGAGAGAGGTTTCTGCTCCAGGCAGATGTTTCTTCCTGCACTTTTTTCTGGCTTAATAAAACAGAAAGAGTGCAGCAGAATACATAGCAATCTACTACAGAAGAAAGTTGGCTTTGGACATGAGCCTAATTAGGAGTGTCACTGGCAAAACTTAATAAAGAAATAAGCAAAGAGCAAACAATGAACTATCTGCTTACAATCATAAGAGATAACTGACAAGGATAACAGTGAGTCCAGTTGTTTGCCTGAGCAAGCAAATAAAGTTTTCCGATGTTGATGGAAACACCCCACATATAACTATGCACTCATGTTGAGGCATCCTCTCTACTTTTAACCACTCAACTTGAAGAGGTTCTCATTCTGGTAGGCATCTGGCTTGTTAAGGAGTCACTTTAATAGAAGGATCAGCCATTTTTAACATTTTCATTTGCCAGTCCCATTCCCAGTGTTTAAAGGTTCCATGGATGCTTCTGAATTGTTTTAAAATGCCCTAAGTGTCACAATTGCAATGGAATAGCATGGTGTCACATTTCCCAATAAAGAAGAGAATTTAACTCAAACTACTCACCAGGTTTTCTTTCTTGGAATAACAATATTTTCTTCAGCAACTTGAAAGACAGAAAATAATCACAATAATAAAGCATTTATGTCTAGAACATTTGTAAGTTTAAAAAGCACAGATTTTTCATACAATTATCCCTGGGCATTATGGCTTTATTTAAATATTTCTTAAAGAAATAAATGTTTTGTGTGAGAAACAAATTTTTCCAGTTATACAAACAGCTCTAGACTAACCTCTTTCATTCAGAGTTCAACTGCCCCAGCTGCAACTTCTTTTCTATTTTAAGCTTACATATTACAATCAAAAGTACTTCTTACAAATACAACAACAGTTAAAAATACAATACCTTCAAGATTGGAAGATTTCTTCTGAAGAGCTGCATTTTCTGAGCAATGCCTATGGAAACCAATCATACTGGTTGTTGGAGCAAACATATCATGCAAAAATAGTTCTAAAGTATTCTGGAGAACACTTGCTTATTAGAACTTATTCTAGATTAGACTAGTAGTTACATCAAAAGAGCAAACAATGAAAAGAGCAGGGGCCCCCACAGCACATCTCCCACTACATCTGGAAGTTACAGCAATATTCCAGCACCTAATACAAGGATTGGCTGAAATGTTTTGCCCACTGACTCAAAGCTTGATGCAAAACTTATATTTTGTTCCTTAAAAAATTAAATAGCAAATGAAACTTCAGAATTCCCTCTTTCAGGAGTAGCAGTACAATTCCTTCCATGACAATACACTTTTCTGAATGTAAAATCAATTTCTTCACTGTGACAATTAGGCAATCCAGGACTCTTTATTTTGTATCCACTTCTTCACCACTCCCTTCATGTGTGTGGGGAAAAGTGGAAAGAATATAGTACAAGAAGGCAGCAATATATGCCTTGGTTACACTATGATCCTGCTGAATTATGTCATTCACAAGTAAATGAGCAACACACTTGTCAGCATGAACCACTTATACTGGCCAATACATTTCAGCAGAAGTCCCCACACCCGGTTAAAAATTAAATCACAGCACAATGTATGCTGTCACACCTTCCAAAGTAGCATTCACTGTTTTATTTAGTCGTGTCCAACTCTTCATGACCCCATGGACCTAATGGCTACTAATTGAGTTTGCATTACAAAAGTCAATTGTAGCGAGGCATATACACCCAGCAGATTGGGTGCATGTACACTAACATGCAAGGTGTCTTGTGTTCAGCTGCTACGATCAGGCAGTTAAAACAGCAAAGTGTTTGACCAAGTGTCACATAAAGTTTCAACGATGTAGAAGTCCTCTGTCTTTTAATTAATAGGATGAGAGGGTGGCACATTTTTTAACTGAGAACTTTCTCAATGTTCAAACACTGCACAGCCAACTGGGTCTCTTATTTTCAAAAACAATGAAAAATCTTAGCCTTCTTTAAGATGCCACAGGGTTCCTGTTTTGGCTGTAGTACAGTACAGAACACAGATAGCTTTCTGGAAATTAATATCTTCTGTTGTGTGTTGCTTCTGAATAAGCATGGTCTGTATTTGCATATCATCATGTAAATTTGGTTAGCTGGACTGCTGTGAAGGTTATGAATCTTCAATTCTTAGTTAGGAAGAGGAATTCAGCAAAGGAAACTTGATTAAGTACTGTACATTGATAGGTTGGGCAATATGACTATTATAATCACTTGGCCAAGAGGAAGGACTGTATTTTCTGTATTTGAATAAAGTACAGTACAGGTGTTACTAGTTGGAAAAGGATATTCTTTCTCCACCAGAAAGCCAATTCAATCTATGTTTTTACAGCATTTAGAATCTCTGCTGCTTCTGATGGTGAAATGGTCTTGTTTCTGTAAGAATGTTTTTCAGAAAGAGGTTTTGAGCTTTTTAAAAAATGAGCATTTAAAAAACATCAATAATTGCCAAGATTATCAAATGTGTTGCTTTGTCTCTATTTCACTGTTTCTAGCACTCTGCACGTCACACGTCAGCTAAGAGCAGAATAATTACAGTATATGCAGAATACTGGAGTTTAAAGAATTGCTAAGGAGGAAACACATAAACTCAAGTCATCTTCTAACACCTTTACAGTACTATGCGCAGAAAAGGACTACTGTATGTGTAAAACAGGAGACAAAGGAAACTCTGGAGAAAATATACTTCAGGTCCTTTTAACCTCTTAAGATCTGCCACCTTTTTGTTGAATAAGCCTTTGCAGAAACATTAATAAGAAAAAGCTGTGGGAGGTCTACGAAACCTTGTTGCAAATAAAAATTGCATGCTAGAAGGGTTTTGTTGGTCTGGGCTTAAATTACGTTGCTTAAGGATAGTAAGTCGCAGCTCGCGTAGACTCACTGGATCTCAACAAGAATTTATTTTATTTATTTATTTATTTATTGTATTTATACCCTGCCTATCTAGTCATTTCAACCACTCTAGGCGTCTGAGTCACCTCCTCTCTAGGTGCTATCAATCCCACAGGCCTACTCTAAATGCGTCTTACTAAGCCAAGCAACAGCATTTCAGCCTTTAAGTAGCGCAGCTGCACCCTTGAACTCCTTCGGGCTCCAAGCAAAGACGGTTTAAGTTCCCCCTACCCCTTTCCAACCCAACCCGCTAGAAAGTCGCCTTAGACTTTGGGCCTCCGCAACGCACACGCCCGGCGACCTTGCAAGCTCTTAACAGGGTTCAAGGGAGGCCTCCTTCTTCGAAGCAACATGGAAACCACGAGGGGGCCGATAGAATTTACCGGGTGCGGATGGGTTGGGGGGGGTTGGACTGCATCTCCCAGAATCCCCGAGGCAGCAGCGGCACCTCAGGAATTCTGGGAGTTGCAGTCCAACGCCCCCCCACCGCCCTCCTGCACAAGCCCTCCTGCCCGTCTCGCAAGCTGGAGGGCCTGGAGAATCTCCATTTCTCTCTCGGCGGTTACCTAACGCTCCCTTCCGCGGCCACCGACGGGAGCAGCGCTTCCTCCAGCAGCGCTCGGCGACCTCGGGCGCTTAGCCGCAGCCACCGCGCCGCCGCCATGTCGAGCCCGCCGCCTGCCTTGTGCTTGGGGTGGGAGAGGCAAGAAGCCGGAAGCGGAATCTGGTAACTGGGGGAGGCGTTCCCCTTGCACACGTGTGGACCCCGGTTGCTCGTCTGTTCGCCTCGATCGCGTGTCTGCCTCCCGAACGTGGCGGGGCGGCTCTGGGTTGGCCATGGCGGCGAAGGAGGTGCCGTGGCGGCGGCTGACGGGCTTGTCCTTCGGGATGTACACGGCGGAGGAGATCCGGTAAACCGGGAGAGGCTGTCGGGGGGAGGCTGAGGCTGCACTGACCTACCTGCCAGCACTCCGGCGTGTTGTCTGCTTTGATTGGGTTCTTCCCCCCCCTCCCCATAGAGTAGCAATAAAGTCTTATTGAACTCGATGCAATTTAGTTCTGATTAGGCTGCCGCGCGATCATTTATTTATTAAACAAGAATTAAGCAAGTTTTATGTTAAAAATGGTCAATAAAATCAATACTGAAAACACACTGATGCTTTTCTTGCGGTGGAAGATTTGCATCTTTGAGTCTATTACTGAGTACAGGAATCTTTGTTGGTTCTATCACAGTAGAAAAAGTCGCTGTACTTCTGCTGTACCACAGAAGAGGTGGAGGCACATGCATTGCCTGGCTTTCCTTTTTGGGAATGCAAGGAGAGAACAGTCTTGCAGTACCTTCAAGGCTCTGTTGTGCTACTGATATCAGAGTCTGGGCTTAAGGGTACCTATCTCTGGGCCTCAAGTTGGGTGAAAGTTATTCGGGTGCCTTTTGCTACTAGAGAGAGAGAGAGATTGAGATGTTTCCGTTTCAGTAGTTCTTTTCAATACTGACTATATGCTGATGTGTAACTGTATGTTTCTTTACAACATACAACACTGTTGACGTCTGTAACTAAACATGAGAAATTCTTGTATTGGTTTCAAGGATGCTGTTGTTTTTATAAATTATAGTAAAACAAGTAATACAAGGCTCAAAAAGTAACATCTCAGAATGGGTAATTTAAAAAAGTCTAATGTTACATCATACAATCAAATTATCTTCTCTAAAATGTATATCCTAGGTGGTACCATAAAACAATGCATGCATATGTGCATGTGTGTAATCCATTACCAAAAATCAGTGCAACAGTTTAGTTACTATAGGATGGGCTTCTGAGTAGATACAGATAGAATTGCTCTTGTTAGCAACCTTCTGTTTCCAATTATACTTTTTTGCCTATAACTTTGTATTGTAGAACCAGTTCATATTTATTCTTTCACAAATTTATATTAAAAAATCAACTCTGAGTTGTGTTTTTAGCTTGGACCGCTATGATTCTGTCTCTGGCACTACATTCCTAGGTTTTAAACCTAATTGTAGTAGCAACCAAAATATGCAACAATTGTTATACAATTAGTTGAATTATCATTTTGAGTTACATTTGCTTTTGTTGTTTTCATGTCTGACTCTTTGTGACCCCAATGGACTAGAGCACGCCAGGCCCTCTTGTCTTCCACTGCCTCCCGGAGTTTGGTCAAATTCCTGTTGGTAGCTTCAGTGACACTGTCCAACTATCTCGTCCTCTGTCGTCCCCTTCTCCTCTTGCCCTCACATTTTCCCAACATCACGGTCTTTTCCAGGGAAACATTTACTACACTCTTATTATTGGACATGTTTAAATGGTGAAAACTACCAAAAGTATTGCCTTCTTTTCCTTACACTATTAAAGGAGATTGTGGGTGTGTAGCCTTTAGTGTATTCTTTGCGACCTCTTATTGCAGGTAAAGGAGTTTGTGACATGAGCAAAAGATTAGATAGGAAGAATAGGCAAGAAGGAGAACAGGCAAACTGTAAATCATTTGCAAATTGAATAATCACAGTCCCTTCACAACTCCTCCTCCTGTCTTTGTTATCCAATGTAGTTGTTAATCTTATAACCCTTAATAATGTATCTGAGAACGATCTTCTCTTTGTGACAGTGGATATGACATACATGTCTGTATATGCATGTACATATATTTAGGAAGCTGAGCGTGAAAGCTATAACCAACCCTGTTTTCCTGGATAACGCGGGTGCTCCATCACCAAATGGACTTTATGATTTATCTTTGGGACCACTTGACAACAAAGAAATATGTGCAACTTGTGTGCAAGACTTCAACAACTGTCCAGGTCACCTGGGTCACATAGAACTGCCCCTCACTGTCTATAACCCTCTCTTTTTCGATGTAAGTATGCAGTGGCACTGAGGATTTTTTTTAAATTTTATGTCTTTTACTGTAGCATGGATGGCAATGCTCCTTCAGTATTGAGTTTGTTGTATATGGGAACATGAGAATTTATATAGGTCGATAATACTATACTATCATGGAGAGTTGTTTTGAATATTTGAAACAAAGCATGTGAAAATATTTGAACATTTGGAAACACTTGATGTGTAGTATTATAAAAAAACCTTTCTCTTCTTCTTCAGAAATTATATCTTCTGATGCGTGGTTCCTGTTTGAATTGTTGCCACCTAACATGTCCACGTCCTGTGATGCATTTATTGCTTAACCAGCTGAAGCTCCTGGAAGTTGGGTTGCTTCAAGCAGCCCATGACCTTGAGGCTGTGTTAAGCAGGGTAAGTTTTCCTCTTTCTGGTTTGTTCTGAGATCATTGTGAGCATTTCTAATTTTATTATTGTTTCAGTTTTTAGAAGAAAATGCAAATAGTGCTGAAGCTGTCGAAGATGTGTTACGGCTGCATACGGAAGAAATGCTCCAAAATAACCAGCTAAGAGACCAAGGGGCACATGTAAGTGTTGTAGACTACTTTGTATAGGATAGACTTGCAGTTCTTCTGTATTCTTTGTTTGTTAGCTGCCCATGAGTAGTTTGTTAGCTACTCATGAATTGTTTTAGCAAGGCCTGCCAAGACTTTGGATTAACAATCAGCCTGAAGAAAACACAAGTCATGGGCCAGGGCATGGACTCTCCTCCCTCTATTACCACCTCCACGCAAGAATTGGAGGTTGTTCATGACTTTGTGTACCTTGGCTCAATGATCTCTGACATCCTCTCCTTAGATGTTGAGCTGGATAAACGCATTGGTGAAGCAGCTACCATATTTTCTAGACTCACAAAGAGAGTATGGCTTAATAAGAAGCTGATGGCATATACCAAGATCCAGGTCTATAGAGCTTGTGTCCTGAGTACACTCCTGTACTGCAGTGAGTCCTGGACCCTTTGTGCACGGCAGGAGAGGAAGCTGAACACCTCCATGTGCATTGCCTCTGATGCATTTTTGGTATCACCTGGCAGGACAAAGTTCCAAATAGAGTAGTCCTAGAACGAGCTGGAATTTTTAGTATGTATACATTACTGAAACAGCGATGTCTACGTTGGCTCAGGCATGTCATGATAATGGCTAATGGTCGGATTCCAAAAGATCTCCTGTATGGAGAATTAGTGCAGGGAAATCGCTCCAGAGGGAGACCACTGCTGCGATACAAGGATATCTGCAAGCGACATCTGAAGGCCTTAGGAATGGACCTCAACAGATGGGAAACCTTGACATCTGACTGTTCAGCCTGGAGGCAGGCGGTGCATCACAGCCTCTCCCATTTTGAAGAGACCCTTGTCCAGCAGGCTGAGGCAAAGAAGCAGTCCCGAAAGCAGCAAAATCAGGGAGCTGGACAGGGGACAGATTGTATTTGTCATCCGTGTGGAAGGGATTGTCACTCTCAAATTGGTCTTCTCAGCCACACTAGACACTGTTCTAAGTCCTCCGTACAGAGCACATTACCATAGTCTCTCAAGACTGAAGGATGCCTAATAGCTGCCCAGAGTAGTGCTTTGCACTAACTGGGCAGTAAAAGAAAGAAAGGTAAGTAGGTATCTGTTATTCTAGATTTACTGTAATAATGATATTACTAGTTCTGTGAAAACAGAATGTCATACTTAAATTGTGCTGAACATGAGAGGTTCAGCTTTTCCAAAAGTTCTTGCACAATAAAGAAAGAAGTAATTTGTTATTCTATAACTGTGGTACAGAGATAAGCAATTATAAGAGAATCAGTGCCCACAATCCTGTTGCACTGAAATGTTGCTAGAAGGGCAATGGCATAACGCACAGTGGCAGATCTAGCTCACTCTCTCATTCATCTGCTTTCCTGCTTAGGATTGGCTTTCTGCACCCCTCTGTCTTTTTCAGTGCATGCACAAAAGGTGTCAGGAACCCAGAAAAGGAGCCATCTTTCAAGTCACTTCTCGCCTTCTCCCTCACCCAACTTTGTGTGTGTTTTTTTGTGGTATGCTGTTGGTAAACCCAGGAGAAGAATGTGGATATGGTAGAAATGGAGGCAGGGCATAGTAGGAGAGCCGTGGCAGCTGCCACTGTCTCTGCATATGAAGATACTGGGCCTGGTCTTTAGATGTCAGGTTCTACCTTTTCTCACCATGGATTTCTGCCACTCCCTATAGTTACAGCAAAGTAGTAATTTCAAGTGTGTGAATGTATGCACGTGCGCACTTGGAAAGGAAAGAGAATGTGTATGTGTAGGTCTTGTGGAGGGACCCTGTGCTTCTGAATTTGTGACCACGCTACTGCATGTCACATGTGTTCTTATCATTAAATAATCAAGATTTAATCTGAGACTAGATTGAATTTTATGATATTAATATCATGGATGTAAAACTAAGGACTACATGAAATTAAATTGCATAATTAATGTTTGTTTTCAATGTTAATACTTGCAATTATATTTAATATTTTTACTTTTATCTGCAATTTACAGAACTTGGTTTTTATTTTCCTTTTTTAGGTGAAAAATGTTTGTGATTTTAGAAGCAAACTTATCTCTCAATTTTGGAAGTCACACATGGGTTCAAAAAGATGTCCAAATTGCAAGTGCGTATAACATACCAGCTTTATAGATGCAGTATTTCTACCATTCACCATACCTTAATTTTAACAACTGCTTTTTGGATTGATTGACTGTCTGTACTGTTGTCTGTTTAATCTCTCTCTCTTCAAGAGCGGGAAGATCACTTGTCCGAAAGGAACACAATAGCAAGCTCACTGTGACAAACCCATCTGCAGTACTCCAGAAATCAGGCATACAAACAATAGTGGAAGAATCAGCAGGTATGCATGAGTTCTTAAAATGTTGACAAGGTCGTGACTTCATGTTGATGTATGTTTTAATAGATCATGTAGTTTTAGTTGAAATCTTCAAATTCGTCCTTTAATTCTTGTGATGTCTCCAAAATGAACGTCAGTTGACTTGCCTGTCATTGGAAATCTTATTATAATATTTTTTTCTTACTGTATGTCTCAAAGATTGGAACCAAATTTAGCCATGCTTAGAACAGACCCATCAAAATCACTGGCCAGAAGCCTATTTGCACAGTTACATTAAGGCAATCATGTAAATTTTCCCTCCCCTCTGATAAGAGCTCTATTGTGTGCCTTATGTTGCAGTGATTTGTGAAATCAGGCACACAGCTGGTGTGTGCCTTAGCATACAAAGAGCCAATATGAAGAGAAAAACTGCTGTGTGATTTCCTTATCCTTTTTTTGCCAAAACAGATTTTAGCCATTAGTTTTTAAATTAGACACTAATTTATATTGACTAATTCAAAATAGTTTTTGTGGGTTTTTCGGGCTCTTTGGCCGTGTTCTGAAGGTTGTTCTTCCTAACGTTTCACCAGTCTCTGTGGCCGGCATCTTCAGAGGACAGCACTCTGTGCTCTGGTGTAGTTTGCTTGGGAGTGGAGTATTTATGGCTCTGAGATAGGCTTTTGTCCTATTCAGGAGATGGGTGATTAGTGTATCTTGTTGTGGGTGTATTGTTGTGATAAGGAGGAGAGATTATCTGTCACTGTGATTGATGGGTGTCATTAGCTGGTCTTTTGTGTGTAGTGATTCCCCGGTCCTTGTGGCTGGGTAGAGGTTGTTGACCTTTTGCGTGCTGTGTGGATATTCATATACAAATACAAATACCCCTATCCCTATACAAGACTTATATTGACATAGTTCTACATAGCTGTGTAAGTGGAAAGAGTGTTAGAGGAGCCATTTAATGTTGTTGTTTTCAGACGTTATGTATTGCCCTGTAGTAATTAGCCATTTGATCCCTTGTGTGTAGCCTGGTGTTTCATATCAATTTAGAAATCCCTTGATAGTTCTTTTTTCCTTGACAGTGGCATAATTATGTGGCATACCTGTGATCTTTTGTTTATGTGGTGATGGTCCTGTATGATTGGCTGCCAAAGATCCGAGGTCATATATTTAGTGCTCAGTTTTCTTTGTGTGCAACTATATGCCGGGATTAGCTTTAGTTAATTCCTGCTGATATTGAACAAATGCACTTTAATGATTTGTTTTTGTTTGAGTTGGATGGAATGTTATAAATGGCAAGAGAGATTTTAAGGTTTGTGTAAAAATTTTATTTTCTTAGTTATAGATGAAAACCACATGGGAAAACGAGGTTACATGACACCAGCAACTGCCAAACAACATGTTAAAAGTTTATGGAAAAATGAAGGTAAATAAATAAAATTCCTTGCTTCTCCACAAATAAGAAACAGCAACCTTGCACTACTGATGCAGCACCCTGGACTATTGTTTATACCACCTGGCTGATTTTGTGCAGTTTGTATATAGAGTTTCCCCTGTTACATAGTTTGAACTGTCTCTTCCTCTGACCACATCTTGTTTTGGAAGTAAGACAACTCTAATGATGAAGGGGACCTATATGTGCAGTTCTCAAATACCATGGAAAGGTGAACAACTGGGCATCAGCATTTGGTCTCCAGAGAGCAGAAGGTACTAAAAGACTGCTCACTTTATAAATAGAATAGGTAAAGGTAAAGGTTCCCCTTGACATTTAGTCCAGTCGTGTCGAAGTCTAGGGTGTGGTGCTCATCCCCGTCTCCAAGCCGCAGATCCAGCGTTTGTAATGTGGCCAGTGCAACTAGACATGGAACGCCATTACCTTCCCACTGTGGTAGTACCTATTTATCTACTTGCATTTACATGCTTTCAAACTGCTAGGTTGGCAGGAGCTGGGACAAGCGACCAGAACTCACTCTGTCACATGGATTTAATCTTACGACTGCTTGGTCTTCTGACCTTGCAGCACAGAAGCTTCTGCGGTTTAACCCGCAGCACCGCCATGTCCTGATGGAATAACCTGTGCCAAATCTTGAAGGTTGACACTGTACACCAGACACAATGGCCACACAGCTGAAATGCAAACTGCATAATCCTGTGAAAAGTTTCCCTGAGTAAACTTAATTGAAGTGAATAGGACCTGTGTAAAATTATTTCAGTAAAGTTCGAGCTAAAAAGTTTCTGCTGACTTTTCCCTTATGAGCCAGCATTGGTTGTCTCTTTGTAACCCTTAACTAGAAATGGGCTTATTTGTATGCATATACGAATATCCCCGATGCAGCTGGACCTAACGAGGGTCCAGCCCCCAGGACCAGTCTGTCCTCTCACACTTTGTGCTGTGGTGCCAGTCCCGCTCATCCTGCTATTGGCGTCTGGAGCACCGCTCTCTTCCTGCTCGGCTGTCTACTCAGCAGCCACATGGGGAGACTCGTCCTTCCGCCCCCTGCCTAGAGTGGCAAGCCGAGCAGGAGGAGAGCAGAGCTCCATGCACTATTGGCAGGACGAGTGGGACAAGTGCCGCAGCAGGGCACGTGAGTGGATGGTCTGGTCCCAGGGGCTGGACCCTCGTTAAGTCCAGCTGCGTTACCCCAATCTCTACCCTTAACAGTACCCAAAATTCAACACTGAAGGCAGTTTTTCACATTCTGCTATTTCTATTTGTTCACTGTATATTGTGATATTAAAAGTGGCATTTGAAGATGAGTAATAGTACATGCGCTCGTAATCTCTAGATTAGACTACTGTAACGCGCTCTACATGGGGCTGCCTTTGAAGCTGATGCGGAAACTTCAGGTGGTACAGAATGCGGTGGCCAGACTCCTCACTGGAGTGAGAAAATACCAGCATATCTCTCCTACTCTGGCCATGCTGCACTGGCTGCCCATCTGTTTCCGCATTGACTTCAAAGTGTTAATGCTTACATATAAGGCCCTAAACGGTTAGGACCTCGATACTTGATGGAACGCCTGGTTCCACCTAGATCTACTCGGATCACCCGCACGAGCCAGGAGGTGAGGCTGAGGAGCCTAACGACAAGGGAGGCCCGGAAAGAAGACACGAAACTGGGCCTTCTCGGCGGTGGCTCCTCGCCTCTGGAACAATCTCCCTCCTGAGATCCGCGCGGCCCCCACTTTGGACACTTTTAAAAGTTAATTAAAAACATGGCTATACATTCAGGCCTTCTCTCCAGTTAATATCTGACTTTTCTGTTTATTCTCTCCTTATGTATTTTCTGTTCTATTGTTGTATTCTGTTTATTACAATATGATTTATGTAATTGTTTGTGTTTTTTTTGTATTCACTGTTTTTACTATATTGGAAGCCGCCTAGAGTGGTCTTTTAGACCAGATGGGTGGGGTATAAATCAAATCAAATCAAATCAAATCAAATCAAATAAATAAATAAATAAATAAATAAATAAATAAATAAATAAATAAATAATGCTAGCTTGAAAAATGCTTTGGAGATAAAAATTGTATTAATGTGTGAGTAGGATCACAACTTTTAAATGCACAATGGAATAACATTGGTGGCACATATGGAAAATATCATGTATTACTGTGCCTGCATTTGGGGGGGCAATTTGTATTTACTGTCACATTTTTATTTGTTGTCTGACTCTCTGGCTTAAATACAGCAGGTATTCTAACCCCTCTTTGTTCTTTCAGGATTTTTTCTTTGCAAGCTTTTTTCTGGTATGACAGTTGCTGGAGATGCAAGTTTCAATCCTGAGATGTTCTTCCTAGATAAACTTGTTGTTCCACCTTGTAGGTAATGAAATACTTCCAGATCTTATTTCACAGTGTGGGCTTGAGAAGTGTTTATGGTTTGCTGTTGAGGCCAAGAGGGCTGTTGTTTTACTCGGCGTAATCAATATATTCTGATGTAGATACCGTCCTGTGAATCGTGTGGGAGACCAGATGTTTGCAAATGGTCAGACGGTGAACTTACAAGCTGTCATGAGAGACGCCCTCCTGATTCGGAAGCTCCTGGCTTTCATGGCTCAAGAACAATGTCAGTTGATGCAGACTGAAATGGGAGAGCTGAAGATGGTAAGGGCAGAGCCTGGTCAGTACACCTAGTGTCAAGAGAAAAAGCATTACTTTTCCTGCTTTTTCAAGTTTTCAAATAATTAAGACAGGAATCCACCTCTCCCTCCAGCCCTCTGGACTTGTTAAAGAACTTGAGAACAAATACAGTGGGACCTCGACTTACGAACGTCCCTACCTGTGAATGATTCGACTTACGAATGGCTCCGTTCGCAAAAATCTACTTCGACTTGCGAATGGAGCCTTGACTTACGAATGAAAAAAAGGCGGGGGAAAAGGGCAGGAAATTCAAATTTCCCCTGCCTTTTTTTGTTCCATTCAAACCATTGGTTGCGAGGAAGCTGCTCTTCTGCCCCAATGGTTAAGGAACGGGACCCCCAGGAGGTCTCCGATGGCGGTGGGGAAGCTCCCAGGGCTTTCCCACCGCCATCGGAGACCTCCTGGGGGGTCCAATCACGGCGGCGGAAAAGGGCAGGAAATTTAAAATTGCTCCCCCGCCGCTACGATCAGACCCCCAGGAGGTCGGAGGCAGTGGTCACCCAGCGCCAGCAGGCTTGAGCTAGCCAGGTGCTTGGCCGCTTGCCTCCAGCCACAGCGGAGGCAGCGGAGCGTTGGAAGGCTTTGGAGGCTTCGGACTGGTAAGTCCTTTTTTAAAAACTGTTCTGGGTGGGTTTTGGAGAGTGGGTTTGGACTGGGGGGGTTATGTTTCTGTGTTTTGTTTTTGTATTTGTGTTGGGTGGTTTTTTTGTTTTTTGTTTTTGTTTGTTTGTTTTTTGGAGTCCCAGCATGCGACTTGCTCCATTTATTTATTTTTTTAATGCTGGAATAGATTAATCCCATTCCCATCCATTTCAATGGGAAATGGTGCTTCGACTTACAAACATTTGAACTTACAAATGCCATTCCAATACTGATTAAATTCGTATGTCGAGGTACCACTGTAGCAGGACAAACAGAGCCTCAATTTGTGAGTCAAACCAGTATGTATGCTTCATCTTGTTCAGAATATGAAGAAAAAACTCAGAAGCAGCATTGCCTGGCCTTTTCTGTACTTTCACACTGTGATTGTATAACTTTGAAAGCAGCACTGTTTCTGGCCTTCCAGAATGGATTTCTTGGGTCTTCTATCATAATTTCTGAGTACAGAGAGAGCCAGATGATGATTCAACTTCTACTCAGCTTTCTTTTTTCTTCAAAAACTAAGGGACAAAGTTGGAAGAAGAAGAAACAGCCTTCATTGTGGCAGCCTGGCCATGTTCCTTTTTGGCAGCAGGAACTTCGTGCCAAAAAGGATCCTGAATGCTATGCTCTCTGCAGCCATTCATCCTTTTGTATCTGCCACGTAGGGGAGGAAAGGATAGTTGCAAGACCTTCGATGGGAGGAAACGTATGCAGCAGAAACACTACTTTGTATGTTCAGCTGTGAAAGAGACCATGTCTTCCAACCTTGGGATCATGAGACCTTGCGTGCTGTTGTCCACGCTTATTTGTTCCTCTTGAGCATATTATTGTCTAAAACTGAGCCACAGCTTTTAGGTGTTCCTGAATATGTGCAGTGAAGCCATGATGGTAAATCTTTCATTTGCTAAAAGTTCTGATGTTCTGCAGGTGACAGAGCAATCTATGGAACCCCTGGACCGTTCTGCGCTAGTGATGATCCCAGGGCAGACTACTGCGGATAAGCTTTACAACATCTGGATTCGTCTGCAGACCCATGTCAATATTGTGTTTGACAGTGACATGGATAAGTTAATAACTGACAAATACCCTGGTGTGCGTCAGGTAAGAGACGCAAAAAATAGTCATTAGAACACAGTTTAGAGTATTCTAAATTTATGAAGTACCAGGAGCAAAGTATGCATTTTTGAAATATTTTTGTATGATAAAGAGATGTTGAGTGTTTTGCATATGTGTACCTGGCCCCTCAGCAGGACAGTTCCCACTTACTTCACAATGACATGTAAACGACAGAACAAATGCCATAAAATTAATACAGTACTGTAAAATGAATGAACAAAGCAGCAATAAACCTTGTCTGACTTTTGTTGTTGTTTAGTCGTTAAGTCATGTCCGACTCTTCGTGACCCCATGGACCAGAGCACGCCAGGCCCTCCTATCTTCCACTGCCTCCCGTAATTGGGTCAAATTCATGTTGGTAGCTTCAATGACACTGACCAACCATCTCATCCTCTGTTTGTCCCCTTCTCCTCTTACCTTCACACTGTCCCAACATCAGAGTCTTTTCCAAGGAGTCTTCTCTTCTCATGAGATGGCCAAAGTATTGGAGCCTCAGCTTCAGGATCCGTCCTTCCAGTGAGCACTCAGGGTTGATTTCCTTTAGAATGGATAAGTTTGTTCTCCTTGCAGTCCAGGGGACTCTCAAGAGTCTCCTCCAGCACCACAATTCAAAAGCATCAGTTCTTCGGCGGTCAGCCTTCTTTATGGTCCAGCTCTCACTTCTATACATCACTACTGGAAAAACCATAGCTTTGACTATGCGGACCTTTGTCGGCAAGGTGATGTCTCTGCTTTTTAAAATGCTGTCGAGGTTTGTCATCGCTTTCCTCCCCAGAAGCAGGCGTCTTTTAATTTTGTGGCTGCTGTCACCATCTGCAGTGATCATGGAGCCCAAGAAAGTAAAATCTGTCACTACCTCCATATCTTCCTCTTCTGTTTGCCAGGAGGTGATGGGACCAGTGGCCATGATCTTAGTTTTTTTGATATTCAGCTTCAGACCATTTTTTTGCATTCTCATTAATAAGTTCTTTCATTCCTCCTCACTTTGTTACATCAGAGTGGTATCATCTGCATATCGGAGGTTGTTGATATTTCTTCCGGCAATCTTAATTCCGGTTTGGGATTCCTCCAGTCCAGCCTTTCGCATGATGTATTCTGCATATAAGTTAAATAAGCAGGAAGACAATCTACAGCCTTGTCATACTCCTTTCCCAATTTTGAACCAATCAGCTGTTCCATATCCATTTCTAACTGGATTGGGATGTAGACTGATCTTTTCCAATCCTCTGGCCACTGCTGAGTTTTCCAATTTTGCTGGCATATTAAGTGTAGCAGCTTAACAGCATCATCTTTTAAGATTTTAAATAGTTCAACTGCAATGCCATCACCTCCACTGGCCTTGTTGTTAGCCATGCTTTCTAAGGCCCACTTGACTTCACTCTCCAGGATGTCTGGCTCAAGGTCTGCAACCACACTGTCTGGGTTGTCCGGGACATCCAGGTCTTTCTGGTATAATTCCTCTGTGTATTCTTACCACCTCTTCTTGATGTCTTCTGCTTCTGTGAGGTCCCTACCATTTTGGTCCTTTATCATGTCCATCTTTGTACAAAATGTTCCTTTGATATCTCCAATTTTCTTGAACAAATCTCTGGTTTTTCCCTTTCTATTATTTTCCTCTATTTCTTTGCACTGTTAGTTTAAGGAGGCCCTCTTGTCTCTCCTTTGTATTCTTTGGAAGTCTGCATTCAGTTTTCTGTAACTTTCCCTATTTCCATTTAATTTTGTTTCCCTTCTCTTCTCTGCTATTTGCAAGGCCTTGTTGGACAGCCACTTTGCTTTCCTCCATTTCCTTTTCTTTGGGATGGTTTTTGTTGCTGCCTCCTGTACAGTGTTACGAGCCTCCATCCATAGTTCTTCAGGCACTCTGTCCATCAAATCTAATTCTTTAAATTTGTTTTTCACTTCCACTGTGTATTCATAAGGGATTTGGTTTAGATTATACCTGACTAGCCCAGTGGTTTTTCCTACTTTCTTCAGTTTAAGCTTGATTCTTGCTATAAGAAGCTGATGATCAGAGCCACAATCAGCTCCAGATCTTTTTTTTGCTGACTGTTTAGAGCTTCTCCATCTTTGGCCGCAGAGAACATAATCAATCTGATTTCGATATTGCCCATCTGGTGATGTCCATGTGTAGAGTCACCTTTTTTGTTGTTGTGTTGTTTGACTAATGGAACCTAAAAAACCTGAGCGAACAACATCAAAAAGTTTTCCTGGAGCAGAGGAGAGGAGGCACCAGGTGAATGTCTCAAGGGAGAGAATTTTGTAAATGAAGTTCATAAATTGATTGTCCTACTTGAAAAGGTCCTCTCTATAGTCACTGCCATACATTGTCAACTGATTTAAGTACCTGAGCAAAGCTTCCATTGATAATGCTATGTGATTAGGTTGGTATGGGGCATTCCTTCAGGTATCCAGATCTTGTGGCATGTTAAGTTTTTAAAGACTTGTGTACTTTGAATTATGCATACAAATCATAAAGAAGCCAAGGAGTGCAATGATGTTGTTTGAGTTTCAACTCCAGTTGGGGGCTGAGCTGCCATATTCTGATGCGATGGTCATCCCCACATATTTTCAAACATGCATTTAATGCATTACAAAATCTGATGTTGAGTGTTTCAGATAGATGGTGAAATAACTTGAATCTTTTTATGTCTGTCTGTATTTTGTGACCCATTTATGATCAGTTTCTGGAGAAGAAGAATGGCCTGTTCCGGAAGCACATGATGGGAAAGCGGGTGGATTATGCTGCTCGGTCTGTTATTTGCCCTGACATGTACATTCACACCAATGAAATTGGTATTCCAATGGTAAGATAAAAGCTTTCTTGATACAGCCTTGAAAGTTTTGAGTTCACTTTTCCATCAAACTTAATTTTTAAGTATAACATGGGGTTACTCAAATTCCTACACCGAGTTTGATTGTTTTAAAGATTTTGTTTAAGTTAGAGAAGCAGCAGATTCAGGAAGTGGTTATAGAAGCCTATAAAATGTCACTTTAGCTGGGCATAAATTAGGGATGGGCAACTTTCTGGGTTGAAAAGGTTGTATCATCACCCCCTTCCACCACTTCACCTCACTACCATTGTTGCAGTTATACAACAATCACTTCTGCTTTTCAGAAAGTGTGTGTCTTGTTTTGGAAGCTAATTTTTATTCCTGGTGTACTTTTCAGCTTCAGAATGAGTGTATATTCCAGGTTGCCTTGTTTGAAAGTGCTCTCAGCATTTTTGGCTAATGCTTTGACAGAGTTCAGTTGTCAGGAGCACAAAAATAGAAAGACTGTATATGGAAAGGTGTTGGCCCCGGTTTAAATTAACTAAGATTTTTAAAGTCAAAAGCAGATTACTCAGGATAATTCTATTCATTTTTTACATTTGAAGCCTAGCAAAAATAGTGCTTCCTGCATAGTAAGGTGAAATATATAAGAACCTATAGTAACAGAAAAGTAAATTTAATCACTCCTCCAGTAAAAAAGTGTGCATGGTATCCTGATGTTCTGCTTTTTGATTCCTTGCAGGTGTTTGCTACCAAACTGACCTATCCTCAACCTGTAACTCCCTGGAATGTCCAAGAATTGAGGCAGGCTGTTATAAATGGTCCCAATCAGCACCCTGGTGCCTCTATGATCATCAATGAAGATGGGTCTCGTACAATACTGAGCGCAACCAGTGAGACCCAGAGAGAAGCCGTAGCCAAGCAACTCCTCACTCCTTCTACTGGGGCACCAAAACCAGGAATAAAAATTGTAGGTATCGTCCAAACCTAGTTTCTGTCTGGTTATTTACCATGGGAGGCACATGGAGTTTTTCTGCATGCAGTTTGCAGAAAAGCAAGAGTCACAGTCTTTAGATTCAACTAAGTTCTGTTGTCTGTTTGAGCTAGTGTAACAGTCTATCATTTTATACTACATTTTCAAATCACTGATGTCACCAAAAGCAATGCAGCAGATTGCATAAGAGTCCCATAAATTTTAGTCAGCAGCATTCACTGTCAATAATGTGTATGTCAGCTCGTACTCCATCTAGTTAGTCTTTAAGAGAGAAGGCCTTGCCTCTTAACTGTGCCAGTTGTAAAGATTGCACGGTCAGAACCAGTACTTTGAGTCTTCCTTTATCATTTCAATTTGTATATTCACCGTGCTCTCCCTTTTCTTCCTCTTCGTTACCTTTCAAAATATCAATAATTCCCTCCTCCCCGCCCCCCCCCATTTCTAACTACAATTACTGTATTGTTAATTCTCCTGCAAGGATGCTTTTTAATTTGACTGAGCTTGAATCTCTCCCCTAGGTATGCCGCCATATTAAAAATGGAGATGTCCTTCTGCTAAATCGGCAACCTACCCTTCATAGACCCTCTATCCAAGCTCATCGAGCAAGGATCCTGCCTGGAGAGAAAGTTCTGAGGCTTCACTATGCCAACTGCAAAGCCTACAATGCAGATTTTGATGGAGATGAAATGAATGCTCACTTCCCTCAGAGTGAGCTGGGCCGCGCTGAAGCCTATGCATTGGCCTGTACTGATGAGCAGTATCTGGTTCCAAAGGTGAATTGCTTAGCCATACGGAAATGCATGTTTATGCTTGCTTAATTTTTTAGTGACTGCTTTTGCTTCTTCATTTATGGCCATTTGATCTTAGATTTGGATTGTGCTGTAGTCAGGAAAAAAACACGCTTTTCATTTGGACGTTGTTTGTTTTGGTTTGGGGTTAAATGTGCAACTTAACATGCATCTGCCTAATTAAAAATATAGTGAATGCTACTACATAGATCATACCTGTTCTAACACAATAACAATGTCTGAAGTATTCTTCCTTCTAGCCTTGCAGTTATTCAGTGGGTCTTTAAGATTGAAAAGTTGGCTGGACAGCTCTGTGATTTAAGTATCTGGAGTTTGGGAGTGTGGTTCCCCGACTGGGAGAAGGGCTAGCCTGTGTAATCTTGGGCAAGCTGCAGAATCCCAGTCCCCCATCCTACCACACAAAGAGTGGTAAACCACTTCTGAGTACTCTTTACCCAGGAAACCCTAGGAAGAGTTGCCATAAGTCAGAATTGACTTAACAGCACGCTACTGAATTATTATCAAAGTAGAAAGGGGAAATTCCCCCCTCCCCTGCTGGTATCACCTTGATAGTGTTGTCCTACTGAAAGCAAGGCTGTTCTGTAGGGACTTCATCTGTGTCTGGTTCTATACTGTTGGTCTTTGATAATAACCTTGGATAGTTGAATGCAGCAGGAAAGAGAAGGAGTAATGACAAAAGTTTGAAGTTGGGTTGGTGGGAGGTTAAGAAGAGCAGAGTAGATTAATAGATTTGGAAAGCAGTGTTCTTTCCTTCTGCCAGTGCGCCCCTGGTTGATGCATGGGTCACTGATTTTTATACCCTTTAAGTAGCATTGTCCTCTGCCTGAGACAGTTCTGTCTGCCTTTACTTGTATGCCCAAAGTTTTCATACTTAGCCTGTACCAAAATGTCTTCAGTAAGCTGCAGATTCACATTTGCAAACAAAACATGCTCTCTTCCCAGTTATTTTCCCATTTGCAGGTCTGCCTTTTCCCTCTGTGGGTAAGAATGTAGACAGGGACAGGGACCTACAAGAAGAGGGCTGTTTCCCTGCCGTTCACTTTACATTTTCTCCCAGGCTGCCCTCTTTAATTTTTTTTCACATGAACAGATTACCTCCCTCTCACCACCAAAAGATTTTTCTACTTTTCAGGGATGTTTAGTCCGTCCCACCTTCAACCGAACACACAAACTCTGGGGTACAGTTTCACAGTTCTAAAATCTTCTCAGCCACAGTCATTCAACCTGCTTTATGAGGATAAGAACAGTGGAATATACTGATATTTCCATCTTTATTAGCAAGGTGAATTTGGGCATTGCTAATTTTGTACAAAGTAACACCTAAGCAAGAAAGACTATGAATATCTTTGTTGTTACCTTTTTCTGGGAGTGGACGTGTAATGAGGCTGTTGCCCAACACAGCTTTGGAAAGATCCTGAAAGTTTCTGTTCCTTCAAAGGACATTATTTCTGCCTCTAAAAAGACTCCCCCCCCAAAAAAAAAATTAATTATCTCTTAACCAAAATGTTCAGAGCAGCTACATCGTTTCTCACCAGACCAACTAATTGGATCTCTTGATGCTTCTTTTTCTGTCCCTGCGGTGTCTTTCCTAGGATGGGACGCCATTGGCAGGTTTAATCCAAGATCACATGGTCTCTGGTGCCAGCATGACCACACGGGGCTGCTTCTTTACCCAGGAACAGTATGTGGAACTAGTATATCAAGGGTTGACGGATAAAAGGGGGAAAGTGAAACTTCTCCCTCCAGCCATTTTAAAACCACAGCACTTGTGGACAGGAAAGCAGGTATGTTAACAATTATTGGGTTTTATATAAATGTCTGTGCAGAGTTAAACCGTGTAGTTTAGTCTAGGTTTGCCCTCTCAGTGAAGTAGTGGACAAAGTTTCTGGTGAATTCTTCTCTGAAGTTACAGCACTGGGGTTTCTTTTGTAGGGGTTAATAGGCCCCAGCACTCTGCACCCAGCCATTTTTTAAAATTCCCAATAACCTCCATCAAGAATAAAGGTTTTTTTTCCCCCAGTGTAAAAATAACTGGTAGGGCCTTTTTATGGGAGCATAGATGGCCATTTAAATCCTGTCAACTACTTTCATCCTATTTTATATTCAAAATAATTTTTAAGTGTTTACTTCTCTCTTGTATTTATCATAGATTGTTTCTACATTGCTAATAAATATTATTCCAGAAGACCACATTCCACTGAATTTGTCTGGGAAAGCTAAAATTGGTGGGAAAGCCTGGATACAGTTGCCTGCCCATAGTATTCATGGATCAGATCTTGACTTCATGTGTGAATCTCAGGTATGAGTGGATGCTTAGTCATTTTGGATAGCCTGAAAACAATGTGTGGTACTCACAAACTGACTTTGGGGGAACCTCTCTTCCAGTGCCTGGAAAGTTTTCTTTTTTTGGTCTACGTCTTCTAGGATCTCCCATTGGCCATGTGTTTTTAGGAGGATTCTGAGAATAGCAGTCCAAAAAGTAATCTTTCCAAACATTGATCTTGTCTAACATATTATTCACCTTCAGAAGTACTTGGAGGTAAAAAAGGCAATTTCAACAGTAGGTTCAAGGGAAGAACAAGAGTTGCCCTTTGCGGTCACACTACATTTTAGGAGGCGATCCAACCAACAACCACATGGAGAGATGCCCTTGTTTTATACCAAGACACAGAAGGAGGGAGAATGATATTATTTTGTTTCTCCTCCTCCATACCTCCCTGAGCACATCTGATCTTGCCTGATTTCAGAAGCAAAGCAGGGTTGTGTCTGGTTAGTACTTTCCTGGAAGGCCACCAGGGATATCAGGGTACAGCCAGGAGAGAGTCCTACCTGAAACCCTGGAAGGTCACTGTCAGTTAAAAGTTGACAGTATTTAGATAGATGGACCAGTGGTCTAACTCAGTATGAGGCAGCTTCCTACATTACTAGGTGCCTGTCTCTTTTAGACAGTGATTCATACAGTGAGATTCATTCTATTTAACCTATTGAGAGGGAGGTGGGCTTGTTTAATTGGTCTAAAGACTGGAGTAAAAATATTTATGTATGTATGAGAGAGGTGGGTTCGCTAATAGAAGAAGGAAGGTGGAGGCAAGCACCTGGACTAGATGGAGCTTTCCTAAGAAGGGAAACATAGTAGTGAATGGTAGATCATCCATGGCCTAGCTCAGTGGTTCTTAACCTTTGTTACTCAGGTGTTTGTGAACTGCAACTCCCAGAAACCCCAGCCAGCAGAGCTGATGGTGAAGGCTTCTGGGAGTTGCAGTCCAAAAACATCTGAGTAACAAAGGTTAAGAACCAGTGGCCTAGCTCATAAACTGAAACATGAAATAGTGCTGCCGAGACCATTGCCTGAGAAAGGAACAAACAGGCAATATTCTGACCTTTGATAACGTTAAGCGAGGAAGCCAGAAATAAAGTTTCAGCCCAAAAGTTCCTTGAGCTGATTCAACAGCCTTGGCTTGGCAGCATCTGGTAAAGGAAGCATCAGGTAGCTTCCCCACATGCCATTTTCGAGGATGCCCCAGATCAGAGCCATAGTGTGGCTACTGATTCTAATAGTTTGTGTGTGTTTTTTTTAACAAAAACTAATTTTTCATGCTCTAGTTTTACCTCCTATAACAGTATGTCATGCATTTTCCTGGACCCTTTGCCAGGTACACCCTGGGCCGTGTCCAGAGTGAGGTCCTTGAAGCCGTGCCATCATTTACCTCTAAGCCCAGAAATAGTAAAGGTGGATGAGAATTGCCTGAAGGCCTACAGTCTACACACTTACATTGTCAGTAACGTGGGAACCGATGTCACTCTTTCTCACTAGGATTTGCTGTTTTCCTAAAGAGAAACTGATGTGGAAGTGTGTATAAATGGGGAGTTTCAGTCTGAGTGGAAGTAAGATCTAACTTTACTTCCTTTGCATCCGTCAGGTCCTCATTAGAAATGGAGAGCTGCTCTGTGGAGTTTTGGATAAAGCCCACTACGGAAGCTCTGCCTATGGTTTAGTCCACTGCTGCTATGAGCTTTATGGCGGCGAGACCAGTGGAAAAGTGCTGACAGCTCTGGCTCGGCTCTTCACTGCCTATTTACAGTTCTACAGGGGTTTTACAATGGGTGAGTAAGTCACAGCGCATGGCAAAATTACTTTTTTTGGGCTACGGCTCTCAAATTCTCCAGCCAGCATTGCCACTGATCATTCTCCCTTCAGGTTTGGCGTGCTGTGCAGTTTGGACTATTATCCATTCATGCGTTGTCGCAGTGCCAGTGTCACTTGAGTGAAATGTGTTCTGCTAATAATTTTGGGCACAGAATATTAGCTAAGTTACTATTGTCTGCATTTTAGAGGGTTACATAATATCTTCTGCTCTGCCTTTGGAAGACATAGCTCCTTACATGCATTCTGCTGCATTCATAATAAAGTGACTGCTTAGCCAGGCAGAGTATGAAGTCTGCCTGAGCTGATCAGAAAAGCATTTGACCGTAGGAAAATCCTGAACAAGTCAAAAGCAGTTGACTCTGACCTCAGCCAGAAGAGGAGGAACATTGTGTTGTTTTCTTGTTCCAGGAGTGGAGGATATTTTGGTCAAATACCATGCGGACCATAAGAGGCGTAAGATCATTAAAGAAAGTACCCGTGGTGGCACAAAGGTAAGCCCGTGTTTCAGAGAAGTGAGTTGGGGATTGTCTTCACCAAGAATCCTGTATTATTATATGTCTTGACACCTGAAAATACCCTTTTTTCCCCTCAGGCCATAAGAGCTGCATTTAACTTATCCGAAACGGCGTCATGTGAGGAGCTCAGAAACAGATGGCAAGATGCCCATCTTCACAAAGACCAAAGAAATTTTAACATGGTTGATCTGAAATTCAAAGAGGAAGTCAATCATTATAGCAATGAAATTAATAAGGTTTGCTTTAAGAAATTTTCAATCGTACTATGTTAGTTTACATGTACACTTCCTCATTTCAAATTTCATTAAGACGTTTGAGGAGATAACAACAAAAAAGACTATCGCATTTTTACTATCAACATAACGTGTGAGATTGTGTCCATAGCCACCTGGTGAGGTTCATAGTTAAACAGGAATTTGAACCCAAACCTTCCTGGATTGTAGTCCAGATTTTTTGTTCTTGCTTTCCATGCAGATACTTGCTGCTTTTTGATTAAAGAAATTGAATGTCAGTAACACCAAATCTGAGGACCTTGTTGTATAATTTCTCATTTTCTTTGCAGCTCTTAGTGGACTAGCCATGATTTAAATAATGTCTCTGTTTCATCCTCTGAAACCTGTAGGTGTGCATGCCTCTTGGGCTTCACCGGAGTTTCCCAGAGAACAACTTGCAGTTGATGGTGCAATCCGGAGCTAAAGGCTCCACTGTGAATACTATGCAGGTACATTTTCTTTTAATGTTAACAATAGATTGGCTCCAGATTTAGCCATGCTTAGACAAGAGATGGGCTTTATTAATTCCCCTTGGACAATCTCCTCATGTCGCCTAGCCCACTTGTAAGACAAGTCAAGCTCATGGGATGACTGCTGCTAGTGAAGATCTGATTATATATGCTTAAATGTGGTGACTAGTTTGCTGAAATGTATTAAACCTATTTCAGAAATCCACATCGTCGTGGCCTGACTTCTGAAATGGGGATTGCTGTGCCTCACTAGTTGATACCAATGGTTGTTGTTAGTAAAATACATTGCTAGCCGTCACTGAATGTTCTTACTCGAATGTATCAATGATAATAGTGAGTCATACCCACCACTGCCCCACCTACATGTTTTTACTTTGTCTTAAGAATAGTTAAGTGAGAATATGACAGAGAGAAATCACAGAAAAGGAAAAAAAAACATACTTTAGTGTATTATAGGAGTGCAGAAAACAGAACTTATGGGATATAACAGGACTAACAATCACATTAAGTCAGCATTTTAAAATGGCTGTTTTATTGAGAGAATGAAGTTGCTTTTATTGAATTCAGAGAAAGATGAGATTAGTCTTAGCTTTGGTGAGTGTGTTTGCAGTAGGAATTACATCTTATTGTCTCTCTGGGCTTCCTAAAGATTTCCTGCTTGTTGGGCCAGATTGAGTTGGAAGGGCGAAGGCCTCCACTGATGCCATCTGGCAAATCATTGCCTTGTTTCCAGCCTTATGACTTTTCTCCTAAATCAGGAGGGTTTGTGGCAAGCAGATTTCTCACTGGCATCAAACCTGCAGTAAGTACTCTTCTCCTTTTCTTTTATGTAGCTCCCATGTCTTCAAAGTAGATATGATATTCAAAGCCCATGTAATTTAGTTCATTTCTATTTGAATATGTATTTTTTCAGACCATTGTAAGCTGTTCTTTCATCTGCTGGTACATATTTTGGTGGAGTAGATGCATTTTTCTTAACAAGGCTGTACCTGTGTTTTAGGAGTTCTTCTTTCATTGTATGGCTGGCAGGGAGGGTCTTGTGGACACAGCTGTCAAAACCAGCCGATCGGGATATCTTCAAAGGTAAGATTTCCTTTATTATAGTCTTCCTGTTTTTCATACCAAAGAGTCTTACTGCTGAGCACTTTTTGAGAAAGAATGTATCATTCACATGACTTGAAAATGTTTAGAATGTCTCACCAGTCAGTCAAAACTTTCACCATTCAGCATGACCAGACTATAGCCTTGCAATTTATTGGGATTGGGAATCACTGATTTACACCCTCAGACTCGGTTTGCTTTATTACCTGCATGCCTGTGGGGTCATGAAGCTTGTATTTTGAATGCCTTTCTTTTGAATGTCTCTAGCAAAAATAAAACTGAGAGCAAAAGCACTCGGCCTCTTAAGGAGCCAGGGTTCCCTCCCATCCCAGGATGTGTCCTCATTCGGTTGAAATTGGGAGCAGGAGCTCTCCATATTCTCCAGCAGGGAACTACTCTACATTCTCCTGCAGAGCTATATCTCTATGTGCCGCTCGAACTCTCTTCTCATGTGAAGAGGGGGCAGTTTTCCTTTTGCAATGGGAGGGGGGAAGGGAGGACTGCAGGATTAGAGAGAGAGAGAGAGAGAGGCAGAGGGGAAGGAGGCAGGGAGGGAGGGAGCTGTGACTCATCGAGCAGCATTTTTCACTCGTCACAGGCAAGTAGAAGAGTGCATTTTTCAGGCCCTGATCATTCATGTCTACTTAAGCAAGAGATAGCCTTCTTTGCAGCCAAATGATAGTGATAAATTATCAACCAGTCAGCAGTATCTCATTTGGGGGCAAGATTTTGGAGAGGCTGATGGCAGCTCAAGTCCTGATGTTTTTGGCTAACATTGATTATCTTGACCATTCTGGCTTCGGGCCTGCTTTAGACACTGAAACGGTCTTGATCACTCCAAAAGGTGACCTGCATTGGAAGACAGGAGGAGAGAGAGTACAGTATATGATTGGCTGTTGATGGATAAGTGTCTTGGTCACTTAACTCCTTGATGTGAACATTGCATTTTTGAAGTTTCTTGGACACACTTTTGAGCATTGGCTTGCACAGTATCTTAACATTTCTTTGGACAGAACAGCCTTGGTCAGAAATCCAGAAATTTTCCTCTCACGGGTTCACTTTTTCACAGGTGCATCATAAAGCACTTGGAAGGGCTGATAGTTCATTATGACATGACTGTACGAGACAGCGATGGCAGTGTGGTTCAGTTTCTGTATGGAGAAGATGGACTAGATATCCCCAAGACACCATTCTTGCAACCTAACCAGTTTCCTTTCATTGCAGATAACTACAAGGTAAGATTCTCTGTACATTTATTTCAATAGGATTTTTTTATATTATAGAAGGATATAGTCTCCTCTAAACTAGTGTCTCGAGCCTGTTACATAAATATATCAGGGAAGTCAGATTCTTTGTTTAGCTGAAATCCTGTTAGGATAGCTGCATCTGTGGAAGCGTGATGACATCACCTGCAGGGGGAGATTGTTGGTAATGAAAGATTTCCCACTTTTCGCTTATGACTGTTCTGACTTGCAAATAACTGGTTTTCTCATAGGGAAGCTGTAGAAATGACTTCCTCTTTCTGATAAATTGTGCCCATGATATTATAGGTGATCACCCTTCAGTCCATTAGGAGGCGTGATATTAAGGGCGAAGAAAGTAGATCAGAACTAGATCAAAAGACACCCCTCACTTTCTCCCTAGAGTCAGTTCTAAGTTTTCCTTTACAGCACTAAGGCTGATGTCCTGTTGCAATATGTAACAACGGAACTGTGATCACTTAAACATTCCACCACAACCACTAGCCCCACTATGGCATGCTCCTCTTTCCATGCCCATGCGGTTCGAAAGCATGCAAATGCAAGTAGATAAATAGGTACCACCTTGGTGGGAAGGTAACAGCGTTCCGTGTCTTAAGTCGCACTGGCCATGTGACCACGGAAGATTGTCTTCGGACAAACACTGGCTCTATGGCTTGGAAACGGGGATGAGCACCGCCCCCTAGAGACAAACACGATTGGACAAAAAAAATTTGTCAAGGGGAACCTTTACCTTTTACCTTATGTTTTCAGTCATGTGGAAGCCTTCATTGTGCTAAATTCTCTAGTTTTACACAGAATGAATCAGCCTTTATTGGTCTGTGGAAAGATACCATCCAGAAGTTTGGGTTATTCCTCTCTGCCACCAAGCCAAGGTTAGCTTTCCACAGAATAACACTGATTTATACTAGATTTGGCTCTTCCTCCTTTCAAAAACTAAACATGGAATCCTAACTCACCTGGGTGGCAGAGGGGAATATCTCCTTCTGGCCAGCCCAGAATGGCCCTTCACAGGGAGGAAAAAATGCATCGGTCTGCCATTAGATCATCAGGTAACATACTCCCCTTTCAAAGGTAGACACTAGCTCAGGACACAGTCAACTCATTGGCATCAGTCACCATTAAGTTCTTGAGAGCCCTCAGCAAAGTGGGTGTATGTAAATATTTTCAAAACCAATCTTTGATAAGATTTATCTTGCAGGGAATGACCCAGAACATGTGTTGATGGGCAGCATATTTAGCCAGAATGGTTATTTATTACTTGAAGGTTGGATAATTCCTATAAACTTCACTGGACAATTTGGTCTGTTTCTTATAGGTGTTAGAGAAATCTAAGCATTTAGCTGAAGTTCTGCCAAAAATGGATCCCCAGCAAGCAAATACACAGTTCAGATCTATCAAGAGATGGCAAGTCAAGCACCAAGAGTCTCTGAGAAGAGAAGGGGGCTTTTTGTTGTTTTCCCAGAAAAAGTTGGCTGGACTGAAAGCACAGATCCCTACAGGAGAACTTAAAAATGGCAGAGATCCTGCAACTCTACAGGTTATTTCAAAAGCAATTGATAAAAATGACAAACGAATACAAATTTTAATATGAATTGTGTTGTTTTGTAATTATAAGCAAAATAATTTGCAAAACACTCTTGTATAAATTCAAGAGTAAAAATCCAACATAGTTCTAGCAAAATAAATAAATTCCTTATTCTGCACTTTTGTATTATGTTTTCACTTTCAGTTGTTGAACATGTGGTATGAACTGGATGAGAAGAGTCGGAGGAAATATCAGAAGAAGGCAACAAAATGCCCTGATCCAAGTCTGGCTGTTTGGCGACCGGACATCTATTTTGCATCTGTTTCAGAAACATTTGAAAATGAAGTAGAGAATTTCCTCGGAAAGTGGGACTCTCAGAATGATGTTAGCTTTGGCAAATCTGAACTTTCTTCTCAGAGGTGGTAATTTCACGTGTAGTCATATGCTTGGGGTACAGAATGCCATGATTTCGTGTTTTAACGTTAATGAAATGACCACTTGGGTCTCTGTTTATTACCAAGACCAAAACAGATCACAGAAATGCAACAGAAATCTGTGTTGACTTGAACAAATTATCAGCATAGGGTTATCTTTTTGCTTTCTAAAATAGTGCTTTACAGTCTGAAACTCACTTATAATCTCCAAATAGCCCAGATCTTTAAGATTAGCAGTTTTCACCCACTGGTAACAAGTAAGCTAAATTGTTTTTACTGCCTGCTTGCCACCTGTGTTCAGTGATCTGGGTTGTTCTTTTCTTTTCACCCTCTCGGCCTAGATGGCTAGCTTTTATTTTCCAAGAATTACAGTGGTGCCTCACATTACGACGTTAATTCGTTCCAATGAAATCACTGTAGAACGAAAACGGCGTAATGCGAAAATAAAAAGCCCATTGAAACGCATTGAAACCCCTTCAATGCGATCCAATGGGCTGGAAACTCACCATCCAGCAAAGATCCTCCATAGGGCGGCTATTTTCGGTGGCTGTCTTGCGAGGAATCCGTCCCAGAAAACAGTGGGGAGCCATTTTATTTACCCAGTGGCCATTTTGAAACCGCCGATCAGCTGGAGGAAAATCGTCGTTTTGTGAAGAATCGGTTCCCGAAGTAGGGAACCGATCATTGCAAAGCGAAAAAACCTCATTCAGACCATCATTTTGCGATCGCAATTGCAATCGCAAAAGGATTGTCACAATGCGATTTCCTCCTAATGCGGGCCAATCATAAAGCGAGGAACCACTTTATTTTTGTAATAGTTTGAGGAAGCTTTGGTAAGTATTAATCCTTATGTATTAATCCTTTTTCTAAAACACACTTTATTCACACAGACTATTTTTATTTGAATTGGAGAGAAAGATAGGGATGGCAAGGGATAGGTAGCACAATTATCCCGTACTATTTAGGAGCAATTTCCACACAATTCCCTTGTATTTAACTCCCTACTAGCTGTGCCAGGAATGCAAAACAGGAGGTAGGATACATGTAGATAGACGTCAGTGTTTGAATAGTGCAGCACAATTTTTTTAAAATTATTCTGATCGTGGTGTAAGGAGGATGTTAGCTGCTTTGAGCAGCAAAATTAGGTGTCTAAATTATGAAACAACTTCCTTGGAGGTGATTGTTATCAGTGAGTTTTGCAGAACTGTTGCCTCCTGAAGTTTTTATTTTTGTTTTCCACTAGTGTGATTTTTATTGTGTTTTGTGTTTGTCTTGTTATTTTAAGCTGCACAGAATATGCATAAACTAATAATTTCTAACCAATTGTGATTTAAACTGATAATTTAAATTAATAAGTTCTAATGATTCAAATACTTGCTTGATGTGTTTAGATTGAAGGACCTGTTACATTTAAAGTGGCAGCAATCACTTTGTGACCCAGGAGAAGCTGTGGGTCTCCTTGCTGCTCAGAGTATTGGGGAACCTTCTACGCAGATGACCTTGAACACTTTTCACTTTGCTGGAAGAGGTGAAATGAATGTCACACTTGGTATCCCAAGGTAAGAGATGTTTCCTGTTTGTTAACACTGCTTCAGAATGACCATATTCTAACAGTTTCTTTCTCAAAGCTGGACTATACTGGATAAGATAGTACACTTCATCTTAGCCAAAAGGCCAAGAAGCTCTAATGGCTAAGCAAAGAGCCTGTATGGCAAGATGTAATTCTTTGGGACTTCTCCTTTTCCATGGCTGCCCCATGCCAATTCCATGCTTTGACTGATCATCATGATCACTGGTTCTTAACCTTGGGTTACTCAGGTGTTTTTGGACTGCAACTCCCAGAAGCCTTCACCACCAACTGTGCTGGCTGGGGTTTCTGGGAGTTGCAGTTCAAAAACATCCGAGTAACAAAGGTTAAGAACCACTGATCATGATCATTCTTAGTAAGCCTGTGGTCAGCACATGGGAATAGGCCTTGAAATTTCATAGTAAACAAATAGACCAGTAGAAATATTTGTAAACATTCATGCTTATGGCCATGACTATTCTACTGGAAGCTTGTGTCACTACTAACAGTATAACCTGCTAACTGGTTAGCATTCCATACATGTATATTCATGTTTTTCATCCCACACTTATTGATAAGTCCCTCTCTGGTGACGGAGCAATCCATACATTGTCAAATGTTTTGTGCTGCCCATTATGGGCTAGGCTCTTCATTGCATTGTCAGAGCTCCCAATCTTGACTTCTCAATCCTTCTCTGCCTATAGCTCAGAAGAGATCTCTTTTGTCTTTGAATTGTTGTCCTGCTTTCCAGCTGGCTAGTTGCTTTCTTCTGCATTTTCTTTTTCTTTCTAAACATTTATTCTCTTCTGTTTTAAAAAAAGAGAAGGTAACGCCTCTTTTTCTCTGGCTTAGAGGAGGAAGTCACAAGAAAATGAAAATATCCTAGCTGGGTCAGACCAAAGATTCTCTGTAATCCAACATCATTCACACAATAGCTAGACCGTTGCCTCTAGGAAGCCCACTACAAGGGTTTGTGATAAAGCAGCCAGGTTTGCAACAGGAAAACATGGATCACTAGTCACTCATGTAAAACCTATAAAAAATATTGTTTTATTCACTGTTCTGGGGCTTTGATGGGAAGTTCCTTCCTATTGAGAAGAGTCTTTTTAGCTTTTTAGTTAGCCCCAGAATTAAAATAACCCTCATTTGAATGTCTGTTCTGATTATGGAGAGAAAAGATCAAGTAAGAAAGTTGAGTAAGAATGTTGTTTTTGCATGCCTTTAAGTTTTCAGCTTCCTCGCAGCTAAATGTGAAATAATTCCTTACAACAGGTTGCGGGAGATCCTGATGGTAGCCAGTGCTAATATTAAAACCCCGATGATGAGTGTTCCTGTACTGAACACCAAAAAAGCTCACAAGAGGGTAAAGAAGCTCAAGAAGCAACTTACAAGAGTTTGCTTAGGGGAGGTGAGTCCTATTTGATAGGAATCCTTTGTATGAACTGAACTCATCCTGATGACATATTAATCATAGCAGTGGATTGTAAAAATGCCCACATATGCCAGCAAAGTGCATTTGGTTTCACTCTTTTTACCCCTCTGCAGCAAACTGGAAGAAACAGCGAAGCATTCTCAGCTAGCACTTACAAGTTTGGAACATAATTAAAATCAAAGGGAGCTACATTTGAGGGGCCGGGTCCACAAACGCTAATTGAGTGCACAGCTGGCTTTGCATCATACTCTCCTTAACTGGGATGATAAGTGGCATGCAGTAGATCCCTGCTGTTGTCTCCCTTCAGGGAGCGGGGTTGCACCTAGGGCCTCCACAGGCCAGATTCTGACCGTCTGCAGCCCCATCCCCTGAAGATCTACAGCATGTGTTGGCAAAAATAAATTCACCCCTTAGAATATGGATTTCTAAAAATGGAGGAGCCTCTGTAAGCAAAGACCTGTAACAAAATGTGGCTGTTTATCCCAGCCCAAAAAGGAGTGATCCTATTTCAGAGTGCTGTGAGCAGAGAACTGACACGTGAAATGTTATCCTTGGTGTGGTATAAAGGCTTGAGTTGAGGGCTGGCTTTTGCCCCAAACCTGAAAATTTGACTTTGGAGAATGTGAAATAGAATTGTCCTTTTTTCTGGCATATTGAAATTTTCTGAAATGGCACATACCAGGAGAGTTCTTTAAAACAAATTATACCCTCTCTCTGTTATTCCTATATAACCTGGAGAAGTTTTCCTAGATAATAGGAGAAGGGGGGGGGGAATCCTTAAATGGTACAAAGGGCATCCATACGTTATATTGGAATGTAGATACTTTTCTTACTTTTTCAGGTGTTAGAGAAGGTTGACATGACAGAGTCCCTGTGTGTGGAGGGGATGCAGAGCAAGCACCGTGTCTACACCATAAAATTTAGCTTTCTGCCACATGAATGCTACCAGGAGGAAAAATATGTGAAGCCAAGGGACATCTTGCATTTTATGGAGTCAAGGTCAGTGTATCCTGCCTGCCTGCCTGTTTCTCTGGACTTGATTGGTAAGATGCAGAGATGGCAAATAACTTCAGTGGGGGTTGTGTCCTTGTGTGTTTCAGCTGGAACTTTTATCACAAAATCCAAAAAATTACATTTTAAAAACTATGAACCTATAGTTTCAATTTGCTAATTGTTTTAAAACTTAAAATTGTTTTTAAATGACTTGGAATTTAGCAGTTAATGAGAAGTAAATTGCTTTTCCTCATTTTGTGTTTTCACTAAACATTACCTACATACTCTTAGGCAGTTTTCATGTTCCCTCTGTCACTGGCCACACTGTATTCAAGATTTTTTTATTAGTCCCGTGGGGAGAATCACATGCTATGTTTAGGGACGTGTCATCTGGTTTTGTTGTGGTTGTTGTTGGAGTTCTAGGCCACAGACTCACATGTAACATTTCACTCATCTGGACCAGGGCCTACTTGTGAACCTGCATAGTCTGTGTTTAATACACACAAAAAGGAAGCTACTGTGCTGTTTCCGGGGAGTGTTATTTTTACTGTTCTTCAGGCTCTATAAAGGGTACCTCCCAAAGAACTACCACTCCCAGCAAGCACTGTATGATTGAGATAAAATTGTGCAGGGGTTGGATAAAATGGATAGAGGGAAGCTCTTTTCCCTCTCATGCAATACCAGAACGAGGGGAAATTCACTCCACTTGAGTGTTGGGAGAGTGAGAACAGACAAAAGAAAATATTTCTTTACCCAGCATGTTGTCTGTGGAACTCCTTGCCCTAGGATGTGGTGATGGTATCTGACTTAGATGCCTTGGAAAGGGGATCGGGCAGGTTCCTGGAGGAAAGGTCCATGGCAGGTTACAAGCCATGATGGGGATGTATAATCTCCAGCCTTAAAAGGAAGGTACTGTACCTCAAAATGCCAGATGCAGGGGAGGGGTATCAGGAGACAGATATCTAGTTGTCTCGTGTGCTCCCAGAGGCATCTGGTGGAAGCACTGTGAGATATAGGAAGCTGGACTAGATGGGTCCTTGGCCTGATCCAACAGGGCTCTTCTCATGTTCACCTGTGGTAGCTTTCTTATTTTAGTACATTAACAACAGGTAACACAGGCCTCAGGAGGCCATTCAGCCTTCAAAGTAGGCCCAGATCCAGGTGAATGAAATGTTGGTGTCTCTAAGATGTAAGTCTGTGGACTGAATATGCTGGTTAATAGTGATGTTTTGAAAGTTGTCTAGTCTAAATACTGGAATTGATGCTTAAAAGATTATGCCTTCTTTATGCCCATGATATTTAGTAGAGGACGTATACTATGTAATGTTACTTAACCCCAATCCACAGTACTAATTTTTTTGCAGGATTGATATCAAGAATTGCTGGCATTACACTGAACATTTCTGGGTGTTTCCAGATTTTGCTGATAATGTTGTGCTCTCTTTGACATTCAGGTCTCCCTTCTTGGTTGTTCTTTCACGAGTATTATTTCATCTACTTTTTAATAGCACGTGGGATCTCTGCATTATTAAATACTAATCTGTTTTGAGCAAATTAGATAAATTTTGTTATAAAAGCAGCTTAGAATATTTTTTCAATTTGTCATTTGAGTTGACTGGATCCAGGATGAAAACATGCCTAGCAGAAATTATATTGTTGTATAATCTAGAAATGGAGATTAGCATTTGGTTTCACTTTCCGTCCCACCTAGATTCTTTAAAATCCTGCTGGAAACAATTAAAAGAAAGAGTTCAAAACTGGCTTCTTACAACACTGTCAGCACTCGGCAAGCAGCTCGTAGAGACTTTGAAGGTGATGGTGAAGGTGGTACATCCCAAGGAAATCAGGTAAATGTTTAGTACACTTAGTTGAAGCTGTATTACAAATCTGGATTGACTAGGCTGGATGTAAAGACAAGTTTTTTAATGTACTTTGAATATTTCAAAAGGAGATATTGCTCCTTTAATTCTGTGTGTCTTGCAATAATCAGCTGATTTGTATTCAGGGATCATTCATCTAAATACTGGACATAACTTAATTCTCTCTATCTTTAAATTATATTTGGTGAGCTCTCTCTGAAAATAACCTGTGCCATTATACAAGCATACAGACATATACTTTGTACAAGGCCAAAATTTCAGTTTAAATAAAACACGTTTTTTTAAAAATGCCGTGATACATTTTGCAGTAACTAGGACTATTGGCTTGATTATTGGGCAGAGGAATCATAGCTTAAATTGGAAACATCAGATTCTCCCATCTGATCGGCTTCATGAAAGATTCTATGAAACAGTATGTATTCGCCTGATTTTTGGGGGAGGGGGAAGTGTTGTCCTTGCTTTCTGTATATTTTTGTCATTAATGTCATTAAGCTAGTAAAATTCTGTATCAGCTAAACAAAAGTGGTGGAATGAGGCATTTCATGCACCCTTGTGAATGTGCACATGTACCTATACATAGGCACACATTTACAGTAATGAGAAAAAGGCCACCTCTTGATGCTACTGAGAGGCTTTTTCAGAGCATACGTATGTGCGAATGTGTATTTGTGTTTCTTAACGGAGAGTATATCGAGTAGCCCCATCTAAAATGAGCAGTGTCCATTCTTTGCAAGAGACCAGCCCTTCACTGCCATGCCATAAGAGGATGCAGCACTTGGGCTGAAACATTCCCTGGCACTGTTTTGTACATTAGTATGCACTGTTTTCTTTTAAGGAAAACTTGCACAAGAAAACTTAGTTGTCCGTTCTGTGTTTGTGGGTTATTTTCGGTTCAGTAGGGTATCTTTAATAACTCTAAGCAAATGCTCATGTGAGTAATGGGTGGCTCCTGGACCCAATCCTTTATCTTTTGGATTAGGATGATTATGAAGCTGAAGCAGAGGAAGAAGGGAATGGCCCTAATGGTGAAACAAGTGAAGGAGATGCTGATGCTACAGATGCAAAAAGAAAAGCAAAGCAGGAAGAAGAGGTAATGGCATCATGTTAGTTCCCAATAGTTCTTCAGAGGTGGTCCTTCAGTAAGGTCCTGTTGCAAGCTCCTTTTCACCCATCCATGTTAAAATAATAATAATCAGAAATTTATGTGTGATTTCAATCTTTTTGACAAGTACAGGTTCCAGGAAATTTAGCTTTCTTTGAAAATATTTGTGCATATCCTAGCTAGAGTGCAGGCTTCATATTCACAGTTAGCTGTCCCTTTGCCTGATATCTTTTACACAGGACAGAGTCAGGACTGAAACAGGGTTTTAAATTTGGCAGCTGAGGGTTTGCAGTGGATAACTTAAGTGGCTATAGATACTAAAGGGTTTTTGTAAATACATAGTGTGATTGGGTTCAGGGTAAGGCAGAGGCAGCTCTTGCTTTTGGGCGGAAAATAACCACGAGGCTTCATTTTGAACCTCAACAGATTTATTAAACTTAACATTTGGAGAGTCAACCACAACTTCTATACGCTCAAAACAGCTTAACTCAGGTAGTTGCCCATAAGAGCTAGGCAACACATTTATGAATGAACTGTCTTATTTCATTGCGGAGCCGGGCCAAAACGTTCCTTGTCCGCTGGTTTCCGTAACGGCGTGCTCCTCACGGCACAGATTGTGCCACAACATGGGTGGCATGCCCAATCCCTCTCGAGGGATGGTCAATTGAAAGTGGCGTTGGGACGGATCATCCTCCTCCGATGATCCTGTCCCCTCGGGAATACTACTGCCGTCCATTCCAACGTCTCAGTCACTGTCACACCTCCTTTCTCTGGAGCCAGTTGGGAAAATCTTGTAATAAATCACGTGCTTTCTGATAATCAGTTTCTCCACCTTCTTTCATAATTCTCCGCGGTATACTCTCAGTTCTCACCCCTTCCTCCTCTCTTTTATCCTCCATACAGGCAACGTTAGCTCCTCCCCTTCCTTTCCTTCTTCTATTAAGCACACTTCTGTCTTCATTCTTTCTTTCTCATTCCCTTTGATAATTACAGTCAACCCTCGATTTGCAAACTTAATCTGTTTCGGAAGGAAGTTTGTAAGTCGAAAAGTTCGTAAGTCGAACCAGCATTTCCCATAGGAATGCATTGAAAACCAATTAATCCATTCCGGCTGTTTTTGTTTCTTAGGTCGAGGGATGGTTTGTAACTCGAATCATTAGTTTCCATGGGAACTAATGCAAAGCCGGTTAATCAGTTCCTGCCACTTGGGGTAGAATTTTTTTCTTTCTCCTTTTAACCTAAGATAACTTCGGTTAAAAAAAGGAAAGAAAAGAGGGAGGGAAGGAGGGAATAGACACCTTTTCAACAGAACACCTTGAAAAGCACCCTTTCAATCAAGACAAGCCAATACACGCACCTTTTGGGGAAAAAGGGGGCAGCAAAATAATTTTTTTTAAAAAAGCCAAAAAATTAAAATACAGTCCGTACAGCACTGTACCAGCCAGTACCAGGCAGTCTGAAGACTGTCTCCCAATCTACTCTCTAAATGCTGGGAAGAGTGAGGAAGCAGATAGGCACCCTCTTCACTGGCCAACGGTTAAAGTTCAAATTTCACGCTTTCCCTGCCTCCCGCACATTTTTTCGGTTCATAACTCAAATCTTAAGTTTATAAGTCGAGTCAATATTTTTCTATCAGAGCGGTTTGTAAGTCGAAATGTTTATAACTAGGGCCGTTTGTAAGTCGAGGGTTGACTGTACCCTGTCCCCATCTGTTCTCCCTCTCAGCTCTTCTATCCCTGATTCCTTTACTGGAGGAGACGGTGCACTCTTGTCACCTTCCACATTATCTACTTCTCCTTCACACATAGTTAAGGAAGTACTTGTGTTAGTTTTTGGTCTCTTGGTATCTTACCACTGGCAGAAACTGTTATATGGCATGACCAAGAACTGGTAATTAGGAAAGTAGTTGTATGGTCCCTGGAGTCTCTGTATAAGCAAAGCAAAGTGTGCTGCTTATATACTGCCCTATCACACTTAAAGCACTATCTGGGCAGTTTACAATTCAATTATACAAGCTACATTTTGTCACCCACCCCTAGCAAGCTGGGTACTCAATTTGCCAACCTTGGAAGGATGGAAGACTGATGTCAACCTTGAGCCAATTATCTGAATCTGTTGCGATCGAATGCAATTGTGAACAGTTTTGGCTGCAGTACTGCAGAGTAACCACTGCACCACAAGTATCCCATTGATTTTCCACTGACCTGAAAGTTCCACAAATGTAATACTGCAGAATCATATCACCTGCTTGTACTTTCTTCATGGAGACCACTACCTATACAGTGGCAACATTTTCTCAAGTAGCATGGTCCCACATTACTAAGTTAATGAGACTGTCCGCTCAGCTGAACATCAATAAAATATTGGCCCAGGTACTAAGACACGTAATATGTCAGCAATAGGAGTATAAATATGCCAATTTTTAGTGTTACATAATTTAATGATAGTCAAACTAGTGAGAGCCATTCGTTGGAATAGGGAGGTTCACACCTAGATAAATCAGTAGAAATGCTTTTCATGTTGGAAAAACCAGGTTAACAGAAGCTAAAGTAACTTGCTGATTTCTAATTTGGTTGCCTTTCTTGAAATATATTCAGATGCCCAACATGATATGTCCTGGCCCATGGCTGTTCATTCCTTTCTCTTTCGTGTTTCTTCTGTTTAAATATAGCACCTCTGTGGTTTGATCTGATGATGGACAAGGACCGTATTTTATTGTATGTGTGTGTTCTAAAGATAAAGGGATGAGGGTTAAACAAAGTTGCCCAGTTAGAAACAAATAGTAAAATGATGCATTGATCTCTAAGGACAGATCCACATGCAGTGTTGCATCAGTTACACTTTACACCTGATTTGAGTGTCTTTCTTCCACAGGTAGATTATGAGAGTGATGATGATAATGAGGCAGATGATGATGATATTCCAGATCAAGAAGAAGTTACAATGCAAGAAAAGAATTCTGAGGCAACTGAAAGTCAAGATGAGCCTTACGCTCCTTCCAGTAGTCAAAGAGCTCAAAGCAAGAGAAAGGAGTCAAGTGAACTGACAAAACAAAGAATTTGTGCTGTTTTGGAGAGTCACGATGCCATAGAAAGCTATGCCTATGATACTGATAATGAGCTGTGGTGTGAGGTAAGGATATGGAAATGGGAAAGTGGAGGAATATGTGTTCAAGAGTAGAAAATATAATTTGTTACTGATTGTTGTTTTTAGTGTATTTCCAAGCCATCCAGGGAGCCTGCTGTGACCAAATTAAAACAAAGAAATGTTAAAGTCAGTGGCTGGAATTCAATTGAAAAAATGTGATCATATTAGTGATCCATCAGTGTCAATTCAACAGCTGTGAATTGCTGCAAGTTGAGAAATCAATGTAGGCATTTGTTGTTATATGCCAAGGTACACAACTTGTCAGCGTCTTAATTTGCAGTAATTGGTCACTA
Source organism: Pogona vitticeps (assembly GCF_051106095.1). Classification (NCBI taxonomy): domain Eukaryota; kingdom Metazoa; phylum Chordata; class Lepidosauria; order Squamata; family Agamidae; genus Pogona; species Pogona vitticeps. Next base: position 84,077,608 of record NC_135788.1, read on the forward strand.
TTATTTATGCTGCTGGAGTTATGATGGTGGTTACAACTAGAGATGGGGGTATTCGTATTTGTGTACAAATACCCCCACACAGGTGGCAATAACAACAGTCCAGCCCCATGGGGCCGGACACTCCACTCACTGAGGCACCGCAGAGCCTTCTAATGGTTCCAGAGATTGCGTTCAGCTCACCACTACTGGCAGGAGGTAGGACGACAAGCCTCTCTGCTAGGTCAAAGAGTGGCTCGCTGAATGTGATCTCTGGAGCTATTGGAAGGCTCTGTGGTGCCTGCGGCGGATCGGTGAGTGGACCATCTGGCCCCATGGGGCTGGACCCTCATTATGTCCATCTGTGCAGGGGTATTCATATACTAATATGAATACCCCCATCTCTAGTTACAACTACAGTGGTACCTCGCTAAATGACGACCCTGCTGTACGACGAATCCGCAGGATGATGACTTTTTGCAATCGCTATAGCAATTCACAAAACAGTCATTCCTATGGGGAAATTCCGCTGGACATCGATTAGGTCCGTGCTTCGCGAACCGTTTATTCGCAAGACAACGATTTTTCTGGCTCCGCAAAATGGCTGCCCTGTGTTTTCCAGACCCATGCTTCACAGGGCAGCCATTTTAACAGCTGATCAATGCTCCGAAAATGGTTTCCCCTATGGGCGATCTTCGCTGGACAACGAGATAATTTCTCCATTGGAACGCATTAAATGGGTTTCAACGCATTCCAATGAGGAATTGTTTTTCGCATGACGACGATTTTGCTTAACAGCGATTTTCCTGGAACGGATTATCGTCGTCATGTGGGGCACCACTGTAATGGGGTTTCTAAATCAGGCTGCAAAAAAGTAATCCATGAAGTCTGCTGAATGCTATATATATATATATATATATATATATATATATATATATATATATACACACACACACACACACACACACACACACACACACACACACACACACACACACACACACACACACACACACACACACACAGAGTACAGAAGGTAGGTACTGTGATTAGGAAGAATGAGACAGTTACCTGATGTGGGGTGGCCACGAAGCAAGGAATTGTGTTGTGCTACCCATCGAAAGCACCCCACCATCTGTAGAAGCTGAACTGCTTCCCTTTCGAGTGCTCGTGTTTTAATTTGCTCTTCCGGTACTACAGGTACTCCAGACATGCATGCAGCAGATGAGTCACATGCACCAGAAATATTGCCCAGACAATGGGAGACATTAGGTTCCCAGGGCACATACAGGAAATTAGCTTGTATTTTAACTTCCCTTCTAGAGCAGTATCCCTATGGCAGCTTACGATGGCTGTGCAAAGCGGAGACTGCTTACTTTTTCATGCTGCCAAAAATTAGTGGAATTTGTGTAGTACTGGGCATTTTGATCTTAAGAAAAGGTTGACTTTCTTTACTAGATTGACAGAAAGCTTGCTGTTAAGTCAGTGTGTGTGTGAATTTGATTTTCCTCAGGGGTACAAGGAAAATCAAATTCACTTTAAGCAATACAGTTCTCTTTAAGCAATACAGCCTGACGATGTGTTTCCATTTAGGTTTCACTGAAGCTGCCTCTGACAAAGGAGTACTTTGACCTTGCCTCCCTTGTGACCTCTCTGGCAAACAACGTTGTCCTCCAAGAGACAAAGGGGATCACACGGTGTCTCTTAAATGAAACCAGCACTAAAAATGGAGAGACGGTGCTCAGTTTACAGACTGAAGGAATAAACCTCCCTGAGCTTTTCCTCTATGCTGATGTACGTAAGGAGAAGGCATTCTCTCTTTGTCTCTGGGGGGAAGCAATGGAGAAATATACTGATGGTGCTTTTAAAACTCCCCTTGCAACATTTTCCTGCTACTTGTATAGTTTCTATGGAAAAGTGATTGTTCTTAGTCTGAAAAGAAGCCAGTGGTAAATTCCATATAAATGCCCATGAAAATGCCCAGTGTCTTCTTTTCAGTATACCTTGTATCTATAAGCCTATGTCAGTGGTCCCCAACCTTGGGCCTCCAGATGTTCTTGGACTTCAACTCCCAGAAATCCTGGCCAGCAAAGGTGGTGAAGGCTTCTGGGAGTTGTAGCTCAAGAACATCTGGAGGCCCAAGGTTGGGGGCCACTGGCCTATGTGACCTTAGTATGGGATAATGGAGGAACCTGTCCTTTGTCCTCAGTCTAAAAGGACATAAGAAACCATGGCTTTGATCCCAGTGTCTGATCTTTGTAGCCCCTTTTGTCCTGGCAGCAGGGACATATAGATATTCAGTGAAGCAGGAATAGTGGCTCACATTGTTGGCTACAGTGAACCCCTATTTCTGCCGCATTGGATTTCTGTTAAATTCTAACAGAATTCTGTACAAATGAATTCTTTTCTTTTACTCTTTGCCAAAATGAATTTTTGGGGTGTTTTTGTTGTACACAGCTGAAATATTTTTAAGTAAGTTGGAACAAGCAGCTTGTAAAGGCTTGTAAGAACTGAAAATGATGATTTCTGAGTGTGATGCCGTTTAGTTGTATAGTCATCACATCACTTGCATTTCTTCTGCCCTGGGTAATTGAAACAGGGTTGCTGATAACTGTGCATATATGGTTTTTAAGAAGTCTAGGGGTAAGTTACTGAGAAATTCCTCTTGCCTATTTATCTGTTTCATTTTTTTGTTGTTTGCAGACAAACCATATGCACTTTTCTTTGCTAATGTTCTGCTTGTCATTCTGTAGCAATTCGCAAAATGTTATTCATCACAGATGGGGAGAGTGTTTACTCAACCTGTACTTCTTACACCTTTTTTCTTTTAGATTTTTGATGTGAACAGGCTTTATTGCAATGACATACATGCAGTGGCCAATACCTATGGAATTGAGGCTGCCTTGAAAGTTCTCGAGAAAGAGATTAAAGATGTGTTTGCTGCATATGGTAAGATTGTTCATGACCAAAATAGTGGGGGCTAACTATGAGAATGTAAAACAGGGCCTTGCAAAAGCAAACTTGCCAACCAACTTTTCTGCATTTGATTTTTATCAAATTTCATGTTCTGTTATAAACAGAATGTTCTTACAAAGTAAAGAGATAAGGTTGAATTCTCTTGGCACTGTAGATATACCTTTAGCAATAGCTATTACAGTACCTACAATGGATTGTAGGCAGGACAAAAAACGTCCACAGTTTATTAATAAGGACTTTTTCATTCTTCTGTGACAAGAAGCCTTAATATGAAAAATAAGGTTACTTTACATATTTATTTGTTTTACATATGATTTATACTCTGATTTTCTCCCATAGCTGACACTCAAAATGGCACATGAACATACAAAGAATATACAAATAGAATATTGATAGTAATAATATTAAAGCACATTTAAACAAATGATATTAAATTCAGTTTAAAAATCAGTAAAAAATTTAACATGCACTAGTTAAAAGCCATATGCTGGAAAGCCTACAGGGTGCCAAAGATTAACTTATAGGTTTAAAGATATTTGCTGCCAGTCTGATACAAAGATATGAAATAAATTAATCAACACATTTCATGGACTCATGTGGGGCAAGTGGAAGAAAGTGGATAAGTAGATCTCACCTCTTGGAAGATGATCTGCAGGTAGAGGTTAAAGTCCCGAACCCACTGAATCTAGAGAGAGCCATGCTGCTGAGGAGACAACAGGATGGCTATCTCCAGGGCTAGCTCTTTTTCAAATTAACACATAACCAGTAAAATGATGGCAAAATCCAACTTAGAATCTGCAGGATAGAATAAGATGAGGAGGCCTTTTCTGCATGTATCTTAGCAGTATTTGTTCAGGTAGGAAGTCATGTCTTAATGCTGCTTTGTGATTCATTTTTTCACTTGCAGAGTACTCGTGTGTGCCTAAAAATATAGGAAACATGTACACCTACTTATTCAACATGGGAGAACACACAATATAGGCTTACTTGCGCTTAAGGGCCCAAATCCCCTCCCCCCCAAAAAAAACCCTTGGAAGGTCCTGAGATGGGTCTGGTTGGCCTACTGGAGGTTGCCCCTTCCTCAAGAGTTTCGTTTCGTGCTGCCAGAAGAGTCTTCCAATGAATATGAGCTAGAAATCCCAGACATTGGGGAGTGAAATGATGCAGGTGGATGGCGTGAATCTGGATCAAAGTTCCTAGACACTCAGCTGTAGGGAGGAATTCCTCAGGAGGAGCATCTTGAGGAGCAGGTGGTTTCTTTGGGGAAAGCACATTCTCCTGAGAAGAACAGTGGGCTAAGCCCTGCAACTGATTTTCTTCCCCAGCTGACCAAATGCCTGCTGAGTTTTGGGTGGAGCTCTAGCAGCTCAGCTATGTAAACCTTCCATTTGAGACGAGTTACTAGAGACATCTTTACTGGTTCTTGTATCTGTACCTGGATCCTAATCACTGTCTCCTGCATTCTGCATGACCTTTGGACTGACTGACTGTGTCCCTTGGACACTCCTTGCTGGGTTGTGGTAGATATTGGCTTAGCTTCACTTGTTGGATTGTTAGTGAACTATGGCCTTGGATCCCCCTTGTTTTGCCTGCTTCTTTGGTGAGCCTCTGGTTACCTGACCCCTGCATTCCTTGACTCTGATTTTGGACTTTCCTGCCAGTGGCCAAAATCCTACTGCTTAGCATAGTAAGCATTACTACTGCATTAGAGTAGGCCCATTGAATCACCGGGAGTCAACTCCTCTGTAAATTTCATTGATTCAAGTGGGCCTATGATAATTGTGACTTACTTTAACATGCCCTTGCAGTTAAAGTAGGCTAATTTGAATTAACTGAACTTACAGAGGAACTGACTCACTAAATGTCCATGGATTAATGGGCCTACTCTGGTATGATTTACTACATTTAGCAGCAGGATTTTGGTCTTAGCTGGGCTAGACCTCACCTTTGAGTTTAGCTCACTAGAGAACAGATCATCTCTACATTTATTCACTAATGAATATGAAGGGTCTCCATGTAAGCAGGAAACTCTTAAATTTGTCAATGAATGCATATGAAGAGCCGTGACAGATGTGGGGACAAGGCTAAGTGCTCTCCTCTAATACCTTGACCAATCAGGATTTCCCAACATCAGAATAAAATTTACATTAAAAAGAATCAAAACATGGACCAGCTACTTTCCCACTAGATCAGTTGTTCCCAACCTTGGGTAACCAGGGTGTTGTTGGACTGCAGTTCCTAAAAGCCTTCACCAACAGCTGCGCTGACCAGGGTTTGTGAGATTTGCAGTCTAAGAACACCTGAGATACCAAGGTTGGGTACCACTGCACTACATGAATTCAATCTTGCACCTGCCACATGGCCCAAGTAAAACTAGAGTGGGAAATGGGAACCTTTCAGTCTTAGCATTTATCAAAATAACATAAAGGAAGATAATGGAGGAGAGGCTACACAGGAGTCTCTTTTCCATCTGCATGCACATTTTCCTTCTTTCTCTGTTGACAGGAATTGTGGTAGACCCTCGGCATCTCTCCCTGGTGTCTGACTATATGTGCTTTGAAGGTGTTTACAAACCACTCAATAGGCATGGGATACAGTCCAGTTCATCCCCTTTGCAGCAAATGACATTTGAGACAAGCTACAAGTTTCTAAAGGAGGCAACCATGATGGGTAAATAAATCTCAATTGTCACTTTCTAATTATTGTGTTTGATATCTTCTGTTGCAATACTAAATTTAATAATGGAACATAAATTTCACTTAGCAAGCAAAACCTTTAATTTGTCAGTCTTTATGAGACTTGGAGGAAACCTGAATTTTCCACTTTGATATACTGGGACTGTATAGCAAGTGGGAGGAAAGAGGTTTACCTCTTCGATGAGAACAACAAAGTTGCAGTACTAAAAACATGAATGTACTCAGGTACCATGACAGCCATGATAACACTGACTTGCATCCTTAGACTCAAGCAGTAGTGTCACATATCTCTGTATCTAGGGGCTTTGTTGTTAAACGGCTGAGCACATTCTGGATTTTGACTCCCAGAACTGGGAGTTGAAGTCCAGCAACATCTGGAGGGCTATAGTTTGTCCACCACTTCTCTAAATCAAAAGCATCCATGGGATGTTTGCAATATGAGATGAAAGTTGTAGTTTCCAAATTCAGGGAAACTGGAAACAAGGGCTGAGAAGTACCGACTAAGTGAAACATTTTCAAAAGAAATTCCTTTTACAAATTAACATTTTTGCAAAAGACAAATAAGCCCAGTTAAATTCTCTGAAATGTGAGATTTGAACACTTGTGTTCCACTGCACACTCTTATCATGTTTTATCTTTGCGGTCTAGAAAAAAGGAAGACAATGCATCTTTTTTTTTTAAATTATACTTTTTATTCTCGCATGCTTTCTTTTAATTAACTTAAGGAAAGGTAGATTAGTCAAGAGCTGGTTTTGCTTTACAGTGGTGCCTCGCTTAACTGGCGCCCCATTTAACGATGAAATCGCATAGCGATTAACTTTTTGCAATTGCTTTGCAATGTTTTAAATGGGGGAAAATCGCTTTGCGATGATCGGTACCCTGTTTCGCTTACCGATCATCGCAAAGCGATGATTTTTTAACAGCTGATTGGCGGTTCCAAAATGGCCGCCGGGTTAAAAAAATGGCCGCTTGGTTAAAAAAATGGCCGCCGGGTTAAAAAAAATGGCTACCCGCTGTCTTCTGGGATGGATTCCTCGCTTACCAGGCACCGAAGATGGCCGCCGTATGGAGGATTTTCGCTTAAAGATGAGTCTGAAGCCCATAGGAACGCATTGAAGGGGTTTCAATGCATTCCTATGGACTTTTTAATATCGCATAGCGACAAACTCGCTTTGCAGCGATTTTTGCTGCACGGATTATCGTCACTGTGCGAGGCACCGCTGTATTTGTTAACCACCCACAGTGGTGTCTTGCACTAACTGGGCAATATAAAAGTGGAAGTGGAAGAAAAGGATTATCTTTCCCAACTCAGACTTCAGGTTATAAATCTGAATAATCAATTGCTTTTTGTTTTAGGTTCTCACGATGAACTGCAGTCACCTTCTGCTTGCCTGGTGGTAGGAAAAGTTGTCAAGGGAGGAACAGGCCTGTTTGACCTCAAACAACCTCTGAAATAGTTCATGCATCCTCAGTTTTAAAAGACATTTATTGCATAATAAACATGCTGCAGCTTTTGTTTTTGCTGAGTTTTGTAGATACTGAATGTAAATACTACTTGTTGACTTTTAAAAACATTAATTGCCTGTGCATTTGAACTTTCAGGGATTTTTATTTAATAAGAAATGTCTTGTGCTGTTTCTACCTGTTTTCCTTAACTGGTGGACTTATTGATGGAAGCAGTAACTGATAACAGTTCATTTGTAAGATATTTTATCTGATAACCAGGAATAAAACTTCTTTGTTACTTTATCTTGAAATATTCATTTGTTCTTAGAATGTAGTTACTAATGGAAATAGAATATAAATCAAATAGTATACATATCCTAGTGAAAGAGAGATATCCTAATTAAAACTAAAAATAAGCACTGTTTTCCAAGGCTTTATGTGATATTCTAGGGCAAATCTTGCTCTTGTCCCTTTCAAGGGCTTACTTCTTTTTGGCTAAGATATCCTCAGCAATATATTGGTGGAAATGAAGCATAAAAAAGAATCCTTAGCATCTGTCTGGAGAAAAGGAAGACAAGGGACGAGCCAAATGAACTTACAAGTCTTTTTGTCTAGACAAAGTTTTTTCCGAGAAAGAAGGGGGCCATTATTGGTCTGCAGATCCATGAAGGACTGACCATAGACCAGGCAATCCCTGAGATTCTCTTCCCTATTGGTATTTGCAAAATTATGGCTGCAATTGTAACACTTCGGCCTTCCATGTATCAGTTTCTTTCCATATCTGGATGATATTCCTCTTTAACTAATCCTCACTCCCCAAAGCAAAGAAAGACCTCAAAACCACCCTCTCCTACTCAGAGAGCTCAGACTAATCAAACTCACAACAAAAATGAACAAAATCCCTTTCTTGGTAGATTTCATAAAGTAACCTTCCAAGGGACATCACTCAAGAAAGGTAGTTGCCAGTGATACCAATGTCAATTAAGCAGAATCGGGTGACTTCGTTTAAAATATGCCCACTTCTCCAATTATCAGACACCCTTTCTTCGTGTTTTGAGCACCTGCCTCAAATCTGAAACTGTCCACTTCCATCTGCTAGCTTTTGCTATTCAAACCACTTTGCCTGACTCAGTTTAGAACTTAGCCTTGCACAGCAGCTGTGAAACTCCTCTGCTTGATGGACTTTACTTTCCTAGCAGCTTCAAAACATGAATTAAGCATCAGTCTGTCCAAGATAAAATTTCTGCCCATGCCAACTTTTTCTATTTTTATGAGTTGGCAACTTGGCTCCATTTAAAGGTGTCCTCCTACTCCAAGAACAAAATGTCCACACTTCAGACATTTCACTCTTCCAGCCACTTGGCAACCAGACTAAATTTTTAGGTTTTCTAACCCTATGGTAGGGAAATTATTGGTTCAACCACTTGGCCACCTGACTCATTTTAGAAACTCTTCATCCTTCTCAAATACAAAACACCTCTTATCACTATTATTTATACTTTCAGCCACTTTGCCACCTGATTCCATTTCAAAGCCTGTCACTTGCTAGGTTTTCCTTTTCCAGCAGTTTAGCACTAGGCCTGAACTGAAAAACTGTCCTCCCCTTCCAAGGGTGAAATTTTTCAGTTGTCAGTTTTGTTTTGTTTGTTTTGGATCTAGGTCCTTGGGAATTTGTCTCAGTTTTGGAAACCCGTGCCTCATATTTAGGACAGCTGAGTCTCTTCAACCTCATTTCACTCCACAGAAGGTTGTAATTTCAACCTTCAACGATCTATATGCTGGTGTGGACAGGCTGAGTGTATCAGCATTGCTGCCACCTTTGTCCATTGTTCTGGATAAATACAGTATTTGGCTGCCTTGCTATAAATATTCACCTAGACCAGTGGTTCTTAACCTTGGGTTACTCAGGTGTCTTTGGACTGCAACTCCCAGAAGCCATCAGCTCTGCTGGCTGGGGTTTCTGGGAGTTGCAGTTCAAAAACACCTGAGTAACCCAAAGTTAAGAACCATTAACCTAGACCTTACTGTCTCCTTTCCCCTACTCGCATATATGCAAAACCCAAAAATACATCGCATTGTGCTGTCTGAAAGACAAGCGTATTTCACTTCCTTCCGGCCCCGTTGCCGTGCCTCCTGCTAGGAGGCGTCACTTCCGGCCCTGAGAGGGACAAAAATAACGGCAGGAGGAAACCGGAAGTTGTTTTTTTCCCCTTTCGATGCTTGGGGTTTCGTCTCCCTTTTTCGTAGCTCCCTGGGCCACTCTCGGAGAGCTGTGCCTTCCTTCTGAGGCGCTTCTCCGCCGCCGCCTCTCCGCTTTCCAAGCTCGGGGTGCTTTCGTCGGGTCGGTGAGTGTGGGGCGGCCCGTGTGGGGCGAGGAAGAGATACTGGAGGAGGAGGAGCCGTTGCCCCCGAGGGCCTCAAGCGGCCGCTCCCCGCGAGGCAGCGCAGGGGGCGCGCAACCCAAGCCGCAGCCGCGTGCCTCGGGGTTGCCGAGAGACTCCGCCGGCCCTGAGGAGCCCGCCGGGCTGAGGTGAGTCGCGCCGGGTCCCCACGAAAGACATGGGGCGTTTGGGGGGGAGGAGAGAAAGATAGAGACTCTGGCGCCGTTGCGCCCGTTGGCTTTGGGACGTCTGGCTGTATCTGCTACGTTGAGGGGGCGCTGAGGGTGGCCTTCCCTGCCAGAGCGCCTTTGGGGAAGGTCGCGGACAAATATAAAACGGAGGGCGAGGGGAGAAGCCCATTGCTTCTGCTCCCGTGAGAAAGGCAAGATTGGCCCGCAGGGTCAGAGTGGGCTCCTCGAGACCATAATTGGGGGTCGGCGTCGGTGTCCCAGAAACGGGTCTTTCAGGAATGGGGATGGTCGCCCATGTCTTGCATCCCCGCACGGAACCTTTGGCTTCTCTTTTGCCAAAATCCGATGGCTTAGTGTAGTAAACGGCGGCAGAGTAGGTCCATGGAACCGGTGGGGGTGTGGTGAGCCAGCAGCTTCTCCGTACATTCAGTGGATTCAAATGGCTCTAGTGAAAGACCCAGAATTAGCCTGAGGGACCTATGGGGAAGTTGACTCACCAAACCTCCATTGATTCAACGGGCCGACTCTAGTGTAATTTACTGTACAAAGCGACAGGCTATGGGTCCCTATGGCTAATTGCTAAGATTTGATTAGTGTGTCTCAGTTTATTTAATCTGCCTTTATAGCTTATCAAAAGGAAAGTTTGCATTTGTAACAGTGAACTGTGGGGTCTGTGAAGTAGAAACTTCCTCCTTTTACTCAGAAACCCTTGCCAGGAAATTTGATTGGGTAAACCTGAAGTCTAGCTTGTGTTAGTGGGGTGCTTTCTTCCTGAAAGAGTGCCTAGCACTCCAATGGAAAGATACTGGTCACAGATTCTTAAGCTGTCCTATTTTTTTGTGTCCCACATATCAATAAAACATACACTTACAGAGAAAAATAAAGGTTACAGATAAAAGACAGCATTGTCCCAGTCACCTCATAAACCTGAGATTGAATTGTGATGTTTGCAGTACTGTATTGACTTCGTCTCTTTTCTTAAAATGTTCTTTATTTTTTCTTTTCAAACTTTAATTGTGTTGATATACAGTATTCGTTTTTAATAAACCTAAGTAAGACTGTGTTCTCCTTGAGGAGTGACAATTAGAACTTTGATGTGGCTAAAACTTCGTTATAGTTATATTATCACAGTATATCTCATTTTATCTTCACAACAACATTGTCAGAAAGGGGCCTTGAGTTGTTCAGTTGTGTCCGACTCTTTGTGACCCCATGGACCAGAGCACACCAGGCCCTCCTGTCTTCCACTGCCTTCCAGAGTTTGGTCAAATTCATGCTGGTCGCTTCGGTGACACTGTCCAACCCTCTCATCCTCTGTTGTCCCCTTCTGTTGCCTTCACACTTTCCCAACACCAGGGTCTTTTCCAAGGAGTCTTCTCTTCTCATGAGATGGCCAAAGTATTGGATCTGTCCTTCCAGTGAGCACTCGGGGTTGATTTCCTTTAGAATTGATAGGTTTGTTCTCCTTACAGTCCAGGGGACTCTCAAGAGTCTCCTCCAGCACCACAATTCAAAGGCATCAATTCTTCAGCAGTCAGCTTTCTTTATGGTCCAGCTCTCACTTCCATACATCGCTACAGGAAAAACCATAGCTTTGACTATGCAGACTTTTGTTGGCAAGGTGATGTCTCTGCTTTTTAAGATGTTGTCAAGGTTTGTCATCACTTTCCTCCCAAGAAGCAGGGGTCTTTTAATTTCGTGGCTGCTGTCTCCATCTGCAGTGATCATGGAGCCCAAGAAAGTAAAATCTGTCACTGCCTCCATATCTTCCCCTTCTATTTCCCAGAAGGTGATGGGACCAGTGGCCATGATCTTTTTTTTTTTTTACGTTGAGCTTCAGACCGTTTTTTGCACTCTCCTCTTTCACCCTCATTACATTTAGTCCTTGTCACTAATAGATACTGTATGGCTGAGGAAAGGTTTGATGTTAGATCTCCATCCCTCTTACAACAGTTCATCCCCATTATTAGGAATAGGAAGCCTTTTTGCATGTGAGACTAAGCTAGATACAAGCCATATGTTAGATACAAACTTGAATTCCTGCACTGATCAGCTTGGACTCATAGGTTCCTTTCAGTTTCTTTATTCTATCATCCTCTGACAAATTAAAATCAAGGAAAAAAAGAGATGTAAGCAGAATTTGCACCATTGTAAAGTTGTATAGCAGTTTTTTTCTGTGTCAGTCATCCCATGTAGAGGCCTAATATTGACCAGAATTATATATTTTGATAAACTTGGGACAAGTGACAAAAGCAGGAGCTCTGTTTCCAGTAGTTTTCCTCCATTATGGAGATGAAGAGACATGAAGAGCTCATCTGGTTGTAACTAGTACAAGACATGTTTGTGAGCTTTGTTTTTGAGGAGGCATTTGAACTTGATGTCTGTGCAGCTTCTGCCCCTCCCCTGACTATTCACTGACTGTGGTTGAAATGCAGGTAATAAATGAGATAGAAACACTACATTTCTTTCCAGCTTTTACAGTGTTCTTTCTCACTATCAGGGCAACTTTAACATTTCGTGCCTGTGGAGTTGTATTACCAAGTTTGGATTCCATGTCTTTCCTTGTAAGTAAACCAGAACGGATTAGGGTGAGTGTCAAACACTTTCAAGAATTATTTAAAAGCATTGTCTGCATGTCCATTCCTATCTAGGCATGTGGTTTTTGTACAGAGCGCATTAGCATGTTATATTTCACATGTTTCCTTTTCAGCAAGGGTCCACTTTTGTTAAATTGATTATGTATATCTGGATTAGAGCACAGTGGCTGCAGTCCTACATAGGATCTACAGTGGTGCCTCACTTAGCGATGTTAATCGGTGCAGCAAAAATCGCTGCTAAGCAATTTCATCACTAAGCGATTTTAAAAAGCCCATAGAAACGCATTAAAACGCGTTTAATGCATTCCTATGGGCTTAAAAACTAACCTTATGCAAAAATCCTCCATTGCAGTCGCCATTTTCGGTGCCTCTAAAGTGAGGCGAAACAGCGGGTGGCCATTTTGTTTACCCGGCGGCCATTTTGGAACCGCTGATCAGCTGGCCGAAAATGGGGGCTTTGTGATGATCGCTTCCCTGCAATCATCGCAAAGCGAAATTTCCCCATAGGGGCCATCGCAAAGTGATCGCTGTTGCGATGGCAAAAAGTCCATTGCAAAGCCATTTCATTGCTATACGGAGCGATCGCTATTTGACATTTAAATAAAAATATTTTTAAAAATTTAAATGGTGATTTAAATCAATTTGTTTTTTAAGAAATCATTTATTTTTATCCACCTGGTCCTAAGCATATATAACTGCGAAGAAACATACTATATTTGACCAGACACATTTAAGATCAAGCTGGAGCCACAAAGCCACCAAATTCAAAATTATTTTTTTGCATCTAGAGTTTTGAGAGATGGCCATGGACTGCAGCTTCTTGAAATAAACTTCCTTTGACTAATTGGAGAAAGGTCAAGATTTTGATTTTAAATATTTTGGTATTGGCTTTCTTTCCCTTAGTGATGAATCTTTAAAATACTGATGCACTGTAGTAGTATTTCTCATTTATATTGCACCTATTAATCTGAAAAAGTAAACAATTTTAATTAACTTGTGTAAATGTCACAGCAGACAGTAGTTTATCATAATGGAAAGAAGACTGTCTCTCCCAAGTTCACTTTCCCCCCTCCTATTTCTTTCTGTTAACCACAGCTTTTCATCTGAATCTGACAAACTGTGGTTAATTATGATCTAATGGAAATTAGCTGATATCAAACAATGAACTTTGAAACTGGCTTACTTCACTTAACCATATTAAAGATTACCCAAAATTTGAAGTTCAGACAACATCATAAATTGCGGTTAATCTAAAGCAGTAGTAGAAGTTTATGATCTTACAAGCTGGAAGTGGAAGAAAAATGTGAATATGAAAGAGCATGGAGGCTAAGTTCATTCCTTCATGATGAACAATGCTATGACACTTGACCATACCTGTTGTCTTCAGTGTCAAGACACTTTCTGGTAGGAGGTCCGAATACAACAGTTGCTCAAGTATGAAAAATGTTTCTTGTTGCTTTGCTTAATTCTTTATAGTGTGAATATTTGAGCAGAATAATTTTATGCTAGAATGGAGTTTAGATAATGTTCCATCCCATGATAAGGATTTCTGAAAGAAAATCAGTATTTTCCAGAACATTTCCTAGTGCTCTAAAGTGATAGAGAAATGCTTTCACATGTTTTTTGTAACTTCTCAAAGTTTTGTGTGCTAAATACTTATATTGACTTCTCCAATGTATAAATAACCTTAGAAGTTTTCCCCAGAAATGGCAGAACTGAACTTTTTATTAGTGGAGAAAAAAATCAATGAAGTGTGTGTCATGTGAATTCGGGTAGTGTGGGCGGCATATAAGTTAAATAAATAAATGTGAATTCAATGTTACAGTCAAATACATTCAAATCTTTTCTTGGATGTTGCTCTTATTGGGAAACTCATAAATGTTTTAAAATGATCTTCACTTTTATCCAGGTACTCAGAAAGAAAGGGACGTACTGAAAACTATTAACACACAGATATCATGCATGAAGAGTTATGTGTAGAAATGCAGGCAGTGAAAACTACTAACATACTGATTTTAGCAAGAATGAGCTATATGAGCTTCCAAGAGATAATATTCTGTGAAGAGTTAATTGTAATTTTCATTTTAGATTTCACTAGTAGTATACATATTCCAGCTATCAAGTTGAACTTTAATTACATTCATTTGGGATGTTAACTCGTTTTGTGAAGTGATGCATTTCCACAAATGAAGAATCTTTCCTACCATATCACAGGTTCTATGTCATTCTGCAGACATAATTAGTTATTCTAAAAAAATATTTTGGTATTTGTAGTTGGGTGTCTTCTAAGTTGATACCAATGATGTCACGATTTGCCTATCATTAGTCATTGGCTCCTGTGAAACCAATGAAACAAGATTGCCTCAGCTAAGAGCTAAAATAGAAGTGATGAAGACAGGCATTTGTTTGTTCACCTCTGCTTTTTTCTTATATAAGGGAAATGATCAGCCTTAAGTGGGGTGGGGTGGGGGGGGGTAAACTCTTCACTTCATCACCTTCTTGTCCAGTATTGTTTCAGGCACTACTCTCTGTAGCCTTCTTCATTAACTTTTTGTGTTGGATAAGGAGCAAAGTAAACAGAATGCTTTTGCTAGGAAAAACATGTGCCATTTTGGCCCTACAGTTCAAGATAATTTAGCTATACTATAATGCTAAACAATGTATCACAGCAATGAGCCTTAATCTTGTGTGTTCACTTCCCCCCTTTTACATGGCAGTTGTCTTCCTCTTATGCTTGTTTGAGGCAACTCTCAAGTCTACTGTCCATGAAATAGAGCTTGTACTTGTGCTAGTTGATCTAGCCAAAATAGCAAAATTATACTTTGCTCAAACCTAGATAAAAGGGATGAGAATGGAGGGTACTAAAGAAAGCCTTTCTTGGCATTACGTCTATACTACCTCTTGTTAATGCATTTTAAGTCAAGGGGCCATGAGGTTTTTTCTTAAATGTAAAGAATAATGATCTATGATACCCATAAGTGTCATTTTATATGGTAAGTAATATACAAATTGATTGAATAAAAATAATGTTACCAATGATGGTGCCACATGATAGCTCACTCTGGGTTTTCTTTTCTAGAGGTGGATGTCTGAGAAGTTCATTTTTGAAGGCTTGAGAGAGTTGGAAATCTTTGGAGGTAAGTACTTAGACTATATTAGAAAATTTCTATACCTTTCTACAATTTTGTTTGATGCTTTTCATTACTGCAAGGAATATTATATATTTGGCAGCACTGGTGCTGCAACCTTGAAACATTGTTTTCCATAGCTTGAACCGTGACAGTAATTTAGGGTTTATAATGTGTAAACTATTTTGACTTCCACCATCTGTCAAGAGTCTCTCCAGTGTGCCTTATTCTTGTGCCACTCATTTCATCCGGGTTGATGGGAACATTTCTAGTGAATTGTGTTCCTGCAGTACAGTCCATAAAGGTTATTCCTTGGTGTGGTGGTAAGAACGTAGGAAGAAACCATGCAGCATAGTGCAAAGTAGCTGACCAAGTAGCTCAAAGTGAGAGGTTTCTGTGGCTGCAACCTGTACACTTAATATAATATTTAGGAAGGTGTTGGTAGATGACTTTGAACTATCTGGGTCAGGATAAAGAGGAAATTGTAGACATCAGAAGTTGGGAAAGCCTAGTAGATTCTTCTGATTTGGGAATATGCTGAGGTCAGGGGGATGGTCACAAGAATTTGAGACTATCCGTTCATGCTAATGTCAAATTACTAATTTCTAACCATGTTCTTTTATATTACTGTGTACTTTCCCCTCTAGATTTTAAGCCTAATTACTGGATCACAGACATTTTCAATAGCTATATTTCAATAGCTATATAAATCATCTCAATAAAATTATATGTATTAAAATCCAAGTTGTAAAATATATACAATTTAAAATTAAGGTAACTTAATATTATGTTGTTTAAAATGTTTTTCAGTGCCTTATTATGTTTCTTTCTGAATAGCGTTGTGTTTGCAACTTGCATTCTAATCCAAAGCTTAATTATTAAAATATTATTAGTTTACTTTATCTGCCCTTTTCTCTTAACTGCTATTTTGTTTGGATTCTGCTTAGACGTGAAGATGAAGTAATAACTTTCTGGTCAACAGAATATTAGGCCTTTGGGTAGATATGTGGTTTTTAAAGTATGAATAGGTCAATGTCATTTCCTTTCTCCTTTTATAATTTGTTTCAGAAATGTAACATCACAATAACTCTATTATAGTGTAGAATGGGACACATCTTCAAGCAGTGTTTGTCTTAAGCAAAACTGATAATCAGTGGATCAATAATGCACAAATGTCAAACCTTATATGTTCCCAAGAACAGCAGCAGATGTCCATAAGAAAGTTATTTCAGTAGTCAAGTTTGAATGGATTGCTGAACAGATTTTATTCGTTGCATTCAGAGATAACAATGCTCAAAAATTGTTTGTTAAAATGTGTTATATGTGCCAGTTCCAGGGCATGTGATACTATCCTCAATCAAAAGACTATTCCTTCAGAACAAATGTGAAGGATTGTTTGTTTTAGATTCTTACTGAATTAAAATGTAAAATGGAAACATGATAAATGTCTTCTAGAGATCCAGAAGTAGCAACCTAGAAATAATTAGAAAATATTTAAATAATTTCAGTACCAGTTAATAAGATTTGTTTGTAAAAGAAGCTCAATGAGAAATTAAAAAGTAATCATATAGCAACTTTTATTGTAGAGGAAAAAAGCCAAAAGCCAAATCAGTTAATAGAAATAATTTTCATAAAGCAGTCAGTGTTACTATATTAATCAAACCTGACTAATGGAATAATTTTTCTCCAAAGCATCCCAGTTAACCTTTACCATTCTTAAAAGTCTCCATGTAAAATTGGATCTCATAGTCACTTCAAAATCTGATTTCAATTACTTGACCCACTGAGTAGTTCCTTGAGTCTGTCCAAATCTCTGAAATGTAAAGGTAATATACTTTGCCCTGTATTGTGCTGGCTTTTCCCTAGGGTTTTAGCCCTTAAATGTATCTTCACTGTACATTTTTCCTTTTGGTGCCTATGTCCATGTCAAGAACAACGACTATCAACTCTGGTGCCCTCATTAACAGCTGCACTCCTTAACTCCAAGCTTGAGTTGGCTTTCAGGGAAATGATTCTTTCACATAATCATTTTGGGAGATTGCAGTGACTACCAATTTTGTACATCTAAACTGTTTTTCATCTGGGTCTGTACAACACTGTAGGCAGTTACAGGAATAAGCTGTCCCTGCCTTTCTCTCCATCCCTCCCAGTGGTGTTATGACTGACTCTACAAGTTTCCTTATACAGTACTGAAATAATAAGCAAAGTAATGTATCAGTAATGTATCTACAAAAAAGCACACCCAGAAAAGTTTGGATATTGAAAACCTGGCGAGATAATCATAGAAGTTGCTTATATCTTCAGTCCTAGAATTCCCATCCATATTTCTTCCCAGAAGCATTCTGTATTGCTGGTCTATGACTGTGGTCATTTGTTGATACTTAGGACCCACAGTTGTAGACCTCTAATTATTTCCCGTCTTATAGTGATAGAAGATTCGAAGCATGCAAGTGGTGCTAGGCTTCTGATGGGAAGGTGCTTATAATTTGGAGTCCCTCTCATTTTAGAGCAGTGATTCCCAACCTTGGGTCTCCAGATGTTCTTGGACCACAACTCTCAGAAATCCTGGCCAGCGCAGCTAGCAGTGAAGGCTTCTGAGAGTGTTAGACAAACAGATACCTTTATTGGCATACTGTGCAAAATTAAAACACTAAAATGCAGATAAAACATTCAACAGCTAACTTCTTGGCCTTTTGGCTAAGATCAAGTGTAGTGTAGTTTTAGTTAAGAACCTCTTGGGACCTTAGGTTTAGAGCCATGTGATCAATTGAGTTTGAACGGGGTCATCATCACATAAATTAGATAATCAAAATCTGCAAGAAATTGCCATTTTTGTTCAGTAGCACTGTCAGTATGGTGCCAGTGTGAGTTAGGATATCTTCCTTCAGGTTATTTTAATTTTATTTATTTATTTATTTTGTATGCCACTTTCATCCCATAGGGTCTCAGTCTGGCTCAAATCAGATAAAACAACATAATAGTCACAGTCAGAAACATATTATATTACGGTATATAATTAAATAACAGTATCCAAAACCAAAATTAAAAACAGTTAAGAACATTATTTAGATTCCTAATTTAAATAAAAGCATTCCAAAAACCACCACAATATTTGAAGCCACTGGCAATGGTGCGGCTAAAAAATATTGTAAATAAATAAAATAAATATTTCTCATTACATCCTCAAATTATCCTTAAGTATTTCTCATTACTTTAGTTGTACAGTATTGTTAATGAGTATCTGTTTGAGAAAACATAGTTGAATGATTGATTTCTTTACTCCAGAGCAGCCTCTGGGTGACTCTCGGAGAAAAGTAAGTGACTTTTGTAGGTTGTGATGCTGTGGCCAACTGCATGGAGATTCGTTCTATTCCTTGTGGACATTCTAACTTGTTTTCCATTTTACCTTATTTATGCATCAAATGTTTTTAGCTTTACATTTGTGAGAACAAGGTTTCACCCTGGAAATAAGGTTTTGGTGTGTGGCATATCGATCTGTTTTGCCATAAATCTTGGGTTTTCAAATGGCTCCTATAGTAAAGTAGAAATTATATGACTGTTTTTAACTGCCTGTTTAAATGGGAAATCTGTAACCAGAACAGTTATTCTGCTCTTCAGAGAAAACACTCCAGTGATACTCAAAATAATGGCCTGGGAGTTAAGACCTGCAACTACCTTTTCATGATTCTGGTCAGAGCTGGAAAACTCCCAAATGCTTGGTCAACTTCTTGAACATCTCCAAATACTGGTTGTTAATTGGTTGTTATGTAAGGAACGTTTAGTAGCCAGTCAGTATGATTTTATGTGTCTACTCAGAAGCAAGTCTTATTCAGTTCGATAGGGCTTACTAAACTTTGCCTTAGCTTGCAATCAACTGGAAATTAACACTGTTAAACTCACTGTGACTTCTGAGTAGACAAACATATGATTGTGCTGTACAGCTGAGAGAAGTTGCTTTTAAACTGCCACCACCCCACTGTTGATTGAGTTGTTTTGATATCATAGAATGTTTATTAACATTCTAACTGCTCAAAATAAAGGCATTGGCAATTACAACCTTGATAACTATGCAGTTTTGATAAGAAAAAGGAAGGTCAAGTTTTCCCAGATAACCTCCTGCAGCACATGAGAATGGGAAAAATGTAAAAGGAATAAAGTGGAAGATTATGTGAGGAAGAGCAAGAATGATAATTGTCAGGAAGCTCAGAGGGACATGGGCAAAGTCAGCGGTCAGCTGAGACAGAAAAGGACTAGTGAAAAAGGAGGAGTGAGGCAGAACATTTCACAGGTCTGGGGAATAAAATATGCAGTTGGTAAAATTACAAGAAAGGGCAACAGTTGAACAGGAATTGATGGCTGAGAAGCTGAATGGAAAGAAAATATAATTGCTTAAAGTATGTAAGGAAGAATAGTCAGTTAAATGCAATGAAGAATCTGAGCAGATAAAGGCTAGAGGAGGCATAATGCCAGAGAAAGTGGAGGTACAGTGGTGCCTCGCTTAGCGATTGCTTCGTTTAACGATGTATTCGCTTTGCGATGGGTTTCTTTGAGGAAATTTCCCCATCGTTTAACAATGTTTTTGGGGCATTTCACTTAACGATGTCCGTTTTTGCTCATTTAAAAGTGTCTTAGAATGTTTGAAACCTGTTTTAAATGCTTGGATTCGGTAGTGCACCTTCTGAAACATGTGCAAACTTAATTTGGTTTTGTTCTGAGTCTTCGTTAATTTTTGGTGATTTTTTGTTTTCCCCATTTAAATCCATTGAACTGTCCATTCAATGGATTTAAATGGGGAAAACAAAAAATTACCAAAAATTAACGAAGACTCAGAACAAAACTAAATTAAGTTTGCACATGTTTCACAAGGTGCACTACCGAATCCAAGCATTTAAAACAGGTTTAAACATTTTAAGACACTTAAAATGAGCGAAAACAGACATCGGAAAGCCATTCAAAAGCACTGAAGTGCTTTTAAACGGCTTTCCATTGGGGGAAACATTGTTTCACTTGGCGATGTTTCCTATGGGGATTTTCGCTTAAGGACGGCAATCCGTTCCCATTGGAACGGATTAAGCGGTTTTCAATGCATTCCTATGGGAAATGGTGTTTCACTTAACGATGTTTTCACATAGCAATGGTTTTTTTGGAACCAATTAACATCGTTAAGCGAGGCACCACTGCATTGGAAATTCTCACTAAGGAAGGGGAGGATCTAAGTAGGAATTGTTTGGAGATTTTGAGGATCTGTCTATCAGGATGCTAAAAAGATGCAGGATGAGACCAAAATAGCCAATCTTGTTGCTTATTGTAGTAAATCACACCAGAATAGGCCAATTGAGTCATTCAACCTCTCCCTAAGTACCATTGTTTCAAATGGGCCTACTCTAGTGTGACTTATTTTAGCATAGTAAATTACAGTTAGAGTAGGCCCATTTGTATCAATGGAACTTATGGAGCTGACTCACCAAATCTCCACTGTTTCAGTGGGCTCACTCTAGTGCAATTTACTTACACTGAGCAATAAGATTTTTGCCATAGATTTCTTTTCTACCTTCATCCTGCCCCCCAAATTACATTAGAAACTCTGCATCTGATGTTTTCAGAATAATTTTCTTGAAACAGAAGACCAGCTAAACTTACACTAAACACATATGTTTAGAAACCTGGTATGATTTAAAAAGCAGTAATATTGGAATGAGAATGTGTTGGGTACAGGTTGTTTTGGATTTTTGCTGTTTTCTAAATTTCTGCCGTTTACACCAAAAGAGATCCTGTGTTGAAACCCTTGGGGACAACTGTATTTGTTTTTCTTGGAGGGTTTTTTCTTTGTTTTTTTCTTTTTTGGTGTGCTGCACTTCACAAGTAGCATTTTATTTTAAGCTTTTTACATTTTTGTGAAATGTCAAGATTTCCGTAGACTTCCTCTGCATGGATTTTTCAAGCAGTTTATGTTTCTGTGAGGAGATGCAGAAAATAGTTTATTATGATTTAGAAGGTTATAATTAGTGCTGCTGGAACAAGATGTGTTTATATGCCAAAATAACAAATTTGCTTTTTTGTTTTTTGTTTTTTTGCAGTGCAGAACTTTAGAGCTCCTTTATTAACACAACCACCATCACCACCTTAAAGATTCCCATATACAGTACATGTTTGCCAGACACTAAGCCTCTTTGAATGTAGCAATGCTTACTTCTGAGCAACGTTCCCTCTAATTTTCCAGCACACTGTGCAGGGGCTCTACCCTGTGCCCGCAGTATTCTGGCCATAACCAGATGTAAATGGGGGGGAAACACTGGCTCGGCCGGCTGTGTACATCTGATGCAACCCTGTGGGCCCACATGGCTTAGAGAGAACATTGCTTCTGAGTAAATATCTTTAAGATTGCACTGGTGGAGAGGTGGTTGCATTTGTGCCAAAACCTTTTTATTGTTCTTTTTCAGTCTCTAATTTACTTTGGCGGGTTTTTAAATTATTATTATACTAACTCATTCATTAAGTGCAATCAACATATATTGTGCTTTTGAGGCAAAGGAAAGACAATAAAGGAAGTGGAAGTGGGTTGGTAGAAGTGAAGGTTTCCTAAAGAGAGACTGCAAAGGAAATACAATGACAATTGCAGTTTTGGAATCAATGAAAGGAACACAAACCATTGACCTAGTTAGTTCAGAGGATTCCTTCAGTTCTACAGGTCTGTTAATATCATAGGTTCAGTCTTCAGCTCCTCTAGCTTAAAAACGTGTCAAGCAGATGTCCAGATACAACCAGTCAGAACAGATACCAAAGGAGGACAATGCATCATAAGTTGAGAGTGTAGCATGCATGCCAGTTCAGAAGCAGGTCCCACTAAAATTAGTGGGGCATCTCAGTAAGAATATGTTGGATTGTAGCCTAACTGAGCAAGTGTTTGTGAGGACAGATACAGCGGGGATGGATTAAAAATGCCACTTACATTGGACACATTTTTAGATTGGCAATCTGCAGCTGTTGGATAGTCCTTTCTATAGATGATATTCCAAAGAAAAGCCATTTTCAGCAATCTGCTTTTCTCAAATCATGTCAGGTAATTATATCTTGCCTGATTGATTATATATGCAAGTATCACGTAGACATGATTTTGTCCTAGTCATTTTCTGTATCTTACTTGTTATATTTTTTACAGACCAATGAAGCAAGCTCAGAGTCAATAGCATCTTCCCCCAAAAGGGACATCATGAACAGTTATTTGCCTGACATTAGTTGTTACGAACTCCTGACCATAATAGGTAATGTTTTCACTCCAGGAGAAACTTGAAACTGTTTCCTGTGCAAAATACTGCTTTTTTGTGGGGTGGTGGTGGTTGTAACTAGTGTACATATATACTGTTCTTTCTTGGAGTGTTATCATTCTGTAGTTTTTATTATTTTTGGTCGGGGGTGGTGTTGCAGATTTGAGTACCCACAAGGCCATGCTGGGCTTCTGGGAGAAAAGAATTACATTTTAGGGTTATTTAGGTGGTGTCTCTGGGGGCCATTTGGGTTGCATGTGACCCATGGGATACATCTAGCTCCAGTCGACATAAAGAAGTTTAGTTTAAATGAGACATTTAAGGCACATGTGAAGCTTAGCTTGTGGTCGGATACTGACCTCATTATTGTACACCTCATTATGCTTTGAGATAACAAATTCAAAAATCTTCTGAAGTCATTTAAAAACATAAGTGGAATTCTGCAGTGCTTTGATAGCCAGCTGTGCTCCAGAGTATGTATTCCACTTCTTTTCAATTTTTCCTGCTATTCATTACATGATTCCAGGAGTATACGGAACAGCTGTTGTGTAATTGTGATCACATTTTTGGCATTTTTTATATTATTGGTATAAGCCTTGTGCTCTCCAGGGCCAAATATTATTGCGGAAGACAACCACACAAGCAGTTTTCACTTTTCCCTGGCTGGCTTTTGTGTGATTACATGAAAATAGTAAAAGGAGGGTGTTGCACCCAGTGGACTGCCTTATATCCCACTGCTTGCATGATTGCCCTACATGATTGCATAAATCAGTGGGATTCTGGCCCAAATGTTTTGAACTTCAGCTCTTATTACTTCCAGCCTGTATTGTTAATGTTCAAAAATGATGGGAGTTACAATCCAAAATATACCAAAGGCCCAACATGAAGGAACTTGGTCTAAAACATAAAAACAGTTATAATAAAATGTTATGGTTAGAGAAGTCATTTTACTACTTTGAGACATTATTTATTGGCAAATATGGCTGATATTTCTCTAAAATTGTTTCTTTAAATTTTTGAGAAATCATTATTTCAAATAATCAACTTCTGATAGTCTGAGAATTCACTGTATGGATTTAAGCTTTAACTCATTAAGTTAAGTATCTGGCAGCAGAGGTTGGAATTTTGATTCCCCACTGTACTTTCCAAGAGAAGAGTTGGGTCTTCGTAGAACTGAGAGAGCTTCACAGTCCCTGGATGACCCCAGAAGAATGAAATGGTTAACCACCTCCAAGCACTTTATATATAGAGAACCTTGAAAGGGATTGCCATAAGTTCGAATCTATTTGATAGCACATAATTATATTATAATAATAATTAAGATGATTTCATTATAATTGTCATTCCCAAAATGGATAATAAGTTTAAAAAATGGTTCTGAGGCACTTTCGCCTTTTGTTTGAGAAAGTATTGAAACTGATTTTATAATAACTGTATCTCTGTCTTTTCAGGGAGGGGCTTTGAGGAGCTAATGACTGTGTATCTGGCACGGTATAAACCAACAGGAGAGTTTGTCACTGTCCGAAGGATCAACTTAGAAACCTGTACCAATGAAATGGTGGCATTTTTGCAGGTTAGTTAGATTTGACCCTTTTGGAGATACTTAACTTTGGTTCACGTTGAATTAACATGTGACATTTAGTGCATCTTAGCTGTTGCTTAAATTATGTTACTATTTCCATTACCAGGCACAATTCAAAGTGCTGTTTTTAACCTATAAAGCCCTAAACAGCTTGGTCCCAAGTTATCTTTAGGACTGCATGGACTGCAGGACTTTATGAGACTGCCTGGCTATTGAGATTATCAGGGGAGGCCTTTCTCTTGATCCCAACAATTTGACAGGTACATTTTGCAGGGACACAGTAAGAGGGCCTTCTCTGCCACCACTCCCAGATTTTGGAACTCCCTCCCACAGAAGATCAGCCTGGCCCCATCTTTGTTATCTTTCTGCAAGCAGTCAAAGACCTTTCTCTTCAGGCAGGCTTTCTTTTAGTGACTGGCTGTATGAGAGGGTTTTTTAAATGTATTGTTGTACCTTATTTCTTTGCATGTTTTTGGTATTGATTTTGTTTACTATTTTAGTGTGGTATTTGATTCTTTTGTAATATTTGTATGCCTAATGTTTTTAGCTTTTAAGTATTTTCCTCTACATTTAAGCCACCTTGGGTTCTTTTTAAAGAGAAAGGGACAGCAAAAATATTTTAAATAAATAAAAATAAATATATAGGCAAATTAGCAAAATCAGAGTAAAACTGATTCTCCTGATTTGTGTTTACTTATCTCATGTTTTTGTGTACAACAGTCCACCAGTATGAACTTAGTGTTGTCTAGATTTTTTACTGCTTTTTCAACTGCCATTTTATTTTTGAAATATGCAATTGTTTTGATGACTGCCTCTAAATTTTGTCTTTGAGCTCTCAAGGGTAAGAAAACGGAATAAATATATAAGATGAGCTCCTTAATTTTTTTCCTGCAAAGATGGAGTGGAGGGAGATGAATAAGTATGTAAGGCGAATTTTTACAGTTAAAGAACTCTTTATCTGTCAGATATTCTGTTTAGCTGCATACCCAGCTGACAAAATGTTTTGTTTTGGCCAGCACAGCTAATTATGGATACTTGATTTAAATACATTTATTTAAATTTAGTATTATTTCAGGTAGAACTTACATTGTAACACATTAATCAGTACACTATAAAAAGGTCATGTCACATGTTTCCCTTTCATTTGTTTCCAATAATAGCTTTATAGTGCTACATCTCATATATTTTTCATCTTTCCCACAGACAGCTTACATAGACAAATACTCTAGTTACATTTTATGTCCTATTTTTTGTGTTTAACTATGGGCCTTGTTTTCAAGTTGTTGCCAAGAGTAAATTATTAGCAAACATTTATTGAGGATTCTTCCTTTTGATTTGCTCTTAGTAAGTATGGTGGTGGTGGTGGTGTGTGTTGTTTTTTTGTCATTTTATTTGCAGTTGTAACCCATTTAAATTAGATAACCAAGTCCTGATTGTATGCTAAACTGGCAGCAGAAACAATAGCTCTGGATTAAATTGAAGAGTGGGGAGGGGCTCAGTTTGCCACTTATTTTTCTCCTGGGACACTTACTGCATTGCTTTTTCTGGCTTTCAGGGTGAGCTTCTTGTGTCCAAGTTGTTCAGTCACCCTAACCTTGTGCCATATAAAGCTGCCTTCATAGCTGACAATGAACTGTGGGTTGTTACATCTTTTATGGCCTATGGTAAGTATGGCATGGGTCTCCTTGCCATTGGGCAGGCTGTATTTATGCTGTATGGTGTGGCCTTAATGTAAGGTCATATACAGGAGTTGGCAATGACTAGGTGCCTCAGGAAAAAAAAAACTAGTTAGAATATGTGAAGGTTCATTTCTTCACAGGCAACACTCCATATGGTGTAATGGCAAATTTTATATTAATGTTCCTAATTTAATCATGAAACAAGTCCTGTTTATTTTGCTAAAGTTAATTTGGAAGAAACACAGAAAAATACTACTGAAATATAGTAGTAAGTTTGCAGCTAGAGAAAGCTCATTGAATCAATGGAATTCAATTAATTGCTACCGTGGATATAAAAAGTTACATTTTTTATTTTTATTTCCCTCCACCTAAAAGATTTCAGTTTGTTGTTCAACTGAGTTGTACAGTTCATAGGTCTCATTAAAGATGGAAAAAGTTCTGAATTGATTTGTCTTCGTCTCATTTTTTTACATCATAGACATTTGACATTTTAACGGGTGTGTAAACTTTTTATATCCACTGTACCTATGTAAGTTTTAGTGACTGATACATTTCTTTAGGAAACAGTTATGTTAAAAATCAGTGCAGGCAGAGTCAAGGATTTAGACTGTAGCAAGAGTAAACATATGAGCAAAGCAAGACAGGGCAATCTTAGAAATCCAGGAGATGCTTGAAAAAATGGTTTTGTTTTGTTTTCGCTTTTAATAAAAACAATGCTGGGGCACTTTAAAGATTAACACATGTTATTTGGCTCTTGTGGCCTATCACTCAGTTCTATAGATGCAATAGCTACAGTCCCCAAACACTTATGCCAAACGAAGTATGTGGTAGCAAACTTGACACAATACTTTGTTGTTTTTGCTGCAATGGATCAACATGCTACCTCTCTTGAATGTTTGGAAAAAAGACTAAAGGTCCTTGTGAAGTAGACAACCTTTTGAGGGCAGATCACGAATTTAAATTTTATTTTAAGCTAAATAAGAAAAAACTTTCTAACATCAGAATTTAACCATTGTGTATTATCCAGTAGTCCAATCAGAATGTAACCTTTTTTGTTTATCTTCTTAAATGAGCCCAGGGTTCTTTGTCTCTGCTTATAATTGTATTGCATTATAGTTTTGTAACAATGCTGTAATATAGTTATATAATTATAAAAACAATATAAATGTAGTTCAGTGTATTGATTCCTACATCTTCTGGTAGCCTGACTCTGCCAATCTCTTGTCTTCTGCAAGAATGACAATTGGCTCTGGCTTTGGGGTTTTTAAAAGTACTGGAAATTTGTATTCCTTTCCCTTTAGGTTCTGCTAAGGATTTAATTTGCACACATTTTATGGATGGAATGAACGAACTAGCTATAGCATATATCCTCCAAGGTGTACTGAAGGCCCTTGATTACATTCACCATATGGGATATGTTCACAGGTAAGCAAGGCTGTTGCACTTCAGGCAACAAGAGTGCCCAACTTGTATTTACAGAGTTTGGTGGAGGGGTGCTGGGAAGCTTGTCTGGAATTTCCAATGATTCAACCTTTTGCTTAGGAGTAAGAGAAGATTTTCAAGTTGGGTTGCATCTCAGTCATCAGGGTGGCATGCCTATGTGCACTTTGTTCAGTTTAATATTGTGCCAGCTCAGCTGCCAGATGTGTGGCACACTTGTCCACAGCCCCTTATCTGAAGAACCAGGCAGAACAATCTAATATTCTTTGATGCCAAATTTTGGAATCCTAAGTATGAAGTAATAAATGGAGGAAGCATGGATGGGTGGGGGTTTGTGGCTTCTTTCTCTCTATCCTCTTTGCATACAGGAGTGTGAAGGCCAGTCATGTCCTGATTTCTGCAGATGGGAAAGTGTATCTTTCTGGCCTGCGCAGTAACCTTAGCATGATCAGTCATGGTCAGCGTCTCAAAGTAGTTCATGACTTCCCCAAGTACAGCATCAGGGTCCTACCATGGCTAAGTCCAGAGGTCTTACAGCAGGTAATCTTAAAACTTTTCTTGATCTCATTATGCTGTGACTCTACTTACTGTATATTTTTGCTCTCTCCCCATTAGAAGTGAACTCTACAGTTTTTGTTTTGGCTAATGTTTTATTATGGCTATTCACTAATGCTGCAGTTCTGCCACCTTTTGAAAGTCTTCACCTTTCACCCAAAGGGATAGTGAATGGCAAATATGGGGAAGTTTATGGTTTTCTAACATCCCTCCACATTAGAATATTCTTTTAGATAGAAGTAGCTTTCAGTGGAACATTTTTGAGCCTGAAATGTTTCCTAGCAGAAGACTTTGAGCAAAATATGGGTAATAGGGGACAGATTTATGAGTAATACTTTTCAGTATACAGGACCTGAGAGACAGGTTTAAATGGTCATCCCACCTGCTTTGTGAGTAGCTGTATCTGCCTCAAGGTCAGCAGGAGTCAACTAGAATTGGCTGCAAAATGTCAGTCAGCTTTCTATAATAAGTCCATTGTGTTATTTGCTGTTTGGCTGTTTACTTTGTTTATATGGTACCTTTAAAAAAACTGTATCGCCTTACATTGTTTAGTGGTAAAGATAGACTTTCGTCTTCCAAAGTGACGTCTTTGTGTTTGTTTGAAAAAGCAGGGAAATTCCCAAAATAAAAACAAACACACATACCCTCCTCTTAGGTTTAAATCAAAAAGTTGTGGTTGAAGCTATATCCTGAAAGGAAATCAAATCACAGATCAATTCGCCTAATTCAAAACATAGGCACAGTGATGCTTCCTTCTTGTCCCTTAACTTCCACTCCAAGTAAACAAAGGGGATGAGCTGTGTCCTTTAATTCCCCAAAGAGAAAAATCCCTGTTTACCTAGGACTAAGCCTGATAAGTTCAATGAGGCATCTTTCCCTTAAGTACAGATCTGTCTGGAGTGCAGTATAACATACGTAATTAGTGCCTTGGACTGCAGTGCAAATCTGTTGTTTGTAGATGTTGACACTTGAAATCTTTCATTTCAGTTATCCTGCACTGCTAATCATGCCTTATATAGAGTGTGGTTTAGTGGGATTATTTTGTAGTATATACTTGGGAATAGAAGTTAAAGTGAGAAAGGTGCATCATTATGCCCATGTTTTGATTGAGGAGGGTGGTTGATCTGTGGTCTGAATTTCTTTGCTTTGGTGGATATAGCTTCAATCATAACTTTTTGCTTTAAGCTGAAGTTTTTTTCTCTTTGAGGAATTTTCTTCACTTTTAAATCTATATAATTCTTGCAAAATGCATCTCAGTGGTAACATGACTTGTATGGAGTAGAGCTCAGGTTGCACATTTTAGGATGGCAATGCAGATGGCCTATTGTGTGATGGATGCTTTCTGAACAGCTTTGACCAGTATCTTTCTTCTAAGTACACATTTCTTTGTGCTGGGAGGTCTGACATTGAGCAGCAAAACTGGGCTATCCTTCTCCTCTTCCACTGTTTAAGAAGGGAGCAACAACAGAAGATTATATGAGTGTTGTGTAGAATGTTATGACAGATCCTTCATTCAATTTATTTCCTCAATTTAAATGGCATCCCAGCAGGTTAAACCTAATTTTACTTTCATTTTCTGGT